>NW_006796716.1:571886-579947 GCF_000442215.2 Lipotes vexillifer | reverse complement strand
CCCGTGTCCCCTGCATCGGCAGGCGGACTCTCAACCACTGCGCCACGAGGGAAGCCCGTGAGTTATATCTTAATAAAATTATTATATATATAAAAAAAACCCCACTGCCCTCAAAGAGCTCACGTGCATGTGGTTATGGAAGAAAATACACAGAATAAGTCAGTAAATTATACAGTATGTTAGATGGTGATACATATGCTTTGGGAAGAAACTCAAGGAGGTAATGGAGACAGGGAGTGACAATCAGGTGGAAGGGAAGCAGCCACTGGGGGTTCATTTGAGTGAAAACTGGAAAGAGATGAGTGAGTGAACCAGGAGAAAAGGTGGGGAATAGGGCTCTAAGCAAAGGGAGCAGCAGGTGGAAAGACCCCAAAAGAAGAGTGTTCCTGGAATACTCAAGGAAGGAGGTCCAGGTAGCTGCAATGGAGTGAAATGGGGAAAAGTAGTAGGAGATGAGGTTGGAGGGCTAGCAGGGGGTTGGGGACGAGGGCGGGGGGATCATATAGGACATTTAGCGGGTAACTGCATCTTTATTCTGAGTGAGAACCCATGGTAGATTTTGCACTGAGAACTAGCTTGACCAGACTGATGTTTTAATGGGACCTTTCTGGCTGCAAAGGAAATAGATCGAAAAGAGCAAGGGGAGAAGTAGGAAGGCCAGACTGGAGGCTGTTGCAATATCTCAGCTCAGAGAAGTTAATTTACCCAAAATAGCCAGAGGGAACCTCTGGCAGCCAGTCTCGAAAGATGGGCCCCGTGAACCACCCCTCCTACTAGTTGCACCCTCCTTCAGTCCCCTCCCGTCTTAAATTGACACTTGCCTGTGTCTTGTTTAATGAAGAGAAGGCAGTAGAAGTAATGTGCTAGGATATCTAAGCTCAGGCAACTCCCATATCTGCAATTTCGGGAGCTCTGAACCGCCATGTGGAAGTCCAGATACTCTGCAAGAGCTTGGACCATTAGGTGAGGCCCCATGCAGAGGAGGCACTATCCCAGCTGGGCCTCCAGATGATTTGCAGGTTCAGTAACCATTAGATTGCAACCACCTAAGAGACTGTAAGCCAGACCGGCAGAAGAACCTCCCAGTTAATCCACATGATTGAAAGATCCTAAGTTATTGCTACTGCTTTAAGCCCCTCAGTTTTGGGGTGGTTTGTTTGCAGCCACAGGCAACTGAAACAGAAATGCAAACACATAACATCAAATAATTGACTTTAGTGATATTGCTAATAAATTGGCCTAGAAGGTATCACGTACAATCACCCAGAGGGCCCCTTATTTTCTGACAGGAGAACTGAGATTTGCAGTGCTTTTACTGGGCAGTTTTCCCAAATCTGTGATTCCAGGATGACTATAGACGTTATTTGCTCCCTTATGTATTGTTTAAAAAGCTGGTTCTACTAACATGATTTATGGGCAAACTTCCTTTTTCATCTTGGATACCATGTTTCCAGCCTTATGCTTGGTGTTCATTAAACAGATGCTCTTTTCTATATGGAGGGTGAAATGAACTAGGCTTGAAAGCCATTTTAAAGGGGCTTATTATGTTTTGATTTGTTGTTTTGAAACCATGGACACATGGCTACTGAGTTCATAATTCTGAAAAATAAACCAGTGGACTCCTGGGAAAAATGCTACGTTGAATACACGCATATAATTTTACTCTATTTTGAAACTCCACTTAAACTACATGTTATATACAGATGGCCAACAAACATGTGAAAAGATGCTCAACATCACTAATTATTAGAGAAATACAAATCAAAGCTACCATGAGGTATCACCTCACACCGGTCAGAATGGCCATCATCAAAAAATCTACAAACAATAAATGCTGGAGAGGGTGTGGAGAAAAGGAAACCCTCATGCACTGTTGGTGAGAATGTAAATTGATACAGCCACTATGGAGAACAGCATGGAGGTTCCTTAAAAAACTAAAAATAGAACAACCATATGACCCAGCAATCCCACTACTGGGCATATACCCTGAGAAAAACATAATTCAAAAAGACACATGCATCCCAGTGTTCATTGCAGCACTATTTACAATAGCCAGGACATGGAAGCAACCTAAATGTCCATCAGCAGAGGATAAAGAAGATGTGGTACATATATACAATGGAATATTACCCCAGCCATAAAAAGGAACGAAATTGGGTCATGTGTAGAGATGTGGATGGACCTAGAGACTGTCATACAGAGTGAAGTAAGTCAGAAAGAGTAAAACAAATATTGTATATTAATGCATAATGTGGAATCTGGAAAGACTGGCGTAGACGATCTTATTCACAAAGCAGAAATAGAAACACAAACGTATGGATACCGAGGGGGAAGGAGGGAGTTTGATGAATTGGGAGATTGGGATTGACATATATACACTATTGATACTATGTATAAAATAGATAACTAATGAGAGCCTACTGTATAGCACAGGGAACTCTACTCAGTGCTCTGTGGTGACCTAAACGGGAAGGAAATCCAATAAAGAGGGGATATATGTATACGTACTGCTGATTCACTTGATGTACAGTAGAAACTAACACAATATTGTAAAGCAACTATACTCCAATAAAAATTTTAAAAATTTAAAAACATGTTATAGGCTGAATTGTGTCCCCTACCCCCAAAGTTTATATGTTGAAGTCATAATCCCTCAGTACATTAGAATGTAACCATATTTGGAGATAAGGTCCATAAAGATGTGATGGAGTTAAAACGAAGTTATTGGTGGTGAGGCGGGTGTCTGGATCCAATCTGACCGATGTCCTTAGAAGAAGAGAAAATTTATACTCAGAGATACCAGGGATGTGCACACACAGAGGAAAACCCAAATCTTAAATGTTTTTACCACATACACACAAAAGGTAGCTATGTGAGGTGATCAATATGTTAATTCGTGGTAACATTTCCCAGTTGTTGTACATTTCCCAGTTGTTGTACATCTTAAGTACACACAAGTTTTGTGTGTCAGTTATACCTCAATAAAGCTGGGAAAAAAATGCAATACAGAAAAAAAAGCATTTCACTTACTTTCAACCTTTCTGTTTCTTTATGACTTTAGATGTCATTTGTTGACACAGTTTGTTGGTGTCTGTCTGTTTGTTATTTAGTCTGAGAATATTTGTCTTTTAATTGACATGTTATCTGGATAGTTTTTATTTCCTCTCCAGATTCCCTCCTCACCATCCTTTCTACCCTGGTTGCTGCCCCCAGGCTCCATCAATCAGGTTTCCATGAGATCTGGCTCCTGGTTGGGTTCAGCCAATGGGGAGTCAGCAGGAGGTACAAGGAAGTAGAAAGCATTGACTTGAGCAAGTTGTATCCCTTGGTTAAAGACCACTAGTCTTCCATGGGAATATTTCTCTTTCTCTCATTTCTGGTTAGAATATTTCTCTCTCTCTCTCATTTCTGGTTATCACTTTCTCCCTTCATCCCTTCAGGCTGACTTATCCTTTGTAACCACACATTTGTAAATTCCTGCTTCATAAATTGTCCTCATTGTATCCTTTTAGGAGCATTCCATCTATATTCTTGAGGTTCTGTTTAATGAAACATTAAACGGAAACATTTCATAAACGTTGAATGAAATTAATGGTATAGTTTGGTTTAAGTCATCATCTTACTAAGTGTTTTCTAATTTTTCCAGCTTCTCTCTGTTCCTTTTTCTCTCTGTTCTTGCTTTGGAATTTATTTCATATTTTACATTTATTTCATATTTTTAATTATTTCACTCTTAGCTCCATACCTAACACATACAGAAGGGAAATTGTCTTTTACTCATTCTTTTAACGTTTACCTTAGAGATTAAGTACTTTCCTCCCCTCCCTGGGCAATGAAAAGATACATTAATTCCATGTACCCTGCTCCTGACTCATATGGCCTTGTTCTTATGTGTCACCTAGAGTCTGTGATCACCAAATTCCATTTCCAATTTCATTCCATATCCCAGACTGAGGTGAATTCATTGCAAGATTTCAATCCAAAATGAGCTGATCAGGCCACTAGGATAGGGGAGGGGAAAGGGGCTCTGTGCTCCAATCCCTGTTCCTTATGCCTGGAATTACTCACAAGTACAATTTAGCTTCTCAGCCTTCCTTTAGGAGTTGACAAAGGCCCTCAAGGGAAAAGTAGCCCCAAATGCAGAGTCTGCCTCCCCTGGACCAGGAAATTCTTCACTGTGTTGTAGCTCTGTGGTACATTAAAAAAATATTCTGGCCCATCTTTCATAATTTAGCAGGAAATTGGTGTACTCTTCCTGATAACAGAGCTGTTTTCATCTTAACTTAGCCCTGCAACCTTGGCTTGCCGATTTGCTCTTTTGAGCCAGAAGTGGAAGGCAGTCAGGGAACAAGATAGCAGCAGGAGAAGGCCCTTTGTCCACAGTGAGGGGCTGGCGATAAGACTATGCTGTAATCAATTTCATAAAAGAACCCCTAAGTATTCCTGGACCTTTAAGACAAAGCCCATCAACCTCCCAAATCTTGACATTAATTATTGAGAGTCAGATACCCTCCAGTTCAAGCCTAACTCAGAGGGAGAAATTCACATAAAGGTTTCTGGGCACCAAAAGTAAGATAACTTTAATTCTCTTTTCACCACATCAAGTTTACAGCAAAAACGCTTTAGAGTTTTCTATCGTGATCATATTCGGGAACCTTGGCTCTATCCTGAAATGCATAAAACTGTAGGTGAACTTGGCCATATGACTTAAAGAAGTAAGTTAAATGAAGCTTTTCAATCACTAGTACAGGGTCTTATCTTGGGAATGATGTAGATATCAGGACAATTAGTTGGAGCAGTAAAAAGACAAAAATAAACTATTATGCAGATGTTTGGCCATTCAGTGCCACCCAGGCTTAAGATAATGCCATCTCCCTAGCAGTGAATGGAAGAGAGAAAAAGGTGAAAAATTTTGCCCCATCCTCTGCTAACTCTATTTTTTTATTTAATTACTTTATTTAATTTATTTATTTTTGTCTGCGTTGGGTCTTCGTTGCTGTGCGTGGGCTTTCTCTAGTTGCAGCGAGTGGGTACCACTCTTCATTGCGGGCTTCTCATTGCAGTGGCTTCTCTTGTTGTACAGCACGGGCTCTAGGCACGCGGGCTTCAGTAGTTGTGGCACACAGGCTCAGTAGTTGTGGCTCGCGGGCTCTAGAGCGCAGGCTCAGTAGTTGTGGCGCACGGGCTTAGTTGCTCCACGGCATGTGGGATCTTCCCGGACCAGGGCTTGAACCCATGTCCCCTGCGTTGGCAGGCGGATTCTTAACCACTGTGCCACCAGGGAAGCCCTGTGGCTAACTTTTAAACACCTTCCTATTGTGAGTCTTGTGGCGAGAAGGTGTCTTGTTTCTCCTTATGGAGTCCAAAGATGGTGGATCAGAAACTTTCAGCCCCTCCTCTCTGGAAGCCAGATGTGACTTTCATGAGAAAATGCACATTCCTTGTTTATCTTGTCCTAACAGCCTTGGCACCTCTGTAGCTCCTTACTTTCTAACTCCCCTCACTCACTCCTCACTGAAGGAGGAAGCATGAGTCATCTGATGGATAAGTTTGGAAGAACAATTAGAGCACAAGGGGCTCAGTCCTTTCCTCCGTTTCTTTGGCATCTAAATGCTTGCAGAAACCCAGCCACTTGGGCTCCTTCTATGTGGGTGGCCTGAGTAGTGGGGGAGAGGAAGTGAGCTACCCATGTCCATCTGTATCTGAGATTGGGTGAGCTAAGTCTGTCTGGCTGGCTCAGAGGGTCAAGGAATACAATACCATTTGGCCTCAGATCTAAAATCAGTTTATCCCAATGGCTTGGTCAGTCATAAAGAAAACAGTTTTGATCTCCAGCTGCCTAATTCTTGGGTTTACTCTCAGTTGGTTCCAGAAGATGGAAGGGAAAAAAACAGAACAAAATGATATTGTTGATGGGCTTCCAGAAACCTAATATCTGAATTCATGGGCCTGAGAATTTTGTGAAATAAACAGGTGTCAAACTGGAGACCAAAATAACATATGGAAAGTGAAACAAGCATTCCAGCATGACTGGAGTTGAAGACTTTACACCTGCCTCTGGAGCAAACTGGGCTAATGTGGGGGCGAATTGACCTATGCAACTCATTGCAGGCTGTATCCAGAAGAAAGGGACTCATGTTACACAGTCAGAGCAGACCTTAAGAAACTCAGACCTCTCGGGCCTTAAAGAAGCTGGTGCACGTAGGCCATCATGTACATGTGGATGCAGTTTGAATTTCATCTATTGCAAACAAGACTCAAGAAAGAATTAGATCATTTTAGAAGTTGGTAAGTTGAAAATATCTGGTGGTTATCATTTTTCTCAGACAGGACTTCAAACTACGGACTGGGCTGTGAATTAGTTTCATTCTAGAACAAGCAGAATGTACTGTATCACCTATACGAAGCTTCATTCTCTTCTAGGTATTTTGAGTGGTATTTAGGGCCAAGAGAGACTTCTCACTGTGAAAGGGCTAATCTCTGTGTCTTAGTCTGCTTGAGCGTCTATAACAAAATAACAAAGACACTCATCTTCATCCAATTTTGGAGGGAAACTGGAGGTTCTGCAAAACACAGGCAATACCCAAGGAGTCTAAATTCTACCTAGAAAAGCCACGTGGTCCTCTGCCCACTCTGAAGACGGAAATCATAAGGAATTCAGTATATGCATGTTAATGAGAGGCTGTACATAGGGAATAAGCAGAGGCAACATGTTAGAAATGGAGTCGATCTAGTCTGATCTTCTGATTGTAGAGGGGTACAGACATCATCAGTGAACTAATCAAGGTCAGGTAGCTGGACAATGGCGAAACCAAGACAAAAATCTGGCTCCCCTGAGTCTCATTTCCATGCAGTTTTTACTATCAGCGACACCTGGGGAAGGCATGGACTCATGGGAGGCTTCTCTTCCACCCACGAAAGGCGGACTGTGTCCTCTAAGGCAATACATGAGTGATGCTTCCAGCAGGCGCCTTGCGAAATACAAAGGCTGAAATGATAAAGAGTGAGAGATTATATAAATAAGCTCCGTGGAGACCATAATACCCTAATCAAGCCATAATATTTGAATGTCCTCACTTTTATTTGAAAGCATGCCTGCCAGTAAGGCACATTATGCTGAAAATTTCAAGGACGTGTTCCAAAAAAGTCACATTGCTCCATGAAGACTAAAGTATTCCCAGCCATGATTAAAAGTGAATGCCTCCTAACCAGCACGTGTCTATAGAATACAGAGCATCGTAAAATTTCAGGGGTGCAAAAGACATCAGATATGATCTTGCCCAATCTCATCATTAGGAACTGAGGCTCAAGGAAGATAAATGAATTGGCCGAAGTTGTGTTATTAATTAGCGTCACATTCATTGCTCTGTTCTAGGTGTCCTTGCTGAGTTGGCGGCAAATTGAGATTTTGCATTTGGATGAAAGCAACATAGCTCAATGCTTCTCAAACTTTAATGTGCTTAAGAACCACCTAGGGATGTGATTAAATGCAGATTTTGATTCAGTAGAATCAAAATGTGGTCCAGGATTCTGCGATGCTCCCAGGTGATGTTGATACTGCTTGTTTACTGACCCCCTCAAACTTGGTTGTGCATGGGGACTACCTAGGGAGCTTTAAAAATATTGATACCTGACCCCACCCCACCCCCAGAGATTCTGATTAATTTGCTCTGGGATTGTGGCTTGGGTTTTGATTTCTTCAACACTCCTCATTTGATTCTAATATGCAGCAAAGTTTGAGAACCATTGCCATAGAATCACTTTTTTCATATGTAACATGATTATTTACAAGAAGAATGGCCTTTAGCCATTCTCTAATTTTTAGAGAATCTGCACCATTCTTTTTACTGGTTGAGTTAATTAGAGCTAGTTCAGTGGGGTTGTGGTTGGCAAATTAATTATCACAAGGTCGGTGAGTAGATTGACCCCTTATGGTAAATACAGTTTACAATCTTAACAAATGGAGTCCCCTATAACAAACATTCTTAGTCTGATGAAGGCCATAAGTCAAGAGTCTTTGGAAATATTAAAACCAATGTTTTAATAGTACAGGAAAACTCT
>NW_006796716.1:554931-571681 GCF_000442215.2 Lipotes vexillifer | reverse complement strand
TCTTTTTTTTTTTTAACATCTTTATTGGAGTATAATTGCTTTACATCGTTGTGTTAGTTGCTGCTGTGTAACAAAGTGAATCATCTATACATATACATATATCCCCATATCCCCTCCCTCTTGCGTCTCCCTCCCACCCTCCCTATCCCACCCCTTTAGGTGGACACAAAGCACTGAGCTGATCTCCTTGTGCTATGTATGCAGCTGCTTCCTACTAGCTATTTTACATTTGGTAGTGTATGTATGTCCATGCCACTCTCTCACTTCGTCCCAGCTTACCCTTCCCCCCGCCGTGTCCTCAAGTTCATTCTCTACGTCTGCATCTTTATTCCTGTTCTGCCCCTAGGTTCTTCAAAACCATTTTTTTTTTTTTTTAGATTCCATATGTATGTATTAGCATACAGTATTTGTTTTTCCCTTTCTGACTTACTTCACTCTGTATGACACTTTCTAGGTCCATCCACCTCACTACAAATAATTCAATTTCATTTCTTTTTATGGCTGAGTAATATTCCATTGTATATATGTGCCACACCTTCTTTATCCATTTGTCTGTCGATGGACACTTAGGTTGCTTCCATGTCCTGGCTATTGTAAATAGAGCTGCAATGAACATTTTGGTACGTGACTCTTTTTGAAATATGGTTTTCTCAGGGTATATCCCCAGTAGTGGGATTGCTGGGTCGTATGGTAGTTCTATTTTTAGTTTTTTTAAGGAACCTCCATCCTGTTCTCCATGGTGGCTGTATCAATTTACATTCCCACCAACATTGCAAGAGGGTTCCCTTTTCTCCACCCCCTCTCCAGCATTTACTGTTTGTAGATTTTTGAAAACTCTACTCTTTTTAACCAACAGGTTTAGTCGTTTTTATGGTGACAAGAGAGAATAAGTAGAAATTTAAGTTAAAATTTATGGTGACTCTAGTGTAAATATGCACCAAACCTGTATATCTACATAAATTATTAACTTAATTAAGTCTGAATTCAAGGTCATTAGGGCTTTTACAATAATTCATTTCCATTATCCTGATCCTCTTCGTATCATCACATGATCTCCCTGTACATAAACTTGCCCTTAACCTTGAGTAGATGGGACTAAGTACTGCATTTAAAGGCCATCTCTTCTTTGTATTGAGTTGCCTTGCCTGAGCTGAGCACATCTGTTTGCCAGTCTGTCAGCCAGCCAATCAGCACCAACCCTGGAGGAGAAGGAAGAGAAATCCGGGCTTCTAATTCCAACATTAGTATCACAGATAAGTTTTCTGGTGTCTTTATAATCATTAAATTACAGGTTTTCCTCCTGAAAGTCACTGAGACTGTTAAAATGAATTGATAGCAAGTTAAAAAGAAAATCATTCAGTGGATAAAAGGCAGCATTGTTTGGGGTTAGAAATGAAGGCATCTGCTGATAAGCAAGAATCTTTGGGAGGTCATTTTATCCATTCTTCTACCTTGGCTGCAGAACATTGACCTTGGCAAGCAGATCAAAATGTAGATCCCATAAACTGCATCTCTTTGGGGTCACTAGCTGATGTTTGGGATGGCTTTGTACATTGAAATAAACTGTTTATTCAGCAAAACTGGTAGGACTGACATGCCACTAACCAGTTATGTGTCCCTGGTTTATAACATGTAAAAGGAGCTGGCTTAGAAGGCCCTTTAAAGAATCTTTGCCCCCAAAACATATGGACATACAGATTCCTTTAGCACCTTGGCAGTATTGGTCAACTAACAATTACAGAGGCAAAGCATGTGCCCCATGAAAGGCAAAATGGCTTGATTTCCGTGGAAGTGGGAGCTTTCTGGAACATACTCCAGAGAGACTCAAATCCCTTTCCTGATATATACCAGGTGCGGTAGACAGAATGTTGGTCCCTGAAGAATGTCCATATCCTATTGCCTAGAACCTGTAAATATCTTAGGTTGCATGGCAAAGGTTGCAGATAAATTAAGGTTGTCAAGTCAGCTGACCTTGAGATGCAGAGATTATCTTGGGTTATCTGGGTGGGTCCAATGTAATTATAAGGGTTCTTAAATGAGGGAAAAGGGAAGCAGACAGAGAGAAAACCAAAGAGGTGGAAATATGAGAAGGACTTGGCCTGATGGTGTTTGCATTGAAGACGGAGGAAGCGGTCACAAGCCAGGAATGTGACAGCCTCTAGAAGCCGGAAAAGGCGAGAAAATGGATTCTCCCCTAGAGCCTCTAGAAAAGAATACAACCCTGAGGACTCCTTGATTTTAGCCCAGTGAGACCTATGTCGGACTTCTGACTTGAGAATGGTAAAATAAAACATAAAACATGTGTATCGTTTTAAGCCACTAAGCTGGTGATGATTTGTTACCGCAGGCATAGGAAGCTCATCGGCAGGAAAACGAATTCTGCCTCTTCTTGAATTTTTCCCATGGAATTTAAGAAAGCATCTTAAGAAATGCTGATGTTGGTAGATATGATAGAAAACCCTTCTTGGTATGGCTCTGCCTGCCTTTGCTGTTGCATTTTCTACCCCAGCTTCTACCTACTGCATTTTGTTAGGGATTCTGTACCTACTGCATTGCTTCCCTCTTCTGTGCATCTTTGGTGGTTTGAAAGGATCACCCTCCCCTTTGTGGCACCACCGTTCTTAGCACATATTTATTAACACACTTAACCTGCTATAGCCAAATAACTTCCTTCATGTCTTTCTTACTCTGTTAGGAAAGAGGACTTGTTCATTTATCTCTCTCTTTTTTTTTTTAACATCTTTATTGGGGTATAATTGCTTTACAATGGTGTGTTAGTTTCTGCTTTATAACAAAGTGAATCAGTTATACATATACATATGTTCCCATATCTCTTCCCTCTTGCGTCTCCCTCCCTCCCACCCTCCCTATCCCACCCCTCCAGGCGGTCACAAAGCACCAAGCCGATCTCCCTGTGCCATGCGGCTGCTTCCCACTAGCTATCTACCTTAACGTTTGTTAGTGTATATATGTCCATGCCTCTCTCTCGCCCTGTCACAGCTCACCCTTCCTCCTCCCCATATCCTCAAGTCCGTTCTCCAGTAGGTCTGTGTCTTTATTCCTGTCTTACCCCTAGGTTCTTCATGACATTTTTTTTCCTTAAATTCCATATACATGTGTTAGCATACGGTATTTGTCTTTTTCTTTCTGACTTACTTCACTCTGTATGACAGACTCTAGGTCTATCCACCTCATTACAAGTAGCTCAATTTCGTTTCTTTTTATGGCTGAGTAATATTCCATTGTATATATGTGCCATATCTTCTTTACATTTATCTCTTGAGAGCCAGTGGCCAGCAAGTAGTGATCGTTCTGTCTTTTATACTTGACACATTATACTGATGCACCAAACACGTAGCAAGTATTCAGCGAATATTTACTGTAGATAAATTAAGGTAAAATATCTGAGCATTTTAGGTAAAACTGTGGTTGACTTTATTCTTGATGCTGTTTGGTGTTCCTTGCTTAAGGACTCATGGCAAATTTGTTCCAGGGTTGAGTTAGGAGAATCTTATCTTGCACAGGGAAGCAGTGTAATAGAGTAATTAAGAGGACAACTCTGCGATTACACTGGAGTTAGCCTGCGTAAATCTGGGAGCCACCACTTACTAGTTCTCTGATCTTGGGCAAATTATACCATCCAGTTCTCAGTTTGCCTATCTGCAAAGTGGGGATAATAAAAACTTGTGGCACAAAGGTTTTTGTGAGAACTAAAGAAGATAATCCAAAAAGTACTAAAAGATTCTACATATTGGGGTTATAGTTATTATTATATTGGTTTATAGTTATTATTATAACACATTGTGCTTTCCTTTTGGCCTTAATTGCTGGGAAACTTCAATGTCACTCGTGATCATTTCTTGTAACTGTTCTCAGACTATATATTTGTGCTCACAATTTGTTTAAATCCTCCCCCCAACCTTTTGTCAAGTTAGGTCTTTGGTTTTTTTTTTTTTTAGGAATTATTTTGTATTTTATTTGTATTAAAGTGTTTGTTGCCCCAAATATTTTCTGTATCTTTGCAGAATATAAATAATTAACACGAAAAGTATCTGTAACACTGGAATGTTAGTATCTGTTTATTTAATAGAGTCTTGTGAAGGTAAAATGAAAGAAGGGTATTGAAATTGCTTTGGAGATAAACCTCCTTTTGAAAATGCCCCAAATGCGATTAACATTTTTATCAGGTTCAAGAATTAAAGAACACAGTGTTTGTATTCATTTGCCAGGATTGTTGTAACAAAATACCACAAATTGGCTTAGACAACAGAGATTTATGGTCTTATGGTTTTGGAGGCCAGAAGTCTGAGATCAAAGTGTCCACAGGGTTGGGTCCTTCTGAGCCTGTGAGGGAGAATCTGTTCTGTGCTTCTTTCCTAGCTTCTGGTGGAATACTGGCATCTTTGGTGTTCCTTGCCTTAGAAGCCTCACTCCAGTCTCTGCCCTCATGTTCACACAGTGTTCTCTGTACGTGTGTGTGTGTCTGTCTCCGTGCTTAAATTTTCCCTTTTATAAGGACACCAGTCATTCTGGATTAGGACTTATCCTAATGACCTCACCTTAACTTGATTACCTCTGTAAAGACCCCATGTCCAAATAAGGTCCCGTTTAAAGTATTGGGGTTCAGGACTCCAATATATCTTTTTAGGGAGGACACAATTCAACCCAAAACAATGTTCCTAGATTAGGAATATTAGTAAAGCTTAATATTTGGCTTCTGGTAAGTTAGCTTTGCCCTGATTTCTAATGTGGAAAGAGGGTTGATATTTTGACCCTTTGACTCTCTAACAAGAGCCTCCTCTGGGCTCAATTTCCTCTTGCATAACTGCCAAGTTATGGATGAGATGGTCTCTGCGTACCTTTCCTGCTCTGACATACGACATCTCTGTGAACAGATTGAATATAACTCACATTTATGAAGCACTCTACAGTTTACTCAGCACTCTCAGGGTATTTGGTTCCTATAAGAACCATGTGAGGTAGCTATTATCATCCTCTCTATTTTAGAGGTACAGAGAAATAAGTTTCTTGCCCATTCTCTCACTGTTGGTAACTGCCGTCTCCTGAGATCAAATGCTGGCCTCATTCTTCTATTACACAGCTCCCAATTTTGTGAAGCTAGAGCCATACAGTATTTCAGGAAATTAATATCTGTATCTTATTATAATAATTAATGCCATGATTTAAATTTTCTTCAGAATGCCAGAATATGGCCTTTGACCCATTGGCTTGACACACAAGAACACTTAAAAAATAAAACCTTTTTGTGATCTTAATAGTGGGTTGGCCAAAATTGAAATATCACATGCTACCACCTTCCAGACATTGTGCAAAAGTGAATCATTTAGGGTTATCAGCAATAATCTCCACTATGAATATCATTCCTTAGAGAAAAGAGATTTATTAGGGCCAGTGGATTTAAGCATTCAGTTAATTTATTCGAGGTTTGAGGAACCACCTGGTTTATTTCTACTTAAAAAAAATAAAAGGTATGAAAAGCTCATGTAATTGTGAGTATTTGAGAAGTCTGTCGAGAATAAAAGGGGAATGCCAACCCAATTTTTGATTTTACGAAATCTCCTCTTGTTGGTTTTACTGGATGCTTTCTAGAATAAATGTAGGCAAACTGCTTTTAGCCAACTGAATGCATCGTAACCCAAGGACATTGCATTTCGGTTCTAAAATTAACAGTGGTGTCCATCATCAAATTACTAGTCCCTACGAGGTGCAAGTTCCATGCCAGGCACAAGGTGAGGTGCTAACATGGGTGACAAAGGGGCTTGAGTCAAGGAGTTTTTTTGTTTTTTGTTTTTTATTTGCGGTACGCGGGCCTCTCACTGCTGTGGCCTCTCCCGTTGCGGAGCACAGGCTCCGGACGCGCAGGCTCAGCGGCCATGGCTCAAGGGCGCAGCAGCTCCGCGGCATGTGGGATCTTCCTGGACCGGGGCACGAACCCGCGACCCCTGCATCGGCAGGCGGACTCCCAACCACTGCGCCACCAGGGAAGCCACCAGGGAAGCCCCCAAGTCAAGGAGTTCTGTTAGCAGTCACAGAGGACTGTGAGCCCCCAGCGTGAGCTGGGGCATGGGAGCCATCCACTCAATGTGTGGTGGGGCTTTCAAGAAGGAGAATTTCCTAGGCGCTTTTGGGGTGGGAGCAGAGGTTTCATTTCATGAAGTGCCAGCTGAGTGCTTCTTAAAGGATGGTGAGATTTTAGAATGAGGAGGTATGTAAAGGAGGGGTAACTAATATTTACTGAGCTCCTACTATCCACCAGGCATAGTACTAAGGATTTGGTATATTAGAAGAACAGATCTCAGAGAAGTCTGAAGCCATGGCTCGGAGCGGGAGGCTATGTCTGGGGAACTGGCTTCTGCATTGCTCATCCTCACAATAATTACTCGGGAATGGGGTCAGCTTGCTGTGCATCTGTTACCTGCCCATGGTGGACAGGCAGGCTAATCTGTGCATAGCTGCTGTCATTAGGTGATCAGGAGGGAAGCAGTCCAGAGGCACAGGAAGTTCTTCCCATCTGGGAATCCTCACTCTGAGTGAGTGGCATGATCTACAGGTCTAGATTCCTGTGGGAATGATGGGGTGTGGGATACTGCACCTCCATCTGGGAACACATGGTGTGCCCTTCTCTGTACAACCCCGTACCTTTGCCACCAAAGAAACTTTAAAACTATAATCAATTGTGCCAACAGACTCTTAATCACATCACCATTCTATTGTGACAATCACTCTCTCTGATTGATTTTATTTAATCTTTGCAAAAATAACCCTACCTACCATCGTTGGCCAATAGCCAAAGACCAAAGGGAATGGCCCACGGTGAACAAAGCTAGACTCATCACTTGCTGCAGCAAGGGAGCCGGCACATGGTAGAGACCTGTGAGGCCTCTCAAAGGGGGATGTTGAGGAGGGGACAGCAGTCGTTTCATCTTTGGAACAAGCAAGTCCGATGGAATTTCTTGTTGGGTCAGTTTGTCCGCAGCCCGCTCCAGTGGCATGCTCTTTTTTTTTTTTTTTTTTTTTCCAGAGAATCACAGTACATTTGTACTTAAAAAGATTAGTTTCTGCTTTATAACAAAGTGAATCAGTTATACATATACTTATGTTCCCATATCTCTTCCCTCTTGCGTCTCCCTCCCTCCCACCCTCCCTATCCCACCCCTCCAGGCGGTCACAAAGCACCGAGCCGATCTCCCTGTGCCATGCGGCTGCTTCCCACTAGCTATCTACCTTACGTTTGTTAGTGTATATATGTCTATGCCACTCTCTCGCTTTGTCACAGCTTACCCTTCCCCCGCCCCATATCCTCAAGTCCATTCTCTAGTAGGTCTGTGTCTTTATTCCTGTCTTACCCCTAGGTTCTTCATGACATTTTTTTTTTCTTAAATTCCATATATATGTGTTAGCATACGGTATTTGTCTTTCTCTTTCTGACTTACTTCACTCTGTATGACAGACTCTAGGTCTATCCACCTCATTACAAATAGTTCACTTTCGTTTCTTTTTACGGCTGAGTAATATTCCATTGTATATATGTGCCACATCTTCTTTATCCATTCATCTGATGATGGGCACTTAGGTTGTTTCCATCTCTGGGCTATTGTAAATAGAGCTGTAGCTTTGTAGTATAGTCTGAAGTCAGGGGGCCTGATTCCTCCAGCTCTGTTTTTCTTTCTCAAGATTGTTTTGGCTATTCGGGGTCTTTTGTGTTTCCATAAAAATTGTGAAAGTTTTTGTTCTAGTTCTGTGAAAAATGCCAGTGGTAGTTTGATAGGATTGCATTGAATCTGTAGATTGCTTTGGGTAGTAGAGTTATTTTCACAATGCTGATTCTTCCAATCCAAGAACATGGTATATCTCTCCATCTATTTGTATCATCTTTAATTTCTTTCATCAGTGTCTTATAATTTTCTGCATACAGGTCTTTTGTCTCCTTAGGTAGGTTTATTCCCGGATATTTTATTCTTTTTGTTGCAACGGTAAATGGGAGTGTTTTCTTGATTTCACTTTTAGATTTTTCATCCTTAGTGTATAGGAATGCCAGAGCTTTCTGTGCATTAATTTTGTATCCTGCTACTTTACCAAATTCATTGATGAGCTCTAGTAGTTTTCCGGTAGCATCTTTAGGATTCTCTCTGTATAGGATCATGTCATCTGCAAACAGTGACAGCTTTACTTCTTCTTTTCCGATTTGGATTCCTTTTATTTCCTTTTCTTCTCTGATTGCTGTGGCTAAAACTTCCAAAACTATGTTGAATAAGAGTGGTGAGAGTGGGCAACCTTGTCTTGTTCCTGACCTTAGTGGAAATGCTTTCAGTTTTTCGCCATTGAGGATGATGTTGGCTGTGGGCTTGTCATATACGGCCTTTATTATATTGAGGAAAGTTCCCTCTACACCTACTTTCTGCAGGGTTTTTATCATAAATGGGTGTTGAATTTTGTCAAAAGCTTTCTCTGCATCTATTGAGATGATCATATGGTTTTTCTCCTTCAATTTGTTAATATGGTTAATCACATTGATAGATTTGCGTATATTGAAGAATCCTTGCATTCCTGGAATAAACCCCACTTGATCATGGTGTATGATCCTTTTAATGTGCTGTTGGATTCTGTTTGCTAGTATTTTGTTGAGGATTTTTGCATCTATGTTCATCAGTGATATTGGCCTGTAGTTTTCTTTCTTTGTGACATCCTTGTCTGGTTTTGGTATCAAGGTGATGGTGGCCTCGTAGAATGAGTTTGGGAGTGTTCCTCCCTCTGCTATATTTTGGAAGAGTTTGAGAAGGATAGGTGTTAGCTCTTCTCTAAATGTTTGATAGAATTCGCCTGTGAAGCCATCTGGTCCTGGGCTTTTGTTTGTTGGAAGATTTTTAATCACAGTTTCAATTTCAGTGCTTGTGATTGGTCTGTTCATATTTTCTATTTCTTCCTGATTCAGTCTTGGCAGTTTGTGCATTTCTAAGAATTTGTCCATTTCTTCCAGATTGTCCATTTTATTGGCATAGAGTTGCTTGTAGTAATCCCTCATGATTTTTTTTATTTCTGCAGTGTCAGTTGTTACTTCTCCTTTTTCATTTCTAATTCTATTGATTTGAGTCTTCTCCCTTTTTTTCTTGATGAGTCTGGCTAATGGTTTATCGTCTGATATGAGGATTGCTACTCCAGCTTTCTTTTGGTTTCCATTTGCATGGAATTTCTTTTTCCATCCCCTTGCTTTCAGTCTGTATGTGTCTCTAGGTCTGAAGTGGGTCTCTTGTAGACAGCATATATATGGGTCTTGTTTTTGTATCCATTCAGCCAATCTGTGTCTTTTGGTGGGAGCATTTAGTCCATTTACATTTAAGGTAATTATCGATATGTCTGTTCCTCTTCCCATTTTCTAAATTGTTTTGGGTTCGTTATTATAGGACTTTTCCTTCTCTAGTGTTTTTGTCTAGAGAAGTTCTTTAGCATTTGTTGTAACGCTGGTTTGGTGCTGCTGAACTCTCTCAGCTTTTGCTTGTCTGTAAAGGTTTTAATTTCTCCATCAAATCTGAATGAGATCCTTGCTGGGTAGAGTAATCTTGGTTGCAGGTTTTTCTCCTTCATCACTTTCAGTATGTCCTGCCACTCCCTTCTGGTTTGTAGAGTTTCTGCTGAGAGATCAGCTGTTAACCTTATGGGGATTCCCTTGTGTGTTATTTGTTGTTTTTCCCTTGCTGCTTTTAATATGTTTTCTTTGTATTTAGTTTTTGACAGTTTGATTAATATGTGTCTTGGCGTATTTCTCCTTGGATTTATCCTGTATGGGACTCTCTGTGCTTCCTGGACTTGATTAACTATTTCCTTTCCCATATTAGGGAAGTTTTCAACTATAATCTCTTCAAATATTTTCTCAGTCCCTTTCTTTTTCTCTTTTTCTTCTGGAACCCCTATAATTTGAATGTTGGTGCATTTGATGTTGTCCCAGAGGTCTCTGAGACTGTCCTCGATTCTTTTCATTCTTTCTTCTTTATTCTGCTCTGCAATAGTTATTTCCACTATTTTATCTTCCAGGTCACTTATCCGTTCTTCTGCCTCAGTTACTCTGTTATTGATCCCATCTAGAGTATTTTTAATTTCATTTATTGTGTTGTTCATCATTGTCTGTTTCATCTTTATTTCTTCTAGGTCCTTGTTAACTGTTTCTTGCATTTTGTCCATTCTATTTCCAAGATTTTGGATCATCTTTACTATCATTATTCTGAACTCTTTTTCAGGTAGACTGCCTATTTCCTCTTCATTTGTTAGGTCTGGTGCCTTTTTATCTTGCTCCTTCATCTGCTGTGTGTTTTTCTGTCTTCTCATTTTGCTTATCTTACTGTGATTGGGTTCACCTTTTTGCAGGCTGCAAGTTCGTAGCTCCCGTTGTTTTTGATGTCTGTCTCCAGTGGCCGTTTGATATTATGTGGAGCTGGGAGGTCTCTTGTGGACCAGTGTCCTGAAGTTGGCTCTCCCTCCTCAGAGGCACAGCACTGACTCCTGGCTGCTGCACCAAGAGCCTTTCATCCACATGGCTCAGAATAAAAGGGAGAAAAAGTAGAAAGAAAGAATTAGTAGAAGTAGAAAGAGAGAAAGAAAGGAGGGAGGAAGGGAGGGAGGAAGGAAGGAAGGAGGGGAGGAAAGAAAAAAAAGAAAGGAGATAAAGTAAAATAAAATAAAGTAAGATAAAATATAATCAAGTTATTAAAATAAAAAATAATTATTAATAGAAAAAAAAGAAAAAAATTTAAAAAACAAACAAAAAAACGGATAGAACCTAGGACAAATGGTGGAAGCAAAGCTATACAGACAAAATCTCACACAGAAGCATACACATACACACTCACAAAAAGAGGAAAAGGTGAAAAAATAATAAATCTTGCTCTCAAAGTCCACCTCCTTAATTTGGGATGATTGGCTGTCTATTTATGTATTCCACAGATGCAGGATACAAGTTGATTGTCGAGCTTTAATCCACTGCTTTTGAGGCTGCTGGGAGAGATTTCCCTTTCTCTTCTTTGTTCGCACAGCTCCCAGGGGCTCAGCTTTGGATGTGGCCCCGCCTGTGCGTGTAGGTCGCCTGAAGGCGTCTGTTCTTCGCTCAGACAGGACGGGGTTAAAGGAGCCGCTGATTCGGGGGCTCCGGCTCACTCAGGCCGGGGAGGGCGGGGCACGGAGTGCGGGGCGGGCCTGCGGCGGCAGAGGCCGGCGTGACGTTGCACCAGCCTGAGGGCGCCGTGCGTTCTCCCGGGGGAGTTGACCCTGGATCCCGGGACCCTGGCAGTGGCGGGCTGCACAGGCTCCCGGAAGGGGGGTGTGGATAGTGACCTGTGCTCGCACACAGGCTTCTTGGTGGCGGCAGCAGCGGCCTTAGCGTCTCATGCCCGTCTCTGGGGTCCGCGCTTTTAGCCGCGGCTCGCGCCCGTCTCTGGAGCTCCTTTAAGCAGCGCTCTCAATCCCCTCTCCTCGCGCACCAGGAAACAGAGGTAAGAAAAAGTCTCTGGCCTCTTCGGCAGGTCCAGACTTTTCCCCGGACTCCCTCCCGGCCGGCCGTGGCGCACTAACCCCCTGCAGGCTGTGTTCACGCCGCCAACCCCAGTCCTCTTCCTGCGCTCCGACCGGAGCCCTGCCCGCTCCGGCGGGGGAGCAGACAAGCCTCTCGGGCTGGTGAGTGCCGGTCGGCCCTGATCCTCTGTGCGGGAATCTCTCCGCTTTGCCTTCCGCACCCCAGTGGCTGCGCTCTCCCCCGCACCTCCGAAGCTTTCCCCCTCCGCCACCCGCAGTCTCCGCCCGCGAAGGGGCTTCCTAGTGTGTGGACACTTTTCCTCCTTCACGGCTCCCTCCCACTGGTGCAGGACCCGTCCCTATTCTTTTGTCTCTGTTTTTTCTTTTTTCTTTTGCCCTACCCACGTACGTGGGGGGTTTCTTGCCTTTTGGGAGGTCTGAGGTCTTCTGCCAGCGTTCAGTAGGTGTTCTGTAGGAGTTGTTCCATGTGTAGATGTATTTCTGCTGTATCTGTGGGGAGGAAGGTGATCTCCGCGTCTTACTCTTCCGCCATCTTCCCGGAAGCCCTGGCATGCTCATTTTATTCTACAGGCGACGCCCAGCCACTGAGGGTGTTTGAGCAAAGCTGAGGCATGGTTAAAGCTGGATGTCAGAGTCATCAGTGTGGCCCAGGGGACTAAAGAATACAGGGACAGGCTGAAAGGGGGTTAGGAAAATGGTAATTGGGATAAGACATTCAACAAGATGGCTAAACTCTATCCTAAAGAGGAAAAAGGACAATCCAATAGAGAAGCTGGTAATGCAGTGAATTTCATCCTGCCTTTTACGTGATCATTTCTGGTTGTATAAATTCTTATCCTTGTTTTGTGAAATCAGGCTGTGATTCTTTTTTGTTGTTGTTGTTGTTGTTGTTGTACGCGGGCCTCTCACTGTCGTGGCCTCTCCTGCTGCGGAGCACAGGCTCCGGACGCGCAGGCCCAGCAGCCATGGCTCACGGGCCCAGCCGCTCCGCAGCATGTGGGATCTTCCCAGACCGGGGCACGAACCCTTGTCCCCTGCATCGGCAGGCGGACTCCCAACCCCTGTGCCACCAGGGAGGCCCCAGCCTGTGATTCTTAATGCTGGTATGATGGTTCTCAAAGATGGGTCCCTGGACCCTCTAAAGGTAGGGGTCGCCAACCCCTGGGCTGCAGACCAGTATCGGTCTGCAGCCTGTTAGGAACCGGGCCGCATAGCAGGAGGTAAGTGGCGGGCAAGTGAGGCAAGCTTCATCTGCGGCACCCCATTGCTCGCATTACCGCCTAAACATCCACCCCCGCCCCCGGTTCGTGGAAAACTTGTGTTCCACGAAACCAGTTCCTGGTGCCAAAGAGGTTGGAAACCGCCGCTGTAAGGAACTTGTAAGAAATTCAGCTTCTCAGGCAGCACCCATACCTACTGAATTGGATATTCTGGCGGTGGGACACAGCAGTATCTGTTGTAACAAGTTCTCCAGGTATTCTCACGGATTCTCTTTTGGGTTTGAAAAGCATGATGCTAGAGTAACATCTGCAAGTCCAGGAGGTGTTGAGTATGGAGATCTTAGCAAGTGTTAAGCTCTTTAAATACAATAAAATCCCTTCACCTCTGAACAAACTAGGTAGCAGTCACACTGGGATGTTAGTACTATCATTTCAATTCAACTTGGCCTTGTTTGGTATTAGAATATCCCTTCCTGTGTCCTTGGCAATATTGAAAGACACTATGGGCAATTAGAAAATATCGTTTTATAAAATTACAAATCAGAGTAAACTTGTTTATTTTTCTGTTTTGCTTTGTTTTGTTTTTTATTTTTTTGAGAGAGGGAAGCACCTTGGGAAATTACGTGCATGTTAATTGCGGCTTGCAGCTTCTGGTGACATGTTTTATTTTGCAGACCTGTACGACTTTTATTAGAAACGGGATCTTTTTTTTGACTCTTTGCTGCCCCGGGAGTTTTAAAAGAACTGATTTTCTGTCAGAAAAGATTGGAATCAATTGCAGTCTTCCCTTCTAGATAGTGCTAAAACATTTATTTAAGAGTTTAGCTGCTTGCCTGGCCTTATCTGTATTCCGAACGGCTTGTCCAATGAAATAAAACTCATTCACGCCTTCGCTCTCTGTGTTATTGACAAAGCACACACTTTATGTGACTCAAAGCCAGGATCCTGTCTTCTGGGAGAACTCTCTCTAAACTTGTCTGAAAGAATTATTTTATTACACTTTTTTTTCATGCCAGCTCCAGAACACCTGAGTGAGAAATTCTAGCGGTGGAGGGGAAACAGGAGAAGGGCTTCCACTGGTGATTGGAAAGGGCTAATAAGCAAAAATAAGAGAGGTTCCTTTCCCTGACCTGGGCTCTTTATCAGAATATCAGGGTTAGACAAACTGTTTTCTGGGATAATGACATCTATGTTTCACCCCTTCTAGTGTTTATAGATACGATGGCATTTTGAATACCTTGATATAAAAGGATAGAGCTTTCTTTCTTAGAGATATTTCTTCTTCATCAGATGATAATAATCTTTGCTTCATTTTTTGCCTATTTTCTGTGTGCCGAGAACTTCACAGTGTTTCTAATCCAAAAAGCCACCTCACAAAGCGAATATTCCCATTTTACAGATTAGGAAACTAAGGGAGGCTCATGGTAAGCAGGGGTGCAGGGTTTGACACTGACTGCCCGGCTGCACGTAGGCTCTTTCTAACGCACCACCCTGGTGAAACAGCATCTCCGTGCTGTAAAGGAGAGCTGGTCCCTACTCTTCACAGGTACCTGGAATACTGATTTCCTTAGTTGCCTTGAGGAAGGATTGCAACGCACGTTGCAGGTGAGGAGCTGAGGCCACACAGCTTCTGTTTGAAGTCCCTGACTCATCAGGGTGGGTGTCCTTAATGTTGGGCAGAAAAGAAATTTAGAGTCTTAAAACTCTTTGTTAGAAAACAAATAAAAAAAAAGAAACTGGTTTTATAAATGGAATTTAACAATGTGTTTGAAACAAAATCTCTGGTCAAATATATTTTCTTGTATTTTGGATCAAAATGTCGTGCTCTTGTACAAGTATTTTTTGAACCAGCAAATGGGGCCTGATATACTGATTGGTGTATGTACTGATGAGTGTGAATGTGTTAGCTGTGGACTGAATATTTGTGTCTCCTCCAAATTCTTATGTTAAGGCTCTAACCTCCAATGTGATGTGTTAGGAGGTGGGGTTTGGAGAGGAGTGAATGGGACTAGTACTCTCATAAAAAGAGACGTGAAAGAGACGGTCTCTGTCTATCCATCATGTGAAGACACAGCTTGAAGGCAGCCATCCAGAAACAAAGAAGAGGGTCTTTATCAAGACACCAGATCTGCTGGCACCTTGATCTTGGACTTCCCAGTCTCCAGAACTGTGAGACATAAATGTTGTTTAGGTCACCTGGTCTATGATATTTGCTACAGAAGCACAAACTGGCTAAGACAGTGCTCACAGGACAAAGGATTTAGAATCAGAGATGCCCAGTACATTGATGATATCAGCTTATTGAGGAAAGGGTTTCTGGAGCATTCCAACAGAGGCACATTATAAATGGAGCAGGCTGCTAAACATAGCTACAGAAAATTATCGGCATCTGTTTGTTAGATAATTAAGTGCTGTTTAGAAATTACGTTAAGCAAGTGGCATCTAGCTAAAGATCTGAAAGAGTGAGGTAGAATTTACCTTTCCACAATTAAGGAGAAATGAGGTGTGTCTTCACGCATAAGAGTCTACAGTCCACCCAGTAAAGGATGCAGGGATGACCCCACCAGAGGTCAGGGCCCACAGCTTATGCTGAACCATTTCCTTCTCTCTGACCTCCAGAGAGCTGTTTCCTTGATACTGACCTGCATCTGTATCTTGGGCCTTCTCTCTGCCTAGCATCTCTAGCTGACACAAGGACTTTTTGTTCTCAGCTCCCCAAGTCTAGGACTGCTCCTTCAGGCTTTCTATTGGGGTTACTCTTTCTTGAATGACAAGAATGGTAATTTTCCGCCTTCTGACCTGCACTGGGATCTCCCCCCTCCTATACTACCTTTGCAAGAAGTCCTTGCAGGTCATGACCCAGGCCTGCCCCAGATGCACCCAGGGCCTTGGGAGGTCCATGGGTTTCCTCAGGACCAGGGATTCGGGAGGGTTCTTCACTCTCACCTGAATCTTCAGGGACTCTTACATCAGGAGGTGGTGAGGAATTGAGAGTCTAGTGAGCTGGTAAGTGAGAAAGGGGGCAGCCAAGCAGGTCTCTAAAACTAAGGGGACCCAATCTCAGAGGGCAGGACCTGGGGTGGTGAGCAGAGGAGAGCTGGTTGAGAGAAAGCAGGGCAGGTCTGGAACTTGCCTGGAATAGGAAATGCTTTCTCCCAGCCATGATACAGCAATTGCCTGGGTTTAGAGAAGCAGGTATGGGCTCAGACATGCTAGGTGTGTGGCTTACGATCTCAACCTACGCACACCTAGTACGGCTACAAGTGTGTGATGGGTTTAAAAAGACAAACAAACCAGAACCAAGAACAGGAAACTGGACAGGAAAACATAATACTGCTATTTCCCCTGGCAATTCTTTCATGCTGGTGGAGGCACTGAAGACAGGCCCCTTTAGCCGGCTGCTCAGAAGTAAGTAGTGAAGCATTTTGACGTCAAAGCAGCCCAAAGATGAGAGAGAGAACTTCTGAATCCCAGCTAAGACAAGGCCAGTTATTTTAAAATGAGTGTGCTAATCAGTGACTATGTTTAAGGTTATGTTTTAGGTAAATGTAGAAAAGCTAAAAGTTAGTGAGAAAGGAACCAAACTGAAACTTAGATTTGGTTTGGTTTAAAGATTATTCTAAAGGAAGAATTTATATAATACAAAAATTATAACTGAAGAAGTTTTTTAAAATTAGAAAACTGTTCACAGGCATCAGAGTCAGACACTGTTTAAAAAATCTTGGTTTTGCCACTTACTAAATGGGTGATTTTAGATAAGTCCTTCACCACTGTAAGTCTTGTTTCATTTTCCCAAGAAAATATAAACTCTGTGTATCCCAGATAACAAACATGAAATGATAGGAGATAAGGAAGGGGCTTCCCTGGTGGCGCAGTGGTTGAGAGTCCGCCTGCCGATGCAGGGGACGCGGGATCGTGCCCCGGTCTGGGAAGATCCCACACGCCGCGGAGCGGCTGGGCCCATGAGCCATGGCCACTGAGCCTGCGCG
>NW_006796716.1:553282-554912 GCF_000442215.2 Lipotes vexillifer | reverse complement strand
GGAGCCTGTGCTCCGCAAATGGGAGAGGCCACAACAGTGAGAGGCCCGCATAACGCAAGAAAAAAAAAAAAAAAAAAAAAAAAAAAAGAGATAAGGAAGCATCTGGTTCAGCCTGTCACATAAAGTAGGTATAGGAGATTCTGACGGCAGCCGTTCAGATGAAGCTTTTTACACTTGATCTTCTGTTAGGCCAAAGGGCTAGGAGTGAATGGGATGGTAAATATGCAGGAAAACTGGATCTTGCCAAAATTTTAGCTTATCCTAATGTAGCATCAGAGTGCAAATGACAAAGAGGGAGCGTCCTCATTGACCTACATGCCGTATCTGGCACATTTATCAAAATTGGGTAACTCCCTCCCTCTATATTAGCAAATATCTTGTATAGTGAATAAACTCTAAGAGTTTTAAGAAAATCTCAGGTTTGTAAATGTCTGGATTGATTATGAAAAGAGAAGCTCATTTAAATCGATGACCAAGCACGTCTTGGGGTTGGACTTCAAGGCATTCCCTATTATGGAGCATGTACTGAAATTGTCAAAGGCCCTTTAAGATGGAGGCTGGGTATCAGTGCTTCAAAAATGCCATTGCTGTTACCTTCAACAACACCAGGGAGTAAACTGCCTTTTGGAGAGGAGCATGTCAGGGACAGCATGGGGTCTAGGGACAAGGTGAGCTCCTAGGACGGAAGTGCAAGGTTGTAATATTGATACAGCTAAACTGTGGGGGGAGGCATCTGATTCCAGGGCTGGGCCAAGGAAAGCACGAGGGGAACGCACAACATCTCATTGTGCAAGAGAATAAGAAAGTTCTGGGGACACGTAAAAGAACACAGGTGTCAGCCTGTAGGAATTTCCACTGGCTAAATCTGGGACCATCTGAATATCCAATTGAGTAGAATCAGAATTCAGGAATCCATAATGATAATAAACAAACACACAAATAATCAAGAAAATAAAGCTCTTTCTTACAGTAGAAAAGTAACTGACACTTAGAAGGAACAAAGTAGAAAATCATCAGAATAATAACTGATTTAGTTAAGAATTAACAGTGGATGCTGAAAGTAAGCTGAAAGTATGATGAGGAACAAGATATTTGCATAGCTTCAAAGTATCCCTTTATGAATTATGTATTAATTAAACAGGAAAAATGTTTAACTTTACAGGAAGTGGAGATCACGGGCATCACCTTAAACCAAATGCTCAAAGTTAACATCATTGATAAAGGGACAAACAGACCTCATCAGCAGGATTAGGGGGCCATAAATCTACTAGGAAAACTAGTTTCCTGCTTTGGGGGACACTTACATTTGCCCAAGGTCACGTAGCTAGAATATAGTAATACAAGATTTAAATGCAGATCTGACCTCAAAGCCCTTGTTGTGTCTCCCACATGCTGGGTCTAGAGCAGTGTTACTGGTCCG
Source organism: Lipotes vexillifer (assembly GCF_000442215.2). Lineage (NCBI taxonomy): Eukaryota > Metazoa > Chordata > Mammalia > Artiodactyla > Lipotidae > Lipotes > Lipotes vexillifer. The sequence continues at coordinate 553,492 of NW_006796716.1, read as the reverse complement.
TAACTGGTGCCGTAAATCTGCAGAGAGGAGGTAGTTGGGCAGACAATGAAACAAGAAAAGATTAGATAGAAGTCACAGAGATTAGATAGAAGTCACAGAAATGCCTGGGAGAGGAGGGGGCAGCCACATGGCCTGAAAGATGGCACAGCGGTAAGGCCCCCTGGGCCCCCTGGGGTATAGAGACACCCTCTTCCACTATATTCTTTCCCT
>NW_006796716.1:549265-553203 GCF_000442215.2 Lipotes vexillifer | reverse complement strand
CTTTCCCTAATGATTTTCTGATGTCGAAGGAAAGGCAAAATGTACTTCCTGAGAATTCCTTGCCTATCATACAATGTACCGAGTTGTAACGGAGGCTGTAAGGGAAGATGCACTAAGTAACAAACTGGATACAGTGGAAAGGGTGTATTGTTAATTATATGGTCAATTGCTCATCCATATTTACACAGCGATATCAAAGGATTCTTTTCACCTTGCAAAACAAATCCATTTGGATAAATCAATATTATTTCCCAATACAGTTTCTAATCTCCACTCAGTGAAAAAGATACTGAGAATCAGGCAAAGTTAATACTCTTCTCAAAATAATTGGACAGAATTGTACCCAAGAATAGCCCTTAAAGAAAAAGTATAAGTATTTGACAGCAATTAGAGGGGGGTATATTATTATCCCTAATAGAATGTGATTTTTGCTACGTAGAGTGGGCTTCTTGACTAAAATTTTTTTACATTTTTTAGTTGCAAATTAAGTCATTCTTTACACTTGGGATAAACTCTGCAGAAATGCCTGGGGAAAAAAGTACTCTGTGGACAAAGCCAACAACTTTACAATTTATTCAAATACTTGGCATCTGTGTACATTTTTTCCAACTACAGAGACACCTCATTTATTCCAACTGGCCATGGAAAGAGGTATTCCACATGACCGAATTAGATAATTAAAGTCTGAATTTAAAAAAAAACATTTTGAATATAAATCTTCCTAAATTTGGTACAGATTTCCCCTCCATTCTTCAGTGGAGTTTGCCAATCATGACTCAACTTTCTTTTTCCCTTCCTTCCTCCCTCCCTTCCTTCCTTCCTTTCTCTTTTTCTTTCTTCCCTTCCTTCCTTCCTTCCATCCCCCCCTTCCTTCCTCTCTCTCCCTCTTCTGTTTCCTTCTCTCTTCTTGCTTTCTTGCTTTTTTGTTGTTGTTTGTTTGTTTTAATAACACAGGGCTCAAAACACCTGATATTTTAATGGGCCATCTGAGTGAAGGAGACTTGGGCTGGAGGTGGAGTTTCAGTCCAGGGTAGTTGTTCGAATCAAGCCAAGGCCTGAGTATAAGCAGAGAAACCCTGGAAGGAGGTCATGGACAGATGTGGACCAAGGGACAGCTACATAAAGAAGACGAAAAGGTTGGACAGGTGGTTCAGCTGGAGGTTGGGCCATTACCCCAGCCGTGTTCACACGCAGCACCCAGGGAGCCCCTGGCACCTGAATGCCTTGATTTCTGCTCTGTTCCTCCAAAGGAAGAGGTATTTCACATCCATTCCATCCTCCTCGTTGTCTAGACTCCAGGACTGTCGTGAGCAAATAGGGGCAGCCCGGAGGCTGATCAGGAGCTAAGAGAGAGACATGCATTCAAAGTTGAATGGGCATCACAGGGACCTTGTGCTTGAGGTTCCGACCTTGCAGGTAGTTACTCTGCACTCCAGAATTAGTGTCTGCTTTACCCTTCTCCATCTTTACCTGGCTTTGGGGGACTTGGAAAACTTACTTGCAGGACCTGAATGTGCCTCATAATGCAGATTCTTGCCACCTCCCCCTTACCCTGAGGAGTAGCACTCGACCTTATTGCCCAACCTGTTCCACGTCTCAGGTACCTGTTCCCGACCCAGACCTCAATCCTATCCTGGTCCCCCTGGTCCTGGCTTATTTCCTCTGTCTCCAACCTGCTGCCTCCAATTTTTACTGACTCTAATGGGGAAAGGTGAGAATTTTTGAACTGGACACAAGATGGAAGTTTTAAATAAGAATCAACTGACTTTACATGCCTGAAGATGTCTAGAAAGTAATAGAATTGGACTGACATATTGAAAGTCATTGTAGAAAGGAGGATCAATGATTATTAGGTACAAAAATAATGGTTAGAGAAGAGAATAAAGTCATTTTCTTTTTGTAATTTCTTGAGTTCAAACTGTCTCATAAACGGGTCTAGATTGGGTCTCTGTGCTCATACTGGTTCGTACTGGTCATTGGCTTGATTATAAGTAAGACCTATTTGAAATTATAAAAACTTGCTATAACCTTCAGCAAATTCCCCGGGGTCTACCTAGTACCATGGAAAGAGCAAGGACTTTTGAGTCAATCAACTTAGGTTCATATTTGAATTCTCTCACTCCCTGGATATGTGGCCTTGGGCAAATCTTTTATTTGGCAAAAGAAAGTAATAATACTTATTTTATGGGTCTGTCGTGAAAATCACATGCTGTCATAGGTGTCCTGTGCACACAGTTCCTGATCATTTATCTTCTTCTGATAGAAAAATTTATACCTATTGCTAACCATGCAGTTAGTTCCTGGTTACCACAAACTGAAGAACACTAGGACTTGAATATCTTTGAATCTGAATTTGTACAATCTACTTATTTTTAATTGAGTTATGACATAAAGTGCCTAATATGTATGTATGTATGTGTGTGTGTGTGTGTGTGTGTGTGTGTGTATATATATATATATATATATATATATATATATATATATCTGTTCTGGTTATCTCTTTCTGAGTAACAAACCACCTTAAAACCCCCAGTGCCTTGATTGGATGCAGCCATCTGGTAGTGGTCAGGGCTGGAGTCCTCCAAAGGCTTCTTTGCTTACGTAACTTGTGCCTGGGTTGGACTGTCAGAACAACCAGGTATCTCTCTCTCCTTCTGAGTTCTCCAGGTGGCTGGCTTGGGCTTCCTCACATCATGGCAGTCTCAGATAGTCAGACTTCTTTCGGCATTGGTTTTCTCCAGCATGAACATTCCATGAGACTGAGATGGAAGTTGCCAGATCTAAAAAAGTCCTGGAATGTCAATTTTATCAAATCCTATTGTTCAAACAAGTCACCAAGGCCAGCCTTTCGGTGGGAGGAAGAGCAAAGAATTAGTGGCCATCTTTAATCTGTAATGACACTGGCATAATCACCATTCAGACCCAGATTTAGGCTACTTCCAACACCCAGAATGTTCCCCTGTGCCCCTTCCCAGTTAATTTTTTGCCCTTCCTAGTGATAATCACTAGTCTGTATATTTCTTTTCAACATCTATTATTATCTTAAACATATGTTTCTAGTAGATGAATTTAAAAAGCTTTTTTTCTCCTGTAACCATGTCAAATAAATTGTGCATAAACCCAAGTCAGCATATTTAAAGTAACCATTTTGCCATGTCACTCAAAGCTCAAAATGTTGTCTAGTTCCTTAGAGACTATAACGTCAAATCCAAATTCCTTAGCATGGTTTTCAAGGCCTTCCACATGGATGAAGAAAATATTTTGAATATCAGTTGATATACTTTCTCCTTTACTTCCTTGTACCTTCCTCTTGTTCTGTAAGAGCGTCCATTGCCTTAGAACAGGTTTCAGCAAACTTTTTCTGTAAAGGACTAGATAGTAACTGTGTTAGGCTTTGTGGGCAGTGTGGTCTTTGCTGCAAGTACTCCACTATATCACGGTAATGTGAAAACAGACATGACAATGCATAAATGAATGAGTGGCCATATTCCAACAAAACTTCATAGACAGTGAAATTTGAATTTCACATAACTTTTATGTGTCACAAAAGATTATTCTTCTTTGGGTTTTTTCAACCATTTAAATATATAAAAAATATTCTTAGGTTCTGAGCTGTACAAACACAGGTGATGAGCAGGATTTGACTGGCTGAGCTTTATCTTAGAGGGTGGAGAGGATGTGGAATAATTAGCTGACGCCCAACTCCCGGACTTCTCACAACCACATAGAGAGGAGACACATGAAAGAAACGGCACAACCTCTGAGGAAGGAGCAGCTGTCCTGAGCATCGGGGAGCCCGTAGGAGCCCAGCCAATGCCATTCACTTAACTGAGCTCTAATCATTGACTACATGGAAAAGCTACATTAGCTGCCCTTCTCATTGCCCCTTAATAAGACAATCCATCGACACCCGCACATCGCTCACAGATTGTCCAGCA
>NW_006796716.1:548707-549255 GCF_000442215.2 Lipotes vexillifer | reverse complement strand
GAATGATGCCCCTTTGTGCCTCTGGACGTTGCTCAGCCCAGCTGTATGGCCTAATGTGGATGACACGCTCTATAACAACCCAGGACACACATAAGCCCCCAAGTAGACAGTGTTGATGGGGCAGCTGTGAGCGGCCCCAGGACTGGTGTTTGGATGGCATTGAGCAGAAGCAGCTTTCTCCGAGTCAGAATGACATTGGACATCATCTCCATTGGCCTTCCCCATCCCCTCCTGCTCCAGCGCTGCATTCTTGGCAAACGTGTTCACCCACCATCCCCTCTGTTCCGCTTTATACTTCCTCCCTCTTCATCCACGTCTTAAATCTATTTCCCATGAAACATCCTTGGAAACCTCAGTGTTTAGTAACTTAGCATTTAACTACGTCACTATGCAGGTGGGAATCAATTATCCACCATCTTCCTGCAATATCCGCCTCGTTGTCTTGGACTTTCATATAAATCTCTTGATAATTACCTTATGTATGCGCCTCTTCCTCCTGAACCTTGTCCTCCAAGAAACCTAGAATTTACTTCAATTTCTCTCTTTCC
>NW_006796716.1:546964-548697 GCF_000442215.2 Lipotes vexillifer | reverse complement strand
CTTTCCCTGCCCTTCCCAGGGGCAAGTTCAGTTGTTTCAAAATATATGAATTCATCAATTTCTTTCCAACTCCACTGTAATCCAAGCCACTAAAATCTCACTTATGGCCCGGTCCCCCTGCTGATCTGCCTGCCTCTGCCATCTGGTCTCCTCCAGCATCCTGAGGGTAAATCTCCTTAATATACAAAAGGCAGAACAGACTGACTGAAGCCTTGCCTTCCTCTCCCGCTTCACCTCATTTCCTCTTCTCTTGCCCGTGATGCCCTGCCTGTACCAGCCTCCTTTAGGTCCTCAAACAGGCCAGCTTTTTCTACCTTCTGGGCTCTTGTATGCGTTGCTCCCTGTGTCTGGAACAGTCTCCCCTCTCTTCTCCCTGCCTTCCACCTGGCAGGTCTCCAGACCTTCCCTATTGGCTTTACCTAAAGCAGTCTTCCACCCTCACCCTACCTCAATATTTTTTCTTAGCCCTCTGTTTATTTTTTTTTAATTATCACTTATCAGAATTTCCCATTATTGATTGTTTTATTTGTGTATTATCTACTTGGAGAATATTCCGCATGTCTTTCTTACTAGTCATAAGCTCCAGGAGGACAGAACGCTGTCAGTCCTGCTTGCCATTGGGTCCTCCGCACCTAACTCAGCTCCTAAGTAGAGCAGGTGCTCAACAAACATTTGCTAAGTGAGCAAATGAGCTGGATAATAATGCCCTTAAGGTCAGAAATTGTGCCTGAAACTTCCTTGACCCCATCACCTGCCTAGCACACTGGAAGTATTTTGCAGATGCTGCTTTATTGGATTTATGGTAAAATAATTAACTGAAGCAATGTGAATTCCTCTTTTTGTACCCAGATTGCCTCCTTTCCCTAAAGATCGAGTCGTTTTACTTCAAAAGTAAAACTACTTTTACTGCAGTGCCTCCAAACTGTTATGTCAAGGAATCCACTTCATTTCCTTATTTTCTTTGTACCTTTTGATATCATGTCCAGGCATTGCTGAGAAAGATCCCTCCTGTTCTTGGTCTCTCTCTATAGAGAAGTTTCATGACATATTTTGGAAGGAATATTCATTGAATATTCCCAGAAGAGAGCATTGAAACTTCAGAGAAATATAGAGACCTGCCAGTTATTTTCTAGCGCAGTGTTGAAGGACAAAGAAATAGAGTTAAAGAATATTACGGCTGAAAAGGACTCTTTTGACTTTGTCAAATGCTAAGGTCTTCATTTGACAGAGGAAGGAACTGGATATGGTCTGAGGCCTCAGTCGAAGGCGTCTGTTCTGACCCTCTGCCCTGAGTCAGTTTACCTGTCCATTCACCAGGAGCAGGGGTCCTCCGCATCAGTTCACGGCCATGGTCTAACATTTTTGCGCTTTGCTCTTGTTCAAGTCCAGCTTTGCATCCTTTGGTCTTTCTCTCTTTTTTCTAGTTCTCTGCTTATCTCTTCAACTTGGCAAAGTTCAGCATCTCTGGTTTTCACCACTGGTGTTCCCTAAAGGTAGATGACATGCCCACACTTGCTGGTTTTCTCATCCCGAGGAACTTTGAAGAGCCCCTCTGTAAGACAGCTGTCAGGGCTGGGAACTACCCCCTCTCCAGGTGTGCCGCTTGTTAAGCTGTTTTCTGTCCGCTCCACACCCTCCCCTCTAAACTCTGCTCTGTGATGCATGGGCTAGGACACTGCAAGCCACACTTCTGCTCCACCACTGGCTCCCTGCTAAGTGCTGCCCATGAGAAG
>NW_006796716.1:541754-546954 GCF_000442215.2 Lipotes vexillifer | reverse complement strand
GGCGGGATGTGAGGCTGGAGGTGGAAGGAGGGGCCGGCCACCTCGCATTTGTTATCCCCTGGCTTCCTTCCTTCCTCTTTCTGGGAGGCTTATCCCGGGAGTGCTCCTTCACTCCGGGAGCAGCAACGCTTTTCTGAAGCAGCAACTGAATCCAGTTTGCAGTTTTCCCAGCACTTGTGGAACTAGCTTCCTTACCCCTATGTCTCCACGCCACCAAAATACCACACTGGCTGAGTAGCATCCTTCCTCAGGGGTCTGAGGTTCACCTCCACAGTGCCCCTCCCCCAAGCTTCTAAGTTTGAATAATTCCAACCTCTTCCTTGTGTTCCCAGCCTCAGGTGGCGGCAATATTTATTTTTTTGCGTTGCCATGCCTGCAGGATTCTCCGCGCCATTTTAGTTGCCTACTGAACCCCTCGTGTTCAATTCTTTCTGACTATCCTGCTCAGAATCTAGCTGTGCTACCTATACTAGCCCTCTGGTGTAGGAACCGTCAACATCTCCATCTTACGTTAGTAAAACAAGATGCAGTGGCAGTGGTCGGATTTTCCCTGGCTCCCAGGTGTCGATCCCTCCCTTTCACCATCAGCTGTGCTACCACTTGGGTGGGCTCCATTGGTTACGGAAGGCATCCATGGGGTGGGTGGTCTGGGACTGGGCCCTGCATCCCATGTAGCATGCGGACAGGTATTAGGTGCTGGGCAGCTCCACCTTCTGCCAAATGTGTTCACAGGCGGCCACGCTTGGGGCCTATTTCAGGCGGCAACAAATTCCAGTTTGTTATTAATAAAAACAGTTCAAAAAACATTTGGCAAAAGACTGTGGGATCCAGCGCTATTTATGAGAATGGTTTAATGGGAGAACATGCAGCTGCAGCAGATGGATGTCAACGGGGCCTCTCCAGAGTGTTCCACTCTGTTTTCCTTTGTCTTTGAATAAATTCAGAGGGTGCCACGTATGAGCCTGGATGGATGGTTTTGAACCACAGCTAATTAAAAGCAGACACTTACCTGAGCGTTGACTATAAAGGAAAAGTAAAATCACTGGACAAATTCCTCAATGATTTGGGCTGTTACCTCCTGGAACAGGACTTTTGGCCAGGGTGCAAATACAGCTAGTGAGCCCTTAGGTATGGAGTCCGTGACGGAAATGAGACGCACAGTATCTAGATCCCTCCATCCCCACATGGGTCTGCCAAAGAACCCTGCTTCACTTGGCCATGCAGGTCAAGGGTTGAGGGGCCTCCTTTCCTGGCTGTGAACCTTAGCATCCATGGAGAAAGTTTGGTCCAAGCCCACGGGAGACTTCCTGGAACCAGAGATGCTCACTCTCAAGACCACACGTCCGCAGCTGATTCTGCATAGGTGGCCCTGGACCTCCAGAGAGACACAGCCTCTCGGACCTAGGAAGGCCTCTAGAAACTGGGATGCCTCTGAGAAACACATCTTTTTCTCTTGTGGTTGAAGCCGGCATGCCCCTCACCACCTTACTTTTGCATATGAAAGGCCTGGTAATTACTACTTTCATCCTTAAAGCATGCAAGTGACATGCAAAATTAGCACTTGAGAGGATCCACTTTTAGACCTTGTTGTAAAGCAAAACTTATTATTTGAAGATAAATCAATTTCTGTTGCCTGTATTTGCAGTTTCCCCCAGATGGCTAATTACCAAAGATAAATGTGTATAAACACAAGCCTTATCCCTCTCTATCCATCTTCCCTGCCTGCCTGTTTATCCAGAGGTTAATAATCACAATCCTGTAGTGTATTGCCATAGTAATGGCTTTGATGGGCCCGACAAGTTTACGACCTTTTATTACAAACAGAAGGACATGCATTTCAAGAAAGGAAGGTCATTTTAGAGATGAATGTGCAGATAACTAGCCTCTCTGAAACTGAGCCAAAGGAAAAAGAAAACAGAAAACAAAATATAAGAGGGGGAAAAAAAACCCCACACAAAACTGCACAAAACAAACAGCATAAATGTCACGGAAATCAGTTTACAGCAAAATTAAATAAGGTTCCTGCAAGCATTAATTTTTATATTTTCTGTTCATGCACAGTTAGAATCATTCCCAGGCTTTGATTTATGAGAGAGTAAGACTAGGCATGATCATTCAGACACTCACCAAATTCAGTTAAGGGCTGGAACTTCCATTCAGATGGGACTGGCTTCCTCTCTGGTCAAAAGGGCAGGGGGAAAGTGATTTGTCTCTAGAGAATGGTTTAGGATTGAAGATCAGATCGTGTTTTATCCTCCCTCCCTCCTTCCTTCCCTCCCCTCCTCCCTCCCTCCCTCTCTCCCTTCCTTCCTTCCTTCCTTCCTTCCTTCCTTCCTTCCTTCCTTCCTTCCTCCTAATCATAATACACACTCATTATAACAATGAAATAACACAGACAAATAAAATCTGCCCCTTCTCCCATCTCCCATCCAAGTTTTTGGAAACGACCTGTGCTAAGAGATGACTAATCTAAAAAAAATATAGCTCTGATATGTGCAAAACAATACTCTAAGCCATTTACAAATGTTAACTCATTTTTTCCCCTCATAAAACCCCTATGGAGATACTATTATTGTCCTTATTTTATAGGTGAGAAAACAGGAACCCAGAGAGATAACTAATACACCATAGTATCTTAGTCCGGTTAGGCTGCCCTAACAAAATACCATAGGCTGGGTGATTTATAAACAACAGAAATTTTTTTTGTCACAGTTCTGGAGGCTAGGAGTCCAAGATCAGGGTGCTGGCAGATTTGGTGACTGGTGAGAACACATTTCCTGATTCATAGAGGGCTACATTCTCATCAGCAGAAGAGTCAAGGGGTCTGTTCTAAAAGGGGACTAATCCAAGTTATTAGGGGTCAGCCCTCATGACCTAATCACCACCCAAAGACCTCACCTCCTTCACACTGGGAGTTAGGATTTCAACATACGAAATTTGGGGGGGACACAACATTCAAACCTTAGCAAGGAGGAAATCAGATGCCCATTTGTAGGTGTCCTAGGCTTGTGCCCTTAGCTGAGATGCCATCCTGATCTAAAGCCGTACCACAGTATCAGCTAAAGCCAGGCACTCTCTTGCGCTGGTGAGTCGTTGGAGGAGATGGACTGGCTAATGTTCTGCCCAGTTCTTGGTGCTGCATCAAAGACAAGCTGTCCCAGACAGAGTTCAATAGTCAAGGAAGACTTCATCCAAGACTATTGCAATAGGGGAGAGAGACTGAACTCAATGCCAAATGCAACAAAGGCAGCTGGGGACTTATAGACAACAGGCAGGTGCCAGAAACAGTGGATGGAGAATTACTAAGAGGAAACTTAGTAATAAGAATGGGGAGATTCTGGCTAAACTGTTTTAGCAGGATTCTTGCTGAACTGGGCTCAGCAGGCCAAGGAAGGTAGGCCGAGAAGAGAGCTCAGAGGAGTTTGACTAAAGTATGGTCAAGGAGGGAGTCCTTCTCAGTTGCCTCTCCGAGTCTCAGAAACACACAAAGACAGAACTATATCCAGGCACACAGCTCTATCGCATGCCTTTTGTAAATGCATCTTGTATGTGCTGTGTTTGCCTGAGTATGTTTCACTGTTGTTCTCATTCTGAACTTTGTCGAAACCTCTGGGTTTCAGCATCTAGTATGAACCTGCCCTGAGCATTGAATCTAATAGTACAAGATAGTTGAATTCCAGTTTTCCTAATTTCTTGCTTCTTCCTCTCTGAATGTTCCTTACTGAACTATATCCCAACTCAACTCAAACCTTAAACTAACTTTCCAATTGCGTTCCATTTCTACGAGACTTAAAGATTAAACTAGAGTCACACTCACTGTCCTTATATCTGTACATGATTGAAAGTTTGATTTGTGTTCATTCATTCATTCCTTCCTTTTTTAGCAAACTTTTGTTTCCTGTTGTATTAGTCAGGGTTCTCCAGAGAGACAGAACCAATAGGATGGATGGATGGATGTGTAGATAGATAGATATAGATAGATAGATAGATAGATAGATAGATGATAGATAGATAGATAGGTGATAGACAGATAGATAGATAGGTTTATTATAAGGAACGGGCTCACGCAATTATGGAGGCTGACAGGTCCTAAGGTCTGCAGTTGGTTGACTGGAGACCCAGGAGAGCTGATAGTGTAGTTCCAGTCTACCCTGATCTTGAGGCCAGGATCTGCCCAGAAAGACCCAGAAAGAACCAACGTCTTGAGGCAGTCAGGCAGGACTAGTTCCCTCTTATTTGTGGAGGCCAGGGGTAGGGGGTGTCAGCCTTTTTGTTCTGTTCAGGCCCTCAAATGATTGGATGAGGCCCACCCACCCCTGGCGGGGCCATCTGCTTTACTCAAAATCCCCTGACTCAAGTGTTAATCTCTTCCAGAAACACCCTCACAGACATACCCAGAATAATTCTTGACCAAATATCGGGGCATCCTGAGACCGAGCCAAGCTGATGCATAAAATGAACCATCACACCTGTCTCCTCAGTGCTGCGATCCATATGAGCAGCATGAGACATGAGACAAATAGCACATCCCCTCCACTTTGGAGGAACCCCCAGTCTGGCCAACACAAGCTTGCAAGCAACGTGCTAGTTACTCCAAAAGGTGAAGGGGAACGCTTTCAGGGCTTGGAGGAGGGGAAGGGTATCACAGAAGAATCACTAATGGGCAGGGAGGCACAACGGAGAATTACATGCTCTGAATGTTTATATTGTGTGTGTGTGGTGGGTTGCCTACTTCTTTTAGGCTTTAGGGTGAGCGTGCAAAGGGAGGGATTTGAACGGCTCCAGGAAGGCTTCTGCTTCTTACGACCTTCTCTCAGGAGCCCTCTGAAGGCTTTTGAATACCTAAGACCCCTGTCTGGGTTCCCCTTCCTTCTTTCCTGTCTATAAACTGGCAGCCTCGCTTCCCCTCTTATTCTATCTCTGGGAAGCCTTACAGTCAGAAGAGGGTTAATTCCAATTGTTAAGAAGCAGGGGCTTTAAAAGGTTGCCCTGGCTGGTCCTTCTGTCTCTCCTTTTCTTCTTTCCTAGAAATGCATCTCACCTTCTCTACAGCTAAGCTAAAGTCTTTTTCGTAGAGTGTACTAACCCTTATCCCCTGATTTTTCCTCACTTAAAGAGAAGATGATGTGGAGATAGTCTTGATTTCCAGGAAGTTTGCTTGTTTATTTGCCTTGGCATTTTTCAGCACCTTATAATTAGG
>NW_006796716.1:540835-541744 GCF_000442215.2 Lipotes vexillifer | reverse complement strand
CCTACGTGAATAAAATTTGTGTAAGTTAGTTGCTCATTTTATTTGGACATGTAGATGCTATTCATTAAGGGAGATCACAAATAGTTTTAAGATAATGCAATTATTTAGAGCTTGGTAACTCATGTCATAGATTATAAGATACCAAAGTCCTCTGGAAGGAGATCAGAACGCAGGATGAGACCCTTGGAGAGGCACATCAAAGCATCTCCTGCCACTATATTCTGCTTCACTTGCTAATATCGTTCTTTATTACAGGGTGGAGTTTCTATGGTGACGTAGGTACAGCACAGGGATAGGACTTTTTTCCAGTTGTCTACTGTAACCAACCATCACAACCTTTAGTGGCTAAAACAACAACGACATGTGTTTTGCTCATGAATCTACTATGTATGCAAAGGCTTGGCAGGGATAGCTCATTTCTGTTCCACTTGGTGTCTTCCTCTGGTGGCTGGAAGGTTGAGGGTTGGGATCCCCAGAAAGCTTGCTCACTCACCTGCTGATGGCTGATGGTGATGTCGTCTGGGACCTTCCCTGGGCTGTGGGCTGAGCACCTATACATGGCCTCTAGATAAAGGCTTCCTCAAAACATGGTGGCTTGGTTTCAGCAATAAATGTCCTGAGAGAAAGAGAGTCAGGTGGAAACTGTATTGGCTTTTTGAATCTAGCCTGGGAGGTCACATGGTATCAGCTCTGCTGCATTTTATGTGTTAGACATACACAGCCTGGGTTCGGGGGAGAGAAGTTAGAGGCACATCAAAGACTTTGCAAACGTATTTTAAAACCACCACAAGGGGCTTCCCTGGTGGCGCAGTGGTTGAGAGCCCGCCTGCCGATGCAGGGGACACGGGTTCGTGCCCCGGTCCGGGAAGATCCCACATGCCGCGGAGCGGCTGGGCCCGTGAGCCATGG
>NW_006796716.1:500516-540696 GCF_000442215.2 Lipotes vexillifer | reverse complement strand
CTGTGCTCCACAACGGGAGAGGCCACAACAGTGAGAGGCCTGCGTACCGCAAAAAAAAAAACAAAAAAAAAAACAAAACCACCACAAGCTTTATCTGTAGAATCTTGGTGAACATTTCCTCCTCTCATCTGATTCAGGCTGAAGATGTTACATTGTCTGTTCCCACACTTGCAAATAGCACCAGAGTAATAAGAATGATGCCTGAGACTGTGCCAGCAGGGCTGGTCTTTGCCAGCATGAGGTGACCTTGAAGTACTGGGGGGGCTCCAAATATTAAGGGGGAGCCCCGGTACCTGTATGCTCACTTCCTGATGCTCCCTGTTTCCCAAGCATGGATGCAGAGGGGAATTCAGCTCCTCCAGCCCGCCCTCCTTGCTGGCCCTGAGAACAAGCCACAGGCTCTTCCTGATTGGATGGTTTTGCAACCAATCACTGTGAGCCTCAGAGGAGGCATAAACAACACACCCAGGGAAGTCACAAGGCTCTAGAATTTTAGGGCACCCATGGACAGTAGACTGTAGCTTGATTTCCTCCCACGTTGTGAAGGACTACATCTGCCTTGTGATGCCACTGTCCACATTCCTCTGGTTGGTCTCACTTCCAACCATGTGTCAGCAAGGCCTTAAGTGGGCACTTTGACACTTTCGGAAAATTCAGCTCAGGTCTCCCCCGGGAAAGCAGTCTTGTGCCAGACCCAGCGGTGATCCTCTGGGACATTTCCACATCATGGCACCCTGCTCCCTGACTGAAATTTCCCCACTGAAGAGCCATTCTTTCAGCCCTTAAAGGCTTCTCAGTATCCAAGGGCCCCTCGTTAAGCAGCACTGTCCCCTGGAATAGGAGCCATCTTAGACCTCCAGGCAGCTAAGGGAGTTAGTTGTGCAGCTGAAGGCAAGGCCTGGGACATAATCAATGGGTTTGTAGGAGAAACCGGCTTCTGCAAAGCACCTGGACACAGCTGGCAGGGCAGCCAGAGCTCCAGAGACCCGTGGCCCTCGGACCACCACCCTCCTGAAGCGGTTCTCATTGATTTGCAGCATCAGAGGCAGAGGCAGTGATTGGCTCATGCCAGAGCTCTTGCCAGCGCTGGGTCCCAGGTAGGGACGTCCTGCCCCGTGGGCGCGCAGCATCCCAAAGGCCACGGGTTCCTACACAGGCAGAATGGCTCTGAGGCCTTTGGTTGGATCTCGGGCTCCTAGGGCTCCCAAATCCACGCGTGTCTCTGCTGGGCTTGGGACCAGCCACCCACAGGCTCCCAGAGCTGCAGTCCCCCCACGCCCACCATGCTGCTCAGGCCCCCTGGCTGGACCTGAGCCTCATCCGTTCCCTCTCGGACACTAGTCTTGGCTCAAATCTGTTTGCTTGGAGCCCAGATCACTACCTGGCTCTTTTGTCTCCATTCATTCCAGAGATTTAAATCTTTTTACCCCCCAGTCGCTGCTGGCCATGTGGCTTCAAAGCTTGAGTCCCAAGTCTTTACAACTTTTAGTACCGTCAGTGTCTTAAAACTCCTTTGCCAGCCCCCACTCACTTGATCAGTGCCCCTTGGATACCCATCCCAGCTGAATCATACCTGAATCCAGCTCTCTGCCCCAGTTTACTGTAAAATGGGGGAAATTATAGTAGCTACTTTATAAAATTGTGATGGGGACGAAATGGCTTAATTCACATAAAGTACCTAACACAGTATCTGACATACAGACCGGGCTTAATAAACGTTAGATTAGCACAGTTATTGATTGTGTTGTTGACTCCAGATGCCAGCCCTACGCTATCAACTCTCCAGACTCCAAGCCTACAATCCAGGCAAATTCCCTCTGTTCGTAGCTGCTCTGTCTTGAGGTCCTCTCCTTCTGTGGGTTTGCATTGCTGGGTGGGTGCCTGCAGGTGCCAAGGCTGTGTTGGCTCAAATTTCAACTGAACAGAAACCTAGCAGCCCCATGCCACCACCGTCCAGCTCCTCCCACTCTTGAGAAGCTGGGGATGCTCTTGGAAGGGCAGCCCTGAGCTCATGTGAGGATGATGTACTATGTGAGATGGTGGAAGTGACATTGCTAACAAGGGAAATCAACTGCTCCAACCAGAGCCGGAATCTAAGGGAGGAAATGACAGGGAGGTCTGTGAATATACGGTCTTGACCGAAGTCCCGCTAGAGACCAGTCTCAGCTGGAAAATTGAGCTGTGATTATTAAAAAGAGTCAGAATGATAGCTTCAGTCATGATGCTTCAGGAACTCCATAAAGAGCAGCCCAGACGATTTCGACATTAAGTGTTTAGAGAGAGAAGGATTTGTAAGGAGGGTCTTGTTCCCTGAAAAGCTACTATGAAGATGTCAGGTGTATGGAAATAACAGATTGGAAAAGGCATGCTGAGATCATTACTCTGAACTCTAAGTGCCATTATTGACAAGCACAGCCCACATCGCTGGGCAAATAGATGTGCCTGGGAGTAGGAGGGAGGTACATAAACAAAGAAAAGCAGAAACCAGATATTTCAAAACATCAGGGGGTGGAGAGACACTGCATTAGGATTATGGCGTTCTTCAAAGCAAAATAAAGGTTTGGGTGAGAGTGTGAGCAAGGAAGAGCCCATGAAAAGTTCATGAACTGACTACTTTGTTTTCATTGATAGGCAATGTAGTAGTTCTTGATATTGGGGGGATCACTTTGAAAATCTGATGAAAGCTTTGACCTCTCCTAAAAATTGCCTTTACTAAAGCACAATCAACTTTTGGTAAACAGTATGAGAATTATCAATGGGCTTCTTCTCAGTGATGGCTCAAACAGTAGTTTCTTCTCTGATGGAAAGAGATACGGAGATAGCCAACATTCAGACCCTGGACTTCTTACCCAGGATACTTCAAGGGATGCCATGGACACAGGCTCTCTGCTATGGACACAATGTCTCAGCCCCAGACTCTGCCTTGTCCTTTCCTGATGAGATGTGCCGGTGGGGTACAGGCTTCCTTGAGAGCACTTGATTAAAATCAGGCTAAGTGCCCTCTTTAGTTCTTGCCGTAGCTCTTGAATCAATGAGGGTACTGTTAGCACTGGGGGGACATTTTTTCCTGGGACAAGACCATTTCACAAATTGCATGATGTTTTATGTCTTGGCCTCTAAGCACTAACCACCAGTTAGAACCCTTTCCCACCCCTTCCCATGCCATTCACGAGCCTGTAGGGTAGGTAATTGGAAAAGCTGTTCCAGAGATTGGTGTTTAGACATAAACAAGCACTGGGTGGAAGGCATGGGGTCTCATCACATATATCCACTCAGAGCTTCTGATGGAAAACCATGATACTGCATGAGTCTACCCAGTTTAGGCACTTTTAGGCAAGTTTAGGCACCGTTTAGACACAGTCTCTGTAAAGTAAGCTAAGAAAATCTAAACGAAGGATCTAGATAAATGATATTGAGTGTATTGATATTGACTTAAGTGGCAGAACTTGGATTAGACTAGGTTCCCTTGCTCTTTGTCCAGTGCCCTTCCCACTGTATCCAGTCCTTGGTTCTGGGGCCAGGGAGGTGAAGAAATTATCTCCAGGAATCCCTTAACCAAAAGGGCAGGTGATTTGAGAGTTCTGTTTTGAGACCAGTGAAGAGAGAGAAATTTCGGTTCATTGCGCATTTGTCTTTCACCGGGGCCAGGATGTCCCTGAGCAATGCTGAATGAACATTCAGCAGCGTCTACAAGATGACACACATATGCTGAAAGGTAGGCGTTAAAGACCTCTGACAGCATTAGGAGAGGGTCCACACAGTCTGCCAAGAGTGATAAGAGCAGGAACAAATGTGAACCAAGGATCAAACATCAGCCTGCTACCTAAGACAAGGCTGGGGCGGGGCCGGGGCAGCCTCAGAGGAGGAGGAGACCAAGATCAATGCTCCGAGACAGGAGCGCCACTGATCCCCGAGATGAACAGATGGGCCGATCACAGCCTCATCTAGATGCTACTTTGAGCTGATGGCCGCCAGCGTTTTGGATTCTCTTCCGTAAGTAGTTTGTAGCTTTGCCAGAATATAAATAGAATGTATCGAGACTTCCAGCTTGAAGGGACTTAAAAGACTTGATAGCCCAATTTCATCACTTTCTTTATCAGAAAAAAAACCACTACCCAGAGAGATTAATTAACTTGCCTAAGGCGACAGAGGTAAGTTAGTAACAGAATAGGATGGGAAGTCATACCTCTTTCACTCAATTATGCATGTATTCTACAGACATTGAATACCTTCTGTGCACTGACCCTGGGCTTGAACCCAATGGGCTATGGAGTTGGGCAGGGGCACACTGCTTGTTCTGTGGAGATTCTCAGTCACCTGGGCAAAGAGACCCATGAACGAATAACGAAAGGACAGAATAGTCAGTATAATATCGAAGCATTTCCACGAAGCTAAATGATATACATAAAATGCGGAGAGCCACTGGCTACTCCTGGGGTGTTAAAGCATTTGTGGAGGTCTTGTGCTGTATGCTCGTCCCCATCTACATCAGACCATCCCTGCAGGAAAGCAGCATACTTAACTTTTCAGCATCAACCCTTCCCGTGTCCAGAACCAGCCCTCAACATGGTAGCAGGTGTATTGACAGTTTTAGGTCCGCAGCAGTTAGAGTGTGGAATTGCTTCTGTCAACGTGTGTGCCTGACTGCCCACGTCTGGCATGACTTAAAATGACGCAAGTACAAAGATATGTGTTAGAGGAAGAGAGGGGAACCTCATAGTACTCCTTGCAGGAAGTATCCACAGACTTTGTCTCTGTGCCTCTCCTTTCTCTACCCCCTTCCCCATTTCAGGCTATGATATGGGCTTCTCTTTGTGTATCTACCTCATTCCCCTTCTCTCTTTGGCTTATGTTTTTAGGCTTGTTTGTCATCATGCCTATGATCCAGGCATGTCAGCAACTAACTTCTGAGATGATATGACTGTGGAGGTGTCTCCTGCTGTTCAGTTTGCCTATAGGTTCTGTGCTAAAGGGAGAGAGAGAGAAAATTCGACTGGCTCAGCTGTCCACCCCTCTTCCAGTCAACTCTGGTCAGGGGAGGGTGCTCAACACTTGTTGCCAAGAGCACTTAGTCCCTCTCCATCATCAGTGGCTGTGAATCATCAGTTATGCCTGAAGTGTCATGGTCTGGGCAGGCAATCTAAGCATGTCCACTGACCATTGACTCTATATCATAGCCTTCATCTACATCTACCAGATTTGAGGAGACTTCTGACTCAATTCTTCTGTTTTCATTCAAGCTTTTCCTTGTAGTGAAGTTCAGCTCCATTGATTGTTCAGTGTATTCGTCTGCTCAGGCTGCCACAACAGAATACCACAGACTGGTTGGCTCGAACAGTAGGCATTTATTTTATCACAGTTCTGAAGGCCAGAAGTCTAAGATCAAGGTGCCGGGAGGTTTGGTTTCTGGTGGGGTCTCTCTTCCTGCCTTATTGATGGCCTCACATGGCCTTTTCCCTATGTGTATGTGCTCCTGGTGTCTCTTCCTCTTCTTACAAGGGTACCAGAACTGTTGCATTAGGGTGCCACTCTTATGACCTGATTTAACCTCAGCTACCTCCTCTGAAGCCCTATCTCCAAGTACAGTCATGCTGGCAGTTAGGCTTCAACATATGGATTTTGAGGGGATACAATTCAATCTATAACACCCAGCAGCCCTCTTTTAACTGGGAACCCTCCCTGCAGCTGGGGTTCCTTGTTCTTGGGATCTCGCTTTATCTTCTAGGTCTTTTCTTCTAATGGGGTCACAAAAGCCATGATAAAACTTTGACCAATACTAAATCAGGCAAAATTAATCCAGGCTGTTAGGAGAGCGGTTAACCTTGGAAGTCAGTGACCAGAAGAAGGAGTCAAGAGGGCTTCTGAGAAGATATTTCTGGATCTGGGTGTGGTTACATTGCTGTGTTCAGATTGTGAAAATTCATCGATCTGTATACTGATAACATGTGTCTTTCTTCTCTGCGTATGTTTGTTCCAGTTATCCAGCACTGTGTAACAAATCACTCCAACACTTGGTAGGCTTAAAGCAACAATAACATTATTTTTTTTTTTCACGAATCTACAATTTGGGCAGGGCTTGGCAGTGATAACTCACCTTTGCCCCATTTGGTGTCAGCTGGGGAAGCTGGAAGTCTGGGTTCTGAGATCGCCTGAAGGCTTGCTCACTTCCATGACTTGAAACTGATGGTAGCTATCAGGTGAAACCTTAGCTGGGACGATCAGCTGGAATGGCCACGTGCCCCCCCCACCAACCCCCGCTATATGGCCTGGGCTTCCTGAACACTCCCAGGGTGAGCATAGAGTCAGGTGGAAGCCATATTGCGTTTTATCCCCTAGTCTTTGATGAGTGGTGTCACTCACTATGCATTTTGCCTGTCAAAGCAGCCGCAAAGCCTCATCCAGTTTCAAGGTGAGGAGAAACAGACTCCATTTCCAGAGGCAGAAAGGCAAAATTCTGGAACAGTATTTGGGCCCAAATATATTGCTGTAGCAAATTTTGAAAAAAATCCATCCTGCTAATTGTTGTACTTTAATAAAAAGTTAAAAAAAAAAAACTGTAGGTGCAATAAAATTGGAAGGAAAAAAAACCTCAGATAGTTTGAGAGAAATAAGCTGAGGTAAATAACAAACCAGGTCACCATCAAGAGGTCTAAAGTCATATCCCATATCTTAATCCACTCTTGATCTTCTAAAGAGCTTCTCTCCTTGCAGAAATCTTTCACGCGTAACCATCTTATGTAGAGAAAAAGAATAAACAAAAAGGCATCAGCAACCCACATTGTGGTGGTAGGCAGGTTATTACACGGGGCTGGTTGAGGCTTGTGTATTTATTTCCAGTCATTTGTAATCATAATGGAAACGAAGAACATTATCTACCAAATAGGAGGTTGCAGTGCACAGGAAATGGAGCGTGAAAAGGATTTGTGCTGTGATGTAGAGATTAGGAAGAACAACCCATGTGACTTAATAAATGGATGCAAATACAGTACATTCAAGTGTAACTTCAGTGCAACTTCAAAGGATTTGTTATGTGAAGAAATACAGATTCTCTGAAGCAATACTAAATACTGATTTTTTTTTCCCCCAGAATGGAGCATGATTCCATTGGAATGATTTGAAAAGCTTTTCAGTTCCAAGGTGATGCCAGAGTTCATTCCCTTTGAAACAATCTGATGTTCTTTCTCTAGCCATCACCTTCTCTTGTGACTCTAGGTCACACCCAAACATACATTTGTCCATCCTTACCCCAAGATGTCACCTGAAACCATCCATCTGTGCATTTTGGCTCAAAACTTCTGGCCCTTCATCCCTGTTCTCAGAAATTTTCTCTGGCCCTCTTGGTGTCATTACCAGCTTATCTGTGCTTCAGGCACCCAGCATCTTACCTCCTGACTTTCTCCATTTCATCGCTTATGTCCTGCCTCAACCCAGCCCTTGAGCTTGAAAGCAGATTTAATTTTCTCCATTTTGTCTCTCTCTTAAACATGGGTCTCTTTTGCCCTAGGCTTTCTTATCCCTGGCTACTTTAAATAATGATTCCATCTATTCAGGGACTGATACTTTGATCCCATCCTAACATCAGTTGGAGAGGTCAACAGGTCTAATACAGGAAAGCAGACACCATCTGGGTTTACAACTGCCAAAACTGATGGTGGATAGGGTGCAGGATGTGGCTCAAAGAGCGTGGAAGCCACTCAGGATAAATGCCCATTGACATCTTCGCCAGCACCTCAAGATATTGTTAAAGATAAAACATTTGAAATTGAATTTTAATGATTTGCAGAAAAGAGTAGGGTGTAGACCCCCAAGGACACTACATGTCCCCTCAAGCTTACACCCAGACCTTAACCCAGCTCCTCTTCCAAAGAGATAAAACCTCCTTCTACTTCAATACAGGTGTTGAGTCTCGTCTGATTTTACA
The DNA here is from genome assembly GCF_000442215.2 of Lipotes vexillifer. Classification (NCBI taxonomy): domain Eukaryota; kingdom Metazoa; phylum Chordata; class Mammalia; order Artiodactyla; family Lipotidae; genus Lipotes; species Lipotes vexillifer. Next base: position 532,775 of record NW_006796716.1, on the reverse strand, counting down.
TATTCACCGCAACATCCCCAGTGGCCAGTTTCTATATTATCAATTCATATTTATTAAATGAATGAAAAATGATCTCACTTATCATTAAAGTATTCAGCTCTCCAAACTGGATACTCTCAGAAAAAAGTAAGTGTTGCCAAAATGGATTTATATTTCGAGTGTATTGCTTTTTCCAGCAGTGAGTCAAGGCAACCATTTGGTACTGTCAGCATGAATGAAAACTGTGCAGGGTTTCTCAAAGGCAGAGTGATAAGGCACATCAGCATGCCATCCAGACTGAGTCCATCTGGGTCCATGACCCTCATCCCTCAGCAGCACCTCCTCTTCTTACTCTCTGCAAAGGAAGCCAGCAATGTTTGTGGTTGAGTTGAGTGAAAGCTGTTTTCCCATCTCCTTAAGGCAGCTGTTTCCTTAAGATCCAGAGGGTGGTGAATCCTCATAGTGTCCTCATCCCAGCACAAGCACACCCAAGCTCAGAATAGGTCTATTCTTCTAAAGAAGAGCAAGCATTTGCACTTGACTTTTCCTTCTTTTTGGAGGAGGTCAGCGTGTATTTTCTAACCGACCCTGAGTCAACTGCTTCTCTGCTAGCATTTCACTATTACTGTGTTGACTTGTCTTTAAGAGCTTTTCCACTTCAAAAGCATGGAGATGTATTTGAGAACAGGGTTCAGGATGGCCTTTCAATGGATATAAAATATAGCATTGTTAATGAATGTCAGTTACAAACCTGACAATAAACATTTTTATCTTTGAGTTCTTGGGGAAACTTTGAGAAGGCGTATCTGCATGAACAGTCCAAAGTCTTCGGAAAGAACCGCAATTTAATTAATTCCTCAAATATTTATTGAGATCATGTAAAGGGTGAGGCATTTGGAGTCTTAGTCTTGTCTTGCTCAGCTGTGAAAGGAGCATAATGACACCTACCTGGTCAGGGTGAGGATTAAACAGATGACAAGGGGAAGGTGCCTGGTGCAGAATAAGGGCTCAGTAATGGCCTAAGTTTTCCTGGAGCTTCAAGAAGATTCCAGTCTAGCAGGGAAACTCCAAATAAGGTGTGCCATAAGACAAAATATGGGAAATACCATAACAGAGGGCTAAACGCTGCGTCGTGGGAGATCAGAGGTCAGGCAGGCTCCTGGTGCATCAGAGACCCCCTTCGTGGCTGAGGCAGCATTTGCTCTGTGTGTTGGAGCATGGTACCATTTCCATGCACAGGCACATAGGTGGTTCATGTGTACAAGATTCCAGACTGCATACGTGAAACAGGTGATTCAATGGGAGCTTGCAGGTATCCTGAGCTACATGGGCATGCCACAGATGGTGAAATTCAAGGCACTCTAAGGATTGAGGAGTTTCTGAGGGGACTTTTATCCCAGGAGAGAAAAGAGTGAGGCATGGAAAGCCCAAACAGCCCAAGGGGAACAGTGATACGATCACAACCATATGCTAAGGAAGGTCAACCTGCAGCAACTCTAAGGCATAGTTGCCAGGAGAGACTGAGGGTTAAGAAGCCAGTGAGGAAGATATTGAGAAACAGCAGGTCAGGGGTAATGAGGACGTCGACCAGAGCTGTAGCCGAGGAACTTGGAAGAGGGCACTAGAGGCTGCAGAGTTTCTGTGTAGGAGGAGCTTGGGGTTGGCAGTCAGCTCGGAGGAGAGCCTGTGACTGTCCATCAGACCCTTTGCTGCCACATTTCTCTTAAAAGTCCCGAGATAGTGGGGCCACACCAAGGAAAGGGCCAGAATTCCTGAGTCATTGCCTAAAGAGGACTCTGCACTGGAGCGTTGACAATCCTCAGCAATCTTTGGGTGAAATTAAAATAGAACCTTTATCTTTTAAGCCCCTGAGATGTGGAGGTTTGTTTGTTACTGCTGCCAAGATTAGCTCATCCTGACTAAGGCACCCTAAGAAGACAATAGGTCGTGAAAGCCAAGAGATGAGAGAAAAAGCTCTGGAGTAGAGAGGGAAAACTTTATAACAAGCTATAGGGAATTGAAAGCTAAGAAGATTTAGACAAATAGATGGGAAGAAGGAGGAAATTTGACTAATAAGACAGTGGGGGAAAAGCACAGAGATTATAGTATACTTAGTGTTTGCTTTGGGCTACCAGGCTGGGACTATAGCTGAGTGTTATGGTCCCTCACATGAAGGTGCTTATTTACTATTAAAAATCCATAGTGCCCCGATCGATTCAGCTGCTGATCTGTTCCATCCCCAAACTTCTACATTCAAAATCCTTACTTAAAACCCAGTCTGTCTGGTAGCAGCATGAGGCCTTCTTGTTCTTGGAATAAAAAAAAAAAAAACACAGTTGCTCACTATCACCCATAAAATATTGCTTCATTAACTTGAAGACTGTAATTAACTACATATCAGCCTTCTGGCTCCAGGCAAATATCCATAATTCCTTTAGTCTTTCCTCACAGTCTGCTTCTAACCTGTTAATCATTTTCCTTGCCCTCTTGCCATCATCAGTAGAAGGAAAAAAAAAACCTTTAAATAGAAGGTAATCACCCATAGCAGTTTACAGACGCCCCGCATTAAACTGAACCAGGTACACACGCAAGCGCACGCACGCACACACACACACACACGCACGCACAAGTGTGTGAGTGTGCATACGTGTATATAAACAGAATTTTTTAAAAAACGAGGTGAATGGTCTAGATGAGCAGGAAAAAAGTTATTTCACAAAAGATTTAACATGTGATCATTTCAAATAACAAACTACCCTATGTACCTTTTAAAATGAGATTTAATTTATCCTCCTCCAAAAATGCTTACAGTTGTTCATTTTACCAAGGTGCTGGCTGCAAATGCAAGTCTGTTTGTATAAGCAGTTCCCTGCCCTCTGAAAGCAACCTTAAGAAATATGATTGTAGCCAAATAGACAAACAAAAACATGGGGGAAGTAGAAGAGGGGGCCTAACCCTTGATCTGCTGAGCAGGGTGAGATTTGTCTGGAGGAGGGGAAAGAAGGGTGATCTGGCCTCAAGGAGCGAGAGGTGGGTGAGTCACTGAGGAGGAAGCAGGTAGAAAGGGAGGAGGGGACGCTGTATAAGCCTCTGGCTGTCACCACATACTGCCAAGTGTAGTGTGTTAGTCAGCACAAGCTAGTCTGTGCAGCAGTAACAAACTCCTGGCCTGCAGGAGTCTTTGCGCTGGCCGGTGACAAGATCCAAGGGCTTTTAGCATCCTAGTATAGTGTACTCAAGAATCAACCGGTGACTTTATTACCACCCCAGCAACTCTGACCAGTAGGTCTGGGGTGAGTCCAAGGATTAACAGCTTAACAAAACTCCAGGTGACTCCCTTGCTGGTGCCCCAGGGAACAGAGATAAACAGGAACTAGAGCCAGTCATGGGATTGGGCTCATGGCTGCAGTACTTTTCCTGAGGATGAAAGAAAGACCTTCATATCACTGGGAACAGTGGTACCTGGGAGGGCAGTGGTGGTTCCAGCAGTGGAAGTGGTAAGAGAATTGAGTCTTAGGAAGCAGACGGGAATAACATCTTACGGACGGTAAACTCTAAGAGGGCGGAAGATGAGACAGACCTGAGTTACTGTGATTTCCTAGCGTCTCACCGTGCCCGGTGCATGGTAGATGCTCAACAAACAGCGTTGAATTGAAGTGGAAAATAAGACCCTGGAAGCGGGGGTGAATGTGAGAACAGGGAGGAAACAGTAGAGGAGGGATTTGCAGGAACAGTCGTTGGCACAACGGCTGTTCCAACCATTCTCTGAATAGAACAGGCTGGGGAGGAACTGTTTTCCTTTTGTTTTGTGCTTGTTTCTATCAACAAGCCTAGAATGACCAAGAGAGACACCCTTTTCACAAGGGCCAGAAGGACAAGATCATGAGCTGAACTTAGGAGAAAAATTGGAAAAGCGAGTTTCTCCAAATTGCTTGAATGAATGATTCATTTGGCAGAGACCTGATGTCAAGTGCCCTCGACTATCCTGGGTCCTGATCAACTTTGGGTTTGACAGGAACCTCATTCTCCAGGGAATCAACAACTTGGCTCTAGATTTGCTCTTTCCAGTGGTTACTTGTGTCAAAGAACCTGGCCACCCACACCCCAAACAATTGATAAGAAAGTGGACAAATCTGCAGTTACCTAGTGGCCAATACAATTCCATTAAAGACTGGAACCAACGATACTCTAAAATATGACTGTTGAACCAGAACATTCCACTTATTATCTGGTGCATTGCTCTGTGGACATGCATGAACTGAGGACGTACTGCTGAGCTTCTCTGACTGTCTTTGTAGAGATAATTTTTGCTCTTGCCATCCTGACATTCCTGACAGCAGAGGTCATCCATTTGCTGAATGCACAGGGCACAGAAGGTAGTAAGTTTGAATGAAAAAGGCAAGGCCATCCACTCTTAAACCACAGATACATCGCAGCCTGAGGCTCACATGATTGCATATTCCTCTCCTTTGGGCTTATTAAGTAATTACTACGTAAATTATTAGGATAATGTAATATGCATGACTTTAAGGAATGACAAATTGTAGCTAACTTTCTTAATTTGTTGCCATAGTTACATTTCTAGAAATTCTAAATAATTCCCCTTCTCATGTATAAATGACTGCCACCGCATTATTTGTTTAGTGCCAGCCAAGTCAGGGGTCTGAATAGCCTCATTCTCACAAGGTGAGAAGGCTTGAGAAATAAACCAGGACTGGGCAGCCCATCTTTATCTAGCATGACCTTCTTTCCTTTTGGACACCCAGTTGGCATTTACTAACCAGAAGCAAGGGACTAATGACACCCATACAAACTAAAGAAAGACTGTCTCTACTACAGTGGATTAAGTCTTAAGAAACTGTGTGAATATCCTTTTTTATTTTCCATAAAATATTGAAGGATATGTTGGTCATATCTTTGCCGATAGGTACAGACCTGCCGGAAGCTGAGGGAATGTACTAGAATGGGGCTTTCTGACACCTGTGGATGGCAAGACCAATTTTTATCACCACACTGCTTTTCTATCCCACCTTTTAAAGGACGGGCAAAGACATATTGGGCCCGATGGGGCAGATGCAAACAAAAGAAAAGCAAGAGTGAGGAAAGTACGTTGAAATAGCAGAACTCAAGGTAAAAGACACTTGAAACAGTAGCAGTCAAGGCAAAATACAGTAAGTTCCCTACATATGAACCTTCACGTTGAGAACTTTCTTTCTTTCTTTCTTTCTTTTTTTTTTGGCTTCGTTGGGTCTTCTTTGCTGCGCGTGGGCTTTCTCTGGTTGCGGCGAGCGGGGGCTGCTCTTCATTGTGGTGTGCAGGCTTCTCAATGTGGTGGCTTCTCTTGTTGCGGAGCACAGGCTGTAGGCTCTCTGGCTTCAGTAGTTGTGGCTCGCGGGCTGTAGAGCGCCAGCTCAGTAGTTGTGGTGCACGGGCTTAGTTGCTCCGTGGCATGTGGGATCTTCGCAGACCAGGGCTCGAACCCGTGTCCCCTGCATTGGCAGGTGGATTCTTAACCACTGCGCCACCAGGGAGGTCCCAAGTTGAGAACTTTCAAAGATGCAAATGGGGCTTCCCTGGTGGCGCAGTGGTTGAGAGTCCGCCTGCCGATGCAGGGGACGTGGGTTCGTGCCCCGGACCGGGAGGATCCCACATGCCGCGGAGCGGCTGGGCCCGTGAGCCATGGCCCCTGAGCCTGCGCATCTGGAGCCTGTGCTCAGCAACGGGAGAGGCCACAACAGTGAGAGGCCCACATATCACAAAAAGAAAAAAAAAAAAAAAAAAAAAAAAAAAAGATGCAAATGTGCGTTGAAGACCTGATGGAATTGGAGGCCCAGAGAAAGGACAAAGAGATACAAGAGGAAGAAGAAGTAACTGAAGAAAGGATGAGATTCACAGCGCAGGAAATAAGGGGATTTTCTTTAGTTGAGGAGTTAGTTAACACACAGGACCTGAACGTAGAACGGTACACGAAGGTTGCAGCAGCCATTCAGAATGGAATCCAGCGCTACCATGTCATCTATGATGAGAAATAAAAGAGCTACTACCCGCTCATCACTGGATCGTTTCTTTCAAGAGTGTAGATAGAACTGAATCCGGCAAGGAGCTAGAACCTGTGAGTGGAATTGCAGCTTGCCCTCTGTCTCCTGTTGCTGACGATCTTTCAGGTCTACCATCTCCCACCTCCTCTCCCTCCTCCAGTCAGTAACTCTTCTTACCTGTTCACTCGATGCCAGCCCCTGGATGCCAGCTTTTGTACTGTACTACTGTACTTTTCAAGGTACACTACTGTAAGATTAAAAGTGTTTTCTTTATTTTTTGTTTGTTGTTTATGTATCATTTATGTGAAAAGTATTATAAACCTATAACAGTACAGTACAGTACTATATAGCCAATTGTGTTAGTTGGGTACCTAGGCTAACTTTGTTGGACTTACAAACAAATTGGACTTACGAACGCACTCTTGGGAGGGAACTCATTTGTATGTAGGGGACTTACTGTACATTAAATAATAAAAAGGGGCATTTAATTTTGGTAATAAGTATAAAATTCAGCAGCATCAAAATGTATAAAAGAAGACAGCCATTAGAAATGGGGGGAAAAAATGACCGGAAAACAATTAGTGTGAGAGAAAACACAATTCCTTAAGCACCTCTGTGTTTTAATGATTAAACTTTAAATAGTAAAATAATTACAGCTGGATTACTCGGTATCTATATCCATCTATCTGCTTCTACCACATCTCTCTGTTTCTATAAACCTTTTCAATCTATAGAGAAGCCACCTCCTTCCTAAGCATCTATGAGAGAATTGGCCATATACCAGGCCTTGAGGAAAACTAATAAATTTTGAAAAGCAGAAATTGTAGGGTTCATATTTCTGATCACAAAGCAAATAACAATAATAATGATTATAAATGCTTAAAATACCCATTTACTTGGAAATTAAAGCAAAAACCATAATAAGTTTTTGAGTCAAAGTGGAAATCGAGGGCTTCCCTGGTGGCGCAGTGGTTGGGAGTCTACCTGTCGATGCAGGGGTCGTGGGTTCGTTCCCCGGTCCGGGAGGATCCCACATGCCGCGGAGCGGCTGGGCCCGTGAGCCGTGGCCGCTGAGCCTGTGCGTCCGGAGCCTGTGCTCCGCGACGGGAGAGGCCACAGCAGTGAGAGGCCCGCGTACCGCAAAAAATAAAAATAAAAAAAAAAAAAGTGGAAATCGAGGAGATATGGGGATATATGTATACATACAGATGACTCACTTTGTCATACAACAGAAACTAACATTACCATTGTAGTGCAATTATACTCCAATAAAGATGTCAAAAAAAAAAGTGAGCGTCTAAATGTGCACTTGTGCATACTTAAATTTTTAAATGAGAAAGACTGTAAAAAAACAAACTCATGTTTCAATTCAGGAAATGTTCAAATGTCAACTCAAGAAATCAGAAAGTCCCCTTCTAGGGAAGGAGGCTTGGGGGAGACTTGGACTAGAGTTTTCCAGCTCACCCTAATTGATCTGATGTGTCTGCAGAGATGGGGGTGGAGAGTCACAGGTTATTTACGTAAAACCCTGTCCTTTATGTTTGCCCAACAAAACCCTTGCTTTCCCCCACCTCGTCTTCATTCAACTAAAACTTTCTTGCCATCTCCCTTCTGTACATATTCCCATGTGACACGTCAGTCTAAGGTATGATTATTCAGAGAGGGCTTCCAATCTAACTGCCCAGTGTGTATAAACTCACACTCTTCAACAGCTTATAATTACAATTAATAGCAGACACCAACTCCAGGCATAATTAATTCAAGCAAAGAGGCACATCTAGCCGATGAGCCTTTCTCAAGATGACAAATGGATTTAAGTGAAATAATGCTTGTGTAGTGCACTGCCTAGCCGGCACATTCCAAATGCTTAATAAATATTAACCATCAGACAATTTTATTTCATTACATATATTTGTGTATATAGAGAAACTATAAAGCTATTACAGTGAGTAATAGAGTTTAGTAAAGTGACTGAATAAAAGGCAAATAAACAAAAATAGGTATATTTACTACATTCTATCAATAGGCTTAAAGATATAGTGAGAAAATCCTATTCAGGAAAGTTGCAAAAATGAAACAAAACAGAATAAAGCAAAGCAAAAACTAGTAACAAATATAATAAGCAATGTACAAGGCCTATATGCAGGGAAATATAAAACTTTACTCAGAAAAATATTAATTCATAATAGAGAGAGATAATATATCCCTTGATAGGAAGACTGCATATTTTAAAAATTCAAATTATTCTCAAATTAAGGCATATTTACGCATAATCCAAGAAAAACGTTAATGGGATTTTTCAGGGGAGAGACTTTGGATCATGATTTTAAAGTTTATCTGTAAAAATGAAGAGATTATTCAACATTAAAAAATGTAAATTAAACCACAGTGAGATAACACTGTACACATTTTAGAATAGCTAAAATAAAAAATAATCATAGCAAATGCTGGGGAGGATATAGAGACCCTGGATCTCTCATACATTGCTGGTGGTTAATAAAATGGCACAGCCACTGTGGAAAATTGTTTGGCAGTTTTTAAATGAAACTAAACTTACATTTTCTCTCTGACCCAGCAATTACATCCTTAGGCATTTATCCCAGAGAAATGAAAACTTAGGCTCACACAAAAACCTGGGCAGAAATGCTTATAGCAGCTTTATTTGTAACAGCCCCAAACTGGAAACAATCCCAATGTCCTTCAGTGGGCGAATGGGTAAACACACTCTGGCACAGTGGAATAATACTCAGTGGTAAAAATGGAATGAATTGTTGCCACACAGAAACCTGGAGGGAGCTCAAGGGCTTTATGCTTAGTGAAAAAAGCCAGTCTTAAAAGGTTATGTGATGCATACTTCTATTTACATAACATTCTTCAAATGTCAAAACTATAGACGTGGAGAAAAGACTAGTGGTTACCAGGGGACAGGGATGCAAATATAAAGGGAAGGAGCTTCCCTGGTGGCGCAGTGGTTAAGAATCCGCCTGCCAATGCAGGGCACACGGGTTCGAGCCCCGGTCTGGGAAGATCCCACATGCTGCAGAGCAACTAAGCCCGTGTGCCACAACTACCGAGTCTGCACTCTAAAGCCCGCGAGCCACAACTACTGAGCCCACGTGCCACAACTACTGAAGCCCACGCGCCTAGAGCTCATGCTCCACAACAAGAGAAGCCACTGCAATGAGAAGCCTGTGCACCACAACAAAGAATAGCCCCCACTCGCCACAACTAGAGAAAGCCCATGCACAGAAACGAAGACCCAACGCAGCCAAAAATAAATAAATAAAATAAATAAATTTATTAAAAGAAATAAAGGGAAGGAGGGTGCAAATATAAAGGGGGCATCAGGCTCCTTTGTGGTGATGGAGCAGCTCTATGTTTTGATCATGGTGGCATTTACACAAATCTATACATGTAAATCTATAAATTATATAGAACTCTGCATGTGCACGCAAGCACAAACACATACACACACAAACATCTACAGGAATGGACGCATGTAAAAGTGGTGAAAACTGAATAATATTGTGGTCTAATTACCAGTAGGGTACTGATGTCAGTTTTCTGGTTTTGATATTGTGCTACAGTTATGTAAGATGTCACTGTTGGGGAAAGCTGAGTGACGATCACATGGGACTCCACGTGCTATATTTTGTGACTTCCTGTGAGTCTGCAATTATTTCAAGTTTAAAGTTTTAAAACAATCGAAAAGAAAAAAGGTAAGAATTACGAAGAGTTTCGAGATTCATAAAAATTATGAAATTTAAAATAGGAAGAGTGGAGTGATCTGATTTGCTGGCACATACAGAGCGTACCATAATGCCACACAATGAAAATGTGTTTGGAGTCAGGAGTTGACAGATCCATGAAACAGAACAGATAGCACTGAATCAGGAGCTGGCACGTATGATAAAGAAAGAATTGCTATTGAGGATCAAGGGGAGCGTGACTCAACAACTCATATTAGAAATTTGAGTAACTCGTTTGAAACAAAATTATGTTAAGTCTTCACGTTATAGGATACGCCCAAAGAAATTCCAGATGTATTAAAGTGTCAAGAAAAAAGTTCACAATAAATTAATTGATTGCTATGTATGAAAAACTTCCTAATCATAAAAATCTATGGGTCAAATCATAAATATCTCGGACTTCTATTCGTCCAACACATCATAAACAACAACAATAGACAAAGATATATTAAGGGGAAAAGTTTATTATCATTATTTTATTTAAAAAGATCTTTTAAATCTAAAAGAAACAGATCATCTCAATGGAGATATGTAAAAAGGACATAAACAGACAATTAACAAATAAAAAGATATTGACATTGTAACAAATAAAGTGATAATGAATAAGCAAAGGGATGAAAAATTAAAGCCATGGTACAGCCTCTTCGGAAAACAGTTTGGCAGTTTCTTAAAATACTATACACGCAACTAACATATGACCCAGTGATTGTGCTCCTGTGAATTTATCCTAGAGAAATGGAAAGTTAGGTTCACACAAAAGCCTGTACACAAATGTTCATAGCAGCTGTATTTAAAGAGCCAAAACTGGAAACAACCCACATGTCCTTCAATGGGTGGACATTTACAGAAACTGTGGTACATCCATACCATGGAATACTACTCAGCTCTCAAAGGGAAAACCTCTCGGTACATGTAACAACCTGGATAAACCTCTAGAGAATTATGTTGAGTGGGAAATTCCAGTCCCCAAAAGGTTACAAACTCTATGATTCATTTGCATAAAACTCTTGAAATGACAAAATTAATGAAATGGAGAACATATTAGTAATTTCCAGGGGTTAAGAACATGGAGATGGGGAGTAAACGTGGCTATAAAAGGGCCAACGTGAGACATCCTCGTGGTGATGGAGATGTTCTATACCTTGACTATATCAACAGCAATCCTGATATTGTACTATAATTTTGTAAGATGTTATCTCTGGGTAGCACACGGAGAAAGGGTATGTGGGGTCTCTTGGTACTATTTCTTACAACTACCTGTGAATCCACAATAATTTAAAAATAAAAATTTAATTAAAAAGAAAATAATTATGACGACACAAAAGATAGTTCTTTTGCCTACTGAATGGATGAAGAAATAAATTATAGCTAATAATGCTGGGTGATGTATGGTGAGATTGGAGTTCTCCAAATAGCTGATGGAGATATAAATTGATACCAATTCTGTAAAGCTTTCTGGCAATACATATGATGATCTTTTAAATTGTTTATGTCCTTGACACAGTGATTTAATATGGAGGAATCCATCTTGAGAAAATAATCAGAGAGGTGGACAAAGAAATATGAATAAGGCTATTTATATTTCTGTGTTATTAATAAACTAGTAGAGAAAATTAGAGGGAAACAGAAAGTTCAACCATAGGAGAACAGTTGGTTAAATGGAGGCATGTTCACACAGTAAAAAATCAGGTTTTTAACAACTATTTAGTGATATAGGAAGAGGTTCACAATGAAAGTGCAGGACATAAACAAAACATAAAATGGCAAATGAGGATTCATCCAGACCACATACCCAGACATACCTGTACCCGCATGCATTTGCATCTGTACATAGGCATACCTACTCATACGTACATAAAGCATGAAAGGGAAATATCAGACTATTTAGAAGTGGTTATTGCTCTGTGGCAGTGATTTGTATTTTTTAGTACGTTGCTAATATCGTACAGTGAGAATGATCACCTTCATAATCAGAAGGCGAAGCAAGCAATCTTTTTGTTAATTAAAGTATAGCCAATGTACAATAAGTTACAGGTGTGCAATATCGTGATGCACGCTTTCTAAAGGTTATACTCCATTTATAGTTATTATCGACAATTGGCTCTATTCCCTGTGTTGTACTATATATCGCTGTAGCTTATTTTATACCTAATAGTTTGTACCTCTTAATTCTCTACCCCTATCATGCCTCTTCCCCTCTCCCCGCTGGTAACTACTAGTTGGTTCCCTATATCTGTGAGTCTAAATGCATGAGGAGTGAGCAAAGAAGATTGCCAGATGGAGGGGTCAGGTTAAGCATAAAGTTAATTAAAAACAGATTCAAACTGCATTTATTGATCACTTCCTGCATGCCAGCACCTTGGCTAGGGACTCTTCTAACATGTTCATTTAACACTGACCTCAAGGAAGGCATATCCCCCATTTAATGTAAGATGAAAACAGTTCAGAGAGGTTAAGCGGCTTGCTCAGAGACACACAGCAGGTAGACAGCAGAGCAGGAACCCGACCCTCCCATGCTAATTCTCCTGCTCTTCCTACTATGGCACCAATCACCACGTAGGTAGACATGGTCAGGTTAGAGCTGGTGTGACTCAACCCAGAGGACAGGAGTGAAATTATTAGCTCAATTAAAAAGAAAAGATGGTTTATGAAAACTTTACTACTAGAAATAAAGTGTTTGGAGCTCAGTCACATAGACCTACGTGAACTTGGCAACTACCAGCTGCATTGATTTCACTGATGATTTGTAAAAGTGACATCGGTTTGAACCTTTGCTGTACAGCGGCTTCAACCGGTAAAAACAAAGCCAAAGCTTCGAGCGTGGCTGGCCAGGAGCTGTGAAGTGAGGTGGCGTCTGGCCTACCTACAAAATCCTGCCCTCCTCCTGCTTTGGGCATTGGGGAATATTGGAGAAAAGAGCAGGAAAAATGAAGGAGGAAGGGGACAGGTCATTTGCTATTTCTTCTTGCGGCCCAATCAATCCTCTTTCTGTCATTCTGTCCCTGTTTTCCTTTAAACCTCCGCCAAAACTCCAGTGCCTTCCAGCTGCTTTGCCTCCTTGTTCAACTCTGTCCTGAAGCTCCCTGAAGAGGGAGAGACAAGCCCTCTTTCAGTAACGGCTCAGCTGTTAGAGTAAACGACGGCACAGCAAGGCATCAACAAGAAGGTCTCTCAAGCTTTAACTCCTGAAGGAAGTAATTCAGTAGAACATCTTGACATCCGGGATCAAAAGACCTGGTGTGGTGGTTTGAAAATATGTCTGCAAATTCAAAGGCATGCTTCCTATCAAGAAGTTTATGTCTCCTCCCCCTGAAGACGGGCAGGCCTTTGTGTTTGCCTCTGTGAATAGAATGAGGCGGGAGGGATGTTACTTGATTTAAAAGGCTGAGTTAGAGAAGGTCACGGCCAGGCATCTTCTGCTACGTTCTCTTGTGATACTTGCTTTGAAGTCCTGAGCTCTTGTGTGAGAGGCTGGGCTACTCTGAAGTTTCCATGCTGGAGAGACCATGCAGAACAATGAGACAGAGACAGACGGAGACAGAGGTAAGGAACTCTGGTTTTTCCCAGCTCTAGATCTTCCCAAGCTCAGGCACCCGACCTATGAGTGAAGCAGCCTTCAGATGACCCAGCCTGGCTACAGTCTGACTGCCATCCCAGGGGAGATTCTGAGCGAGACCCCCCAGCTAAGCCCAGTCGATCCCCAGAACCATGAGACATAATAATAGACTGATAGTCATTGCTTTCTGCAGCTAAGGTTTAAGGATTATTTGTTATGCAGCAACATCTGGTTTCTGCCACCTGCAAACACTGGGTGATGACCGAGTCATGCTGTTTCTTTGCCAACTCAGTTTCTTCATCGGTAAAATGCAAGATCTGGGGTTATCTCCCATCATATGTTTTTGAGTGTCGCCTAGGTGATAACGTGTGAAATGTTTGGTAAACTGTCAGACCATCAACTAATGTTGACGGTTATTGGAGGCAACACCTACAGCTGGAGAAACATCCCCAGGGATGGAATTCCAGGTATTTGGGCTGGCTGGGCCATGAAGCACGTTCAGGCGTGGGCCATGGGCCTGGTCAGTCCGGCAGCATCCCAGGGAGTCCTTTTCCGGCCTGCAGAGGCACGGTGGAACATTCCAGGATGGGGCTCTGTGCCTCGTGAGTTCTGGGGAACCCACAAGGAGAGGAGAATGGCCTCAAGGACGTGTGATTTGTCAGCCTTGCCAGGCCCAGTGTTGCTGTGTAACCACTGAGGGATTATCCCTTGTTTCCTTTTGTAGCCCCTGAGCCCCCCTGGAGGAAGGGACACAGCAGCTCCAGGTGCTATAGGTCAGGGCTACCAGAACTGCTCTAACACCCAGCTCATTATAGGGCTTAGAAGTCAGATCATCCCACTTAGAAGGCTGCTCTATGGTCCACTTCCTCACAGTGTTAGAAGACGGAAATCAATAAATACCTTTCTATGGGGGACTGTGGCCCGGAACAGACTGACTGATAAAATGATCTCCAAAGAGGTGACGATAAAAGCCCTGACGGCTCGGTTTTGAGGTCCTCTGATCGTCTGTGCGTGATCTTTGAACCTCCAAGCTCCTGTGCCAATCAAAGGGAGGCTCATGGAGGAGGGAGTGAGGGGAGAAGTCCCCACCTGCTGGTAGGGTGTGACCAAAGACCCCAGCCGCGGAATCGCTTGGGAGTTTGAAAGGAACTCCGTTTGTTAAAAAGGAGCTGGGCTGCAGCTGCGGATGCCCCTCATTCCAGAGCAAACCCAAGAAGACTTGCTCTGTGTGTCAGTCCCCAGGAGCGAAGAGGCTCCCAAAGCTGGCCAGATTTGGAACTGCCTGGGAGCTTATTACAAATATAGATTCTTCGCTCAGAATATCTTGGGGTGGGGTCCTGGCATCTTCATACTTAGTAAAGCTCCCCAAGTGATGCTTCTGCAGCCAGCCCGGCAGTTATTTTTTTTAATGAGCCCAATATGGTGCTTTCCTAACTATGATCTGCTCATGAATATTAAAAGGAGGTGAGCACATTGAATGGAGTTCTATAGAGACACGTTTTCTGGAGGCTGGGTAGGTATACAGGGAACTGAGTGACAAGGAGAGTTGGGAGAGAGGAAAAGGGCATCCTGGGAAGGGGAGACAGGACCAGAGGTGGGGAGATGTGAATGCAAAGGACCTGCATAGAGGCATGGAAGGGGACTTCTGGCACCACTTCAGCTCTGCCATTGACAACCTGGGCCACCCTGAGCACGTCTCTGAGCCGCCTGTAAGGGAGAGCCACCTGTGGCTGACACACCCACAGATTTACACATTTTGGATCATTCTAGCATTGGCAACTGAGGTCTTCCTGCCATGTCAGGGCAGCATCCTTTTTTGTTGTTGTTGTTTGTTTCGGTCACGCCGTGCAGCATGCGGGATCTTAGTTCCCCGACCAGGGATCGAACCCGAGGCCCCTGCATTGGAAGCATGGAGTCTTAAGCACTGGACTGCCAGGGAAGTCCAGGGCAGCATCCTTATGGGCGGTCTCTGCTTCAAACTGCATCAGCCCATGTTGAATTCATCCTCTTTAACTGTTTTGCTTTTTGTTAAATTTTTTATTCACAGCCCCACTCCCACCAAACCTTCTGTGGGGTTAGTAGGTTTGCTGAATATTTGTGCTCATAAGGAAGGGTCTTATCCTATGTGACACGGGCTCCTGACAGCATCCTGGCTGCATGAGGCAAGAGCAAAGGGAAATCTCTCCTGGTCTTGTCTTGGAACAATTTTACCTCTTTTCATGAAGTCTGGGAGCTGGGCTGCATCCCTGCCCTTTTGGCGGCCCCAACTTTTACCCAAAGTGGGCTTATTGAAACATCCCTTCCATTTAAAAAACAGGATTCTTCCTAAGATACATTGTGGAAACTAAAAGTTTCTCCATATTTTTATATGTGAAAAGATGAATTGTAATATATGTGTTCTGAGACACAGATTGCAGACAGTGACATGATGGACACGCAGAGGGGACCAGGAGAGACATGTTGTCTTCTAGGAGGATGGCTGGGGGTGGAGATAGCAAGAGAGTCGGGAGTAATACCAGCTGGGATTGCCACTTTACTTTATTATTATTATTATTTTAGTACTGTTCTTCTTAAAGAAGAACCACAGGAAGCCCAATTCTAACTTAATCAGAAAACTGAACATAGAGAGAAGGACCACAGTCCTACAGCTCTTAGGAAGAGATGGCTGACATCCAAGATTAAGGTATTTTCTGTTTTGCCCCTGTTGGTTACCTATGGCTCCCTAACAAATTATTACACACTTAGTGAATCCAGGCAACGTGAGTGTATTATCTTATATTGAGTATCTCTGGAGGTCAGAAGTTCAGAATGGATCTCACTGGGTTAAAATCAAGGGTGGTGGTGGTGGTAGTGCTGTGTTCCTTGTGGAGGTTCGAGGGAAGAGTCTGTGTTCCTGCCTTTCCCAGCTTCTAGAAGCTCTCCACCCTCACTGGCTTGTGGCCCCTGCATCCATCATAAAGCCACCAATCACCAGCTGAGTCTTTATGGAGCCACGTCACTCTGACACTTAACTCTTCTGCCTCCCTCTTCCATATCTAAGGGCCCTTGTGGTTACAGTGGACCCATTGGATAATTCAGGACAATCTTCCCATCTCAAGGGCAGCTGATTAGCAACCTTAATTCCACCTGCTTCCTTAATTCCCCTTTGCCAGGTAATATAACATATTCACAGGTTCCAGGGATTAGGATGTGGGCATCTTTGGGCAGGGCAGGGGGGAGAGTATGTGCTTCCCACATGCTCTGTGAAGTAAGCGTCCCTCCACTACTCCAGACCTGCACTGTCCAGAAGGGTGGCCACTAGCCACCTGTGGCTATTAAATCCTAGAAATGGGGCTGGTCCTGTTAATGCAAAATACACACTGGATTTTGAATACTTAAGATGAAATAAGGAATGTATACATCTCATTAATAATTTTTAAAAATTTGGTTACATGTTGAAATGATAGTATTTTACATATACTGGGTTCAATAAAATATATTGTTAGAACTAATTTCACCTTTTTAAGCTTTTTGTTAATGAGGTTACTAGAAAACTTCCCATTACATGTGCTGTGGCTCCCCTTTTACTTCTGTTGGACAGTACTGCTCCCAGACACCAGGGCAATCTGTGGCATCCAAGCATTGAGTTGGGGAGTAAAGGGATCCTCCGCTTACAGCGCTGTGCAGAACAGATACTCTGTGTGGAGATGCAAGGTTGGACAGAGGTGGGAACTCAGCACTTAGGAGCCAGGCTGAGCAGTGCTGCAGGCTTTCCAACCTCATGTGCTGGGTGTGTGAGATAGAACTTGTGTTTCAGTTTGAGTCTAGTTTTGCAGGAGACTCCCAGCTGATGTCAGAACATTCCCTGCTTACTCCTCAGGCCCTTATGAAGGCTTTGCTAAGGTCAAGATAGTCCATCCTGCAAACCATCCACCACGGAGGACATCAGGTGGGTGCCTTGACCATGTAGCCCATGGCAACCAATATTTCGTCACAACATGTTCCAAGGGGATCATCCTGGAGGTCACACCTGCCTCTGCAGATCTGTCTCTCCTTGACCACTGCCCAGCCCAGCCTGGGAGAGTTCAGCCTGTCTCAGTCTGACTGTCATTGCCATTCAACTTTAGTCATGCTGTTTTCAGCAAACACATGAGACTGAAGCCTTGGGCCGGGCTTGTTGGGTTTTCCTTCAAGCATAAGATCCAGCCTTTGTCCCGACACCTGCTTTTAATTTTCAGTCAACCCCTAGCTGCCTCAGGTGTGTGGATACCCCAGGGCAGGGGTCTCTGTCCTGCCCCGGGCCACACCTCAGTGGATGCTGATATGTCCACGGGGCCCCATTGGTGGCCAATGTGGCTTAATCTGAACTTTGGCCAACCCAAGACTTTGGCAAATTCTTAGCTTTGAAAGGTAAGACCCCTACCAGCGGTCAGGGTGGAAGGCCCGAGACTTTGCCGCTGACCCTCCTTATCACAAGTCAGTGGGACACAAGGGCCTGACCGCTCTGCACGGCCCCCCTTCCAAGCCCTGTCCTAAAAACCTGGCTGGTTTCATATCAACGGGCTAATTACTTGTGCTGTAATGATCAACCTACCCAATTTATCACTTCTTTGAACATTTAATTAGCCAACAGTGCAAGGCAATTAGGTTCTGAATTAGGATAAATTAAACTGCTAGCTTAGCAGCTCTGAGGACATGGAAACTATAACCAATTACATCTACAAAAGATTTGACAGAACCGTCAGAGAGCAAGAGCCTGACATAAGTGAACACCCTGATGGGCCAAATATTCTGGAGAATCCAGGGGGTGCAGGAGTTTTAGCCAGGAAAACAGAGGGGGGAGGTGTGCATCCTGAGACAACAAAACATCTGCCTTCTCAGGGCGTGGGGTCTTCACCCCACTTGCTTGTAGGGTCTGTGACAAGTGGCCATGTTATGTGTATATGTATGTGTGCATGTATGTATGTATTTACTTATTCCTTCTTTGTATGGTGATGGGCGGTAACTAAATCATATTATTATTTTTAAAGATCAACTAGAACTAGAAATATACACGGTAGCATGACCAGTGGTCACACTTAAGACTGTTGTTTTGATAGCTCCCAAATTATGGATGGGGTTCCAATATATGTGTACAGAATATAAGCCTATGCCAGAAAGAAAGTCATTTCTCATCCAACTATTTTAAGCCTAGTTCCTCTTGAATATTCACACCATGATCTTATCATCGGAAGAATATATTCTTATGGATAAAGCAATACAGCAGAAGACCCCAGGTCATGTGGATTTAGCGTTTTCATGGGTTGTGATTTAGTCTTTTAATTGTCCATTTGGATTTTTATTTATTTATTTAAAATGACTTTCCATGGGTGTTTGAAAGCTGTTTGCACTCCCCAGGCAGACACGGAGCTGGGCACCAGCTGGGGAAGGCTTGGGACAACAGCCCTCCTACTCTGAGGTTAATGGGGAAATGGGATTGGTGATGCATGTGGGGCTTCCCCTCCGGACAGCACAGTGAAAACCAAAGAGAAGGGGAAGAATGCAGGAGGGGAGAAGTGTCTGGGCCTTAACTTCTTTCTGGGATTTTCCAGGAATTGGGGAGGACCTGGAATTTTTCAAGGACGGGGAGGACTTGAGAGACTCAGGGAGCAAACTGTGTCCCAAACCAGGCTTTTAGCTTCACCGTGATTCTGTTCCGTTCCTTGTTTGTGATTTAACGCCTTTTGTAAAGCTTTGTACTCATGGTTCAGGTTTGACTCACAGCTGAGTTATTAACAGAGAGGTTGTGTGTATAGGGGGCGGGGGCTGGAATTTGCATTCCAGGAGTACCCTGCACTCTCACTCTCCAAGCATGCCGTCAATGGTAACATGCAAGAGATTCACAAGGGAAAAGAATTCCCGTATAACAAGAATTGCCGGGCTTCCCTGGTGGCGCAGTGGTTGAGTCCGCCTGCCGATGCAGGGGACACGGGTTCATGCCCCCGTCTGGGAAGATCCCACATGCCGCGGAGCGGCTGGGCCCGTGAGTCATGGCCGCTGAGCCTGCGCGTCCGGAGCCTGTGCGCCGCAACGGGAGGGGCCACAGCAGTGACAGGCCCGTGTACCGCAAAAAAACAAAAAAACAAACAAAAAAAAAAGAATTGCCGAGTTTCCACGGCTTGGCTTGCAATCTCCCCTTTCACAACATTTCCCATCACACAGAACTCACCCGGTGTTGACCGTGACCATGGTGGACACCAAAGCCACACGGGAACATTTCGGTCAGTGGAAAGAAGCCATTGTGATGTGCAGATGTGTGCAAGATCAAAGGCAGCGTCTCACAGCTGTGAGCCAGGTAACAGGCCCAGTGATGGTGTTGCCATGTTTTCAAACGCCTGAAGAGAGGAGCAAAGAGACAACAGGGGAAGGTGTTTTCTGCGTGATCAAAGGGCAGTTTGATCACTGCAGGAAGGGAAGCAGTTGGCATGCTGTGAATGTTTGGATGGAAGTGACAAGCGCAAATACAGGAAACCACCCCACATTTCCTTACAATCCAGAAACCCATTAAGCAGGAGGCAGCTGACAAGAGAGTCAAAGGGCTGAGTGGCCCACTGACCGTCTCCAAAAGGCAGCTCTCCAGACATTTCCAACCCTTAGGGTTTTGTTTGTTTGGCTTAGTTTTTTTTTTTAAATAAATTTATTTATTTATTGCTGTGTTGCGTCTTTGTTGCTGTGCACAGGCTTTCTCTAGTTGTGGCGAGAGGGGGCTACGCTTTGTTGAGGTGCGCAGGCTTCTCATTGTGGTGGCTTCTCTTGTTGCAGAGCATGGGCTCTAGGCACGTGGGCTTCAGTAGTTGCAGCACACTGGCTCAGTAGCTGTGGCTCGCGGGCTCAAGAGCACAGGCTCAGTAGTTGTGGCGCATGAGCTTTGTTGCTCCATGACATGTGGGATCTTCCCGGACCAGGGATTGAACCCATATCCCCTGCACTGGCAGGCAGATTCTTAACCACTGCGCCGGAAGGGAAGTCCTGTTTGGCTTAGTTTACCTAGGAAATCAACAAGACTCTTTCAAGAACAGACATTTGCATCCCTATTTCTAGAATGAGGGTGATATTTTCTGTCCCACCTCTCTTAAATCCCATCCCAGACATTAAGGCAGCTGTAGCAAAGGAACTTCCTAAATCCCTATCATCACTTGAAATTGCCTGGGAATTCAGGAGCGAACAGCAGATGTAGTCTCAGGAAATTTGTTTGCAAGGAACACAGGTTTTCACTAAAGCTCTGAAGCAAGTACCATAAATCCTCCACATCATCGTAGAGAATGTTTGCAAGGACGCATTTCATTGACATATATAGAGCAAATTTGTCTATTTGACATTGTTTCTCCAAATTGCATCATATCATTGCTTCATTAAAAATGCCCCAATTAAGAGGAAGAAGGAAGTTCCTGTAAGATAGTTATCTGTACACATAAGTCTGAGGCTTTCAAATTAGAGACCAAATCGCAGGTCCTTGTTACCATGAGAACCACAACGTTTCTCCGGCTGTTGAAATTATTAACTCAAAGAACATGCATCTTCTTAAACCCTGTCTGTTATTTATCTACTGTTCCATGGGCTTGACTGTGCCTAGAGTGATCTCTATTAATCACTGGTTGAAAAACGTGGAAGGGCTGCAGGAAAGAGAGCAGCCGTGTCTTTCTTCCTGTGGGGAGTGGCAAGCAATGGCAATCCATTTCCCCACACTGCTCCACCTCTCTTGGAGGGTAGAGACGAGGGACTGCGAAGCCCTGGAGTGAAGACAGTCTGGAGGAGCCCAGGATGATGCCCAGAGATGAGAAAAACCGGCTGTCATGGGCTGTCAAGCCCTCTTTGCCACTGCAGGCACAGGTGACACTGATGGGTGACCAGAGACCTCCTCTGTCCACTTGCCAGGTGACTGAGACCTAGTCCAATTCCCCATCTAAAAGTGAAGACTAGTAATCATGAACTAGGATGTGTACATCATCATAGACTGTACAGAATGCTTTCTGAGCCCTTAACTCTTTTAATCTCTCAGGAAGTATGCCTTCTTATCCCCATTTTACAGAGAAAGAAACTGAGGCTTAGAGAAATTCTACAATCTGCTCAAGAAGCCAAGCTGGCACATAGAGAAACTGGGCCTCCACCTGAGAAATTCTGTTTTAAAATCCCATGCTCCCCACACAAAAACTTGCGCACAGATGTTTAGAGTGGCTTTATTCGTAATTGCCAAAACTTGGAAGTCAACCAAGATGTCCTTTGGTAGGGGAATGGATAAGTAAACTGTGGTCCATCCAGACAGTGGAATGTAATTCAGTGCTAAAAAGAAAGGAGCTGTCAAGCCATGAAGAGACATGGAGGAATCTTAAGTGCATGTTACTAAGTGAAAGAAGCCAGCCTGAAAAGGCTACATACTATGATTCCAGCCATATGACACTCTAGAAGAGGCAAAACAATGGAATCAGTAAAAAGATCAGTGGTTGCCAGGCATTAGGAGGGAGGGAGAGACAAATAAGCAGGGCACAGAGAATTTTTAGGGCAGTGAATATACCGTATATGACACCATAATGGTAGATACGTGTTATTACATATTTGTGCAAATCCATAGAATGTACAACTCCAAGAAACAACTATAATGCCATTATAATAACCACATCTTCTTTATCCATTCATCTGTCGATGGACACTTAGCCCTGTGGTTGCTTAGCATTACACCCGTCAGCTCCGTCCACTCTGTGTGTGGCTGTAGTTTGTCCATCTTATCTGCTGCGTGGTACTCCCATGAGTAAGTAAACCACCATACCTTTTTTTCTCCTACTCTTGCTTTTGTTCTTTGAAGTACTTTCCAGTTTGAGACTATAATGAATTGTACAAGTGCAAACATTGTTTTGGGTGTTTTTCAGGAATATGTGCATGTTTCTTTGGGGTCTATATCCTGGAGCGAAATTGCTGGATTATGGGAATGCATATGTTCAGCATTAGTAGTCTAGTAGTAAAGTGCTTTGGGGCTTTGCTTTTTATACTTGTGTAAATTAGTACACATTTGTAAATATTTTCTTAAGTATTTTTGTAAATTAATCTGTGTTTCTGTGTGTCATAGGATATTAAAATGGGACTGTTTGTACCTCAGTTTCAGCTGAAGCCCCAAAAGACAGAGAACGAAACGATAGGTGACCAGCACTTTACATTCCCAAGTGAGGTTCTAGACCACTTGGGAATGATCTTGAATTCCAAAGGTGGCTGACAACAGTTCCTGGGTCTCTTAGCCCAGTGCCCTCATGGGGATCTCTTGGGATAGAACTGGGAGGGTCAGGACACGTTGGTGATTGTGGGTCCTGCCCCCAGTTCCATGGGGAAGGGCCGGGTGTTTACAGAGAAGGGCTTCAAGGAGGCCACACAGGAGGCCCCTGGTGGGTGTCCTGGAGGCCAGTGTCTCAGATGGC
Organism: Lipotes vexillifer; assembly: GCF_000442215.2. NCBI lineage: Eukaryota > Metazoa > Chordata > Mammalia > Artiodactyla > Lipotidae > Lipotes > Lipotes vexillifer. The sequence goes on along the minus strand of NW_006796716.1, from coordinate 510,031 downwards.
CGAGAGCGAAGGGAAGTGACCACACTGGGAGCTGGCACAGCTGCTCTGATTCAGGGCAAAAACACATGTTTCCCTGGAACAGTGGCAGCCCCTGGGAGGCAGAATCTCCTGAGGGCGATTTCAGCAGAGAGAAGCTGGAGGAAGGGAGGGTTGTTAAAAGCTGGGGGGTGGTGCTGCTAAAGGGGGCCCTGCCCTGCTAAGCAGGGAGCAGAATCAGGTGGGTTGCCAGCGGGGAGTTCTGAGGGACCCACAGAACGATGCTTGAGCAAAGGGTGCCAGTAAATGTCTGCTTCTGGGCAGAGACCAACAGGCAGCTCAGAGGCCCTGACCAGTCCTGCCCTGTCTCTCTCCTGGTGTCCCAAGCAGGAGCCAGAGGCAGCCTGGGGATGGCAGAGGAAGGACAGCAGCACTTGATGGGAAATGGGGAAGAATTCACCCCCTGCCACCCTGTTCCAACCTCTCCCACGTTTGCATCCAGAAGCAAGTGCGCAGGGGCCGAGGAGAGTTTACCTTAATATGCAGTTTGGAGTTTGGACTTGATATCCTTCTGGCATATTAACTATTGCGGTGAGATTATTCTTGAGATTAACAGCAGCCATAGGAGTTTTAGTTTGTTCAAGTGGTCTGAACAATCTGGGAAATCCTAGCCCTGGAAGAGTGAGGCCCCTGGGATGGCACTTGGGGCTGGGGGAGGGTATGTCAAGGTGGATGTGTCATGATGTAGGGTGATGTTACAGGGCTCTGGATGGGAAAATGGTTATGGAGTGCCTCAGGGATACACACAGTTCTCACGCCTGGTCCCGGTGTAAAGTCTGGTTCACCCTGAGGTTTTCATTCTCCTCTTGGGAGGGAGGCATCCTTCCACAGCATCCAGAGCATGGGTACCCTCACTGGTGGGATTTTTAAGACCCTGGGACCCCTCAATTTGCACTGAATGTTCTAGGACTGTAGGAGAGAAAGTACAAACAACCCAGCAAGTTCAGTTACAAGTGTCCACCTAACAGTCAGGCACATTCCAGAAGCCCACCGTGGTTGAGTTCTTTGAGCTGCACCCAAGAGGGACTTTCAGTTTTGAACCCTGAACTTGAGAAAGATGAACAAGAGCAGTAATCCCTAACTAGTGAGACATGGACCAGTTGGAATGGTGGTTGGGATGAGTGGTCGGGCTGTGCTCAGAGTTAGAGCATCTTTATCCATCTTGTGACCCAGCATTGTCAGTAAACCAACCTAATAAAATATGCTATCGTGGATGGTATTCAACAAGTAATAAGATGCCCATTCTTTAAATACATTACTGGATTTTTCATAACACTCTGCCATTAAGCCACTCTCCACCACAATATTATCATGGGAGGATCAGATGCCTTCTTATTCTTTGTTCGCTTAAAGAAATGTCCTTAAACGGAACGAGAGGAAAGAGATACACAGGATTGCAATGCCATTGCGTTAACACTAAAATGCCATTTAGCCAGCATGCAGCCTGCCAGATAAAACTGTGAGGCACTAGTGGGATGAATTGAAAATTGTCATCCTGTCAAACTGCGTGACAACATTATCTGCAGATCTTAGAAAAATCAGCTCAGAAAAATCCCTGGTTGGTAGTGATCCTCTTAGATAGATTGAAATCTTTCTAGGCTATTCCTCAGGGCTCATCAATCAAGGGCGGTTGTCATGGTGAACAGTTGGATAGATGGTTTCCATTTAATTATCTTCAGCCCTCTAGATGTTGAAAGCACTTGGGGACACAGGCTCTGCTTGTCCTTGACTCCCTGGTGAAAATAACTATTTTCCTTCCCTGCCCCACCTTCACCTGGAGGCATTCATTCATTCATTCAATAAATAAGTACCAAGTGCCTATTATATGCCAGGCAAGGATGCCTCTGTGAAAATTTCAGATGCTATCCACGATTTCACACACTTCAAGCTGGACCTGCAGACAACCAGGGGGGTTGTGAGTCTGTGCTGTGTGTGCTCAGAGGTGGGCACTGGAGTCTGGGAAGGCGCTCTCGGGGGTTGGCCAAATGACCAGGAGCTGGGAGTTGGGTCCCAGATAGTCAATATCTCGGATAAAGGTCTTGGCAGAGGGAGGAGGTCCAATTCCTTCCGCATCACTGAGGATGAAAGGAAAGAGGAACAGCACAGGGACATCAGTCAAAGTGGGCAGGAGACTATCTGCCAATGAGAGGAAGCCAGTGATGGGGACACAACGGGTAAAAGGAGAGGAGTAGAAAAGAATTGACAAGAGAGTAAGAAGGATCCTGGGGCAGCTCCTTGGATAGTGTCGTGATTTCTGTATCTTCCATTCATTTGATGTCAAGTATAGGCCAGAGTAAAAGCTTGTCTTAAAGAAGCAGAGTTAGGGTGGGGACCACCCAGACAATGACACGGCTATTCATCCATCCATCTCTCCATCCATCCAGCTATACTTTCAGTCATTTGTTCATTTCTGAGCATCTACTATGTACCCGTCTCGGAGGGGTGATACACATGAATCAAATCATTTCACAAGTGCTGATTCAGTCATAAATGTGAGTCAGGCTATGAGGTTTATGATCAGAGTGTCATGGAAGGCTTCTCTGGGGCAGTGACACTCAGCTGCGACCCGGTGAGTGAGGAGGGACTAGTAAGAAAATTCGTGGGGCTAATTTTCCAGGCAGAGAGGAAAGCGAGGATGAGGACTTTACAGAGAGATGTGTGCCCGGTGAACAAAGCTGGATGCTGACCGCAGGTAGAAGGCCCCTGGGACTTGATCCGCACCGAGGTTTGAAGGAGTGGAGAGATACAAATGGGGCTGCATTTGTAAGTGATCACTCTGCCACTGTGGGGAGAAGGCGGTGGAGGAGGGCCAGAGAGGAGGGCCGGAAAGCAATTGGCAGGTGAATATGACCATCCAAACAAGAGCTGCTGGAGGCTTGGTCCTGGGGGGAGGGCAGTGGTCATCCTCACTCTTGTGTCTGAGCTTGCAGCTCTCCCAGCACCACTGCCCATGACCATATGCACCTTCACTCTGCATAATAAAGCGTTCTTAGCAAAGGGAGAAGGAGCTGGCTCGAAACCACAGGAGACCATTTTGCACATCTTCATGTCCGCACACAGTTTCCATTAAGGAGCCAGGGTTTGCCTTGTATGGATGAAGACTCTCTGAATAGGTGACTTATCTGGCAATCACCTCTAATCCAGGACCTACCCAAGGAGGTTCAGGTTCCTTCTCAGCATCTGGAATGATCTAGAACTGAGGTGACAAAAAAGGGGGTTGGTTTGAGCTGAACACTTAGAGAGCCAGGCAGTGGTGGGGCTCGGGGCAGCATCTGCCACTAATGGGCTTTGCGTCTGATCAACTCCTACTTTCTCGGTTGATAAGAAGAGAAACAAAACAAAACATTTTATCCTCCGTTTTCTCACCACACATACGTCTTCAAAGAGCTCCTTCCTCCAGAGTGAAGGATCCAAGAGAATACAAGATAGAAGCTATGATGTCTTTTATAATCTAGCTTTAGAAGAAACACGGTATCCATCCCGTGGACTCTTACTGGTTATATAGGTCAGCCCCTTGTGGGAGGGGTCTACACAGGGCAGAATCCCCTGTGTTCATTGGGGGATCACTGGGGCTGCCTTGCAGACTGACTACCACACTCTCCAAGCAAAGACAGCCGGTTAGAGGAGCACAGAAAGGGTGGACACGACCTGCGGCTAGGACCCTTGCTGTGCCCCATCACTGGATGGGAGTGGCTGGGAGAGAAATGTGGCTTCCATGCGAATGCTGTGAGGAATCCACAGAGGATTGGTGTAAGACCGGGAAGGCGCAGTCACTGGGGACTGACTGCGAACTACAGTCCTCAAGGCAGGTTCTCTTGAAGGGAGATCTGAGCTGTGTGCCTCCATGGCTGCCACATCCTCCGTTCTCTTATGTAAATAGACCCTGAGACTATCCATCTTCCCAGCCCCCTCCATCATTCCAAGCTTGCCTGACTCATAGGAGAATCACATCTTCAGGATGACTTGGGAGTACTGCCATGTTAAGAGGAGGAAAGGGAAGCAGAAAGAAAGAGGTGATATACCCAAGAGGATAGAAGCAGGACCGAAATGAAAGTTTTTAAATTCCAAGTCCAGTGCTCTTTGCTTTGTGCCATGAAATCGCTATCAATTGATTCAGCCATCTGTGTGAGGGACGGGATGCATGGACACTCCAGGCTGCTAAATACACCATTATCTATGATGCATATTCCTATTTTTTTTTTTTTTACTGTTGTGGCTGCTACGGCAACAGATTTGACTTCCTAATTATGTTTTTCTTGGGCTAACATAAAAATTAATTTTCATTCCCTGAACAACCATCAGCTACTGGTAAGAGGAGATAACTAAACGGAGTGAGCAGTAATTCATCCCATCCCGGGACCATCTACAAGCTGGGGCAGGATGTGTTCATCTCTTACATATGCATTCTGTGCTCTGCTCTGTGCATGAGGCCTTCTTTTCCCCAACCCTGTGACATAGATTTTAATATTCCCATTTTAAAGTTGAGAAAATGGAAGCTACAGAGGTTAAGCAACTTGATCAGAATTAACATGTTAAGTAAGTGGTAAAACAGAACTTAAGCTTGGACTCTACCTGAGTCCAAGATTAGTTCTCGGGGCTTCCCTGGTGGCGCAGTGGTTGAGAGTCCGCCTGCTGATGCAGGGGACGCGGGTTCGTGCCCCGGTCCGGGAAGATCCCACATGCCGCGGAGCGGCTGGGCCCGTGAGCCATGGCCTCTGAGCCTGCGCGTCCAGAGCCTGTGCTCCGCGACGGGAGAGGCCACAACAGTGAGAGGCCCGTGTACCGCAAAAAAAAAAAAAAAAAAAAAAAAAGATTAGTTCTGTTTCTCTAACACTGCACCGCTTCCCATTCTAATATTCTCTTAGATTCCTGGTGTCAATAAAAGATAGGAGCAAGAGCCGCCAGAAAAGAATCAGAGGGGTCTGACCTACAGTAGTGTTTATTGGGGCTACTGCTGTTCAGGGTCTAGTTCTTAGCTTTGGTTCTGCTGCCTCGTTGTTTCCAGTCACGGGGAGACGTGTGAGTCTTTGGGGGAACTGATTCATGTGGATTAAACTCACAAGAGCCTGACGTATAAGTCTGAATGACAATCTATTCCCTGGCAAGGGAAAGACCAGAATTTCCATGTCCCTTTTCTAGGGCATCCTCTTCCCAGAAGACTGATAGGTTAGTTTACTAAGCAGAAGGTTGCTTGGCAAGTTTAAGATCAGAACCTAAGTAACTGGGAGGTAGCTTTGAAGAATCCTATTCACAACTCGCGGATGATTTGTTCCGGGCTTCCTTTCTTATGTGCTGGGAGTGTTTCAGTGTCTCTTTTCTTTAAACACGGCTGAGAATGTATAGTCATGTTTTGCTCATTGCTCTTGTTTTACTAGACTTTTCTCAATAGCTTCCCTCTGTAGAAATATTTTTTTTTTCTTCAAATATTTTACTATTTTGACTTGGAGAGTCTCTGTCCTCTAGTATGGCTTTGCAAATAATTGACATTATACATTCACATGTGGTTTTCCTTACAATAGTACAAGTGTGTCAGTCTAGTGCTTAAAGACCCCACCCTCTTCCAGAGTCATAGGTATTGCCTGAAACCTGCCCTCAGCTGAAGGGACACAGTCTGTTTTAAATCACAGAGAACTGAACTGGGTGTGGGGCTCTAACTTAAGAGTAACCAATCTGTAGACTCAGCTAGTATGAGAAAAAGAACTAGACCAAATAGATTCTTTCCGTAAAGAATCTGAAGTGAAAAATAAAAGTAAAAAAGGATCGTTAGTAGAGAGGGTTTGACAGTGAGAGATCATGGGTTAGAAGGATGCCCCTTGCATCAGTTTCCTGGGGCTGCCATAACAAAGTGCCACAGACTGGGTGGCTCAAACAACAGGTATTTATGGCCTTAGAGTTCTGGAGGCTGGAAGTCTGAAATCAAGGTGTCAGCAGGGTTGATTCCTTCTGAGGGCTGTGAGGGAGAATCTGGTCCAGGACTCTCTCCCAGCTTCTGGTAGCCTCAGATGTTCCCTGGCTTATAGATGGCATCCTCTCTGTGTCTTCACATCATCTCTCGCTCTCTGTGTCTTTCTCTGTGTCCACATTTCCCCTTTCTATAAGAATACCAGTCATATTGGATTATACCACCATGATGACCTCATTTAAACTTGATTACTTCCATAAAGAGCTTACTTCCAAATAAAGTCACATTTCAAGGTACTGGGAGTTAGGATACCAGCGTATCTTGGTGGAGGGGGCACAATGCTACCCATATAACTTCCCTTAGAGGCAAACCCACAAGCAAGATCAGGAGGGAGCCAAGTAAAGACACTGTAGGGCTATGGGCTTCAGCGAGAGGCCTTCCCTGGTCTCAGGATACAGCCTGCCTTGGGACTGTGCCCATCAGGTCCCCCAGGGCAGCCTCAATGTGGTGCCCACAGCAGTGGCCATTGTGAAGCCAAATCCGGCCTCTGTACCCTGACACTGAATTAATTTTCAGAGACAGAGTTTTGGGTAAAGTAGAAAAGAATAGCTTTATTGCTTTGCCAGGCAAAGGGGGACACAGCGGGCTAATGCCCTCACAACTGTGTGTCCCAACCTGGAGGGCGTAGTGAGAAGCTTTATAGGAATGGTTCAAAGAAAGTGTGATCAGCTTGTGGACATTCTTCTGATTGGTTGGTGGTGAGGTCAGTGGGAGTTGGCATCATCAACCTTCTGATTCCAGCCAGTCTGGGGTGTAGGCGCTTGTGGGCAGCATATTGTTAATTTCTCCCACCTGGTGGAGGTTTCTGTATCTGTAAAACAGCTCAAAGACATTGTTATGTGTATCCCTTGAGGGGGAGCCAGGACCCTGCCCCAAGGCTGCACTGTTGTTTCTTGACTCCTCTTCCCTTGTCTCCACATCCCCCCACTTCCCTAGTTAGCAAATCTTTGAATCTGCTCCTTGGAACTCAGGAAAGGTCATGGAGGCTGCATGAAGCCTATTTCCTGTAATCAAGAAATGGGGGACACAGAAAGGCTTTTGTGCCCAGGAGCCCCACAGGGTCCTTCTCGGTATCAATGGGAGGGGCCTCAGCAGGGCCACCAGTGGGGACAACGAGGCACAACAGAGAAGGGGGGACTCCAGAGAGAATGGCTGCAGTGTTCTCACCATTGCATCCCCTTTCTTTCTTCAGGTGACTAGTAATTATGTGTCCCTTGCAATTAAGGAATCCAGAAAAGACAGTGGCCTGCCTCTAAGACCTGGGGTCACTGTAGTGGCTCCTTGATCATGACCAAACACACAGTCTAGGCATCGAGGTTGGTAACAGACATCCTGAGCAGGACGTTACATTCCTATCCCAATCTACTCACTGCCACAAGCTAGCTGTATGACCCAGGCTCTCATCCCCTCGTGTCAAACAAAGGCTCTTGCCAGCTAGAACATTCCATAATTTTTATCATAATTGATCAATTAAGCCCAAATAGTCCCCTCAACAGACAGCCTTAAAGAAACACTTTAGAAAATCCACCAAGTGGGTAAATCATGCACCCCGTAAGTAAGAGTTTATTATCTAGCTCTCTGGGAAGCAGACCAGAATTTCTTCCCAAATGTGAGATTTACTTTAAGCTTAAGTTATTTTTAAAAGGTAGACAAAACCCATGATATCATCCCGCTATTAATTTGTAGATGTGAAAAGATTCCTACAAGTTCTGAGTCTTAGATAAATACACAGGAGTAATAATAACCTTCGCACGAAGGTATTGAGCGTTAGACAGATACTGAAGGCAAACGTTATTTGTTCCAAGAAACCTGCACAACTGGGTCTTTTGATTCTGCATGTAAGCTGCCAGAATAGGCAGTTACTGTTCTTTTTCTATTGTGGGTCTCAAAATACTTTAGAATTCTTTCCATTGTGGTCCAGCTGTCAGGGGGAACAACCCAGCACCAATGTGGGGAAGACTCCATATTAGAATCCTTCAAAGAAATGAAAATCTCAGGCTTGTGTCAGGCAGGTGCAGGGGAGAAGGAGGAAGCTGTCTGTGCCCACAGCCCGCAGATTACTTGGTTCTTGCTGTGCCCTGGGGCCTGGGACCCAGGGGCCCTCCCCTCGATGCCTTCATGGTCTAAGTGGGGGGGAGACATGGTCATCAAATAATTTCAGCGCGTTGCAGTGGTTTCGGTGATGTACACGTCCAACAAGGGGGGAATGATTGAGTGCACCATAGGTCATCTACAGATGTGGATACCTTGTGGCCATTAAATGTTTTGAAAGAATATTTAATATTCTTTCACTCACTATTTTTTCACTCACTATTGACTGTTAAGTAAAAAAGGCAAGATACAAAGTTCTATACAGTATGACCTACTTTATATATATTATATGATATATAGGCATATTTAAATATATGCATATAATATATACTTACATATAGTTTATAATATATTGGTAATTATCATAAATTATTGTATTATATAATATAGTATAATAATATATTATTGTGTACAACGTATTATATATAATAATATATTATATGTATTATATATAATATATGTTATATATAATATATTATAATGTATTATAATAAGTTATAAACTGTGTATAAACTATATATAATATATATAAAAGACAAAGAAATAAAAATTATTAGCAAATGGTTGTTGAACCACTATATAGCTTAATTTATTCTAGATACTGCGATAAATTCTTATTTATTTATTTACTTACTTACTTACTTACTTATGGCTGCATTGGGTCTTCGTTGCTATGCGCAGGCTTTCTCTAGTTGCAGTGAGTGGGGGCTACTCTTCTTTGCAGTGTGCGTGCTTCTCATTGCGGTGGCTTCTCTTGTTGTGGAACACAGGCTCTAGGCACTCCGGCTTCAGTAATTGTAGCGCGCAGGCTCAGTAGTTGTGGCTCGTGGGCTAAGTGCACAGGCTCAGTAGTTGTGGTGCACGGGCTTAGTTGCTCTGTGGCATGTGGGATCTTCCCGGACCAGGACTTGAACCCGTGTTCCCTGCATTGGCAGGCTGATTCTTAACCACTGCACCATGAGGGAAGCCCTATGCATGTATATAAATTCTTTATATATCATGTATCATTTAAGTCTTAAATTTGTTTTATGTGAAATAGGTCACATATACAAAAGATTGGCTGTAACATGTGTGGAGTTCAAACAAGTAAAATAAATGGAACCTCCATGTGCCACTTCCCAGCTTATGCTGTGTCACAACCGAGATCTCTGTGCCCTGCCTGATCACAGGTCCTACCCCACTCCTCAGAAGTAACTGCTATACTGAAATTTGCATTAATAATTCTCTTGCTTATCTTTAAAAAAAAATTGTGGTAAAAGAAAAAAAACACATGTAGCATGAGATCTACCCTTGTAACAAAATTTTAAGTGTACAGTAGCGTTAACTGTAAGCACATGTAGTCAGATCTCTAGAACTTTTTCATCTTGCATAATTGAAACTTTATACACATTAAGCAATGGCTCCCCATCACCGCAACACCCGCCCC
>NW_006796716.1:492063-500506 GCF_000442215.2 Lipotes vexillifer | reverse complement strand
ATTCCTGCTTTCTGTTTCTATGGGCTTGACTACTTTGTATACCTCATGCAGTATTTGTCCTTCTGAGACGGTCTTTTTTTACTTAGTGTCCTCAAGCTTTATCCATGTTCTCACATGTGATAGAATTTCCATCTTTTTTAAGGCTGACTAATGTTCCACTGTATATATGGCACATTTTCTTTATCCATTTATCTGTTGACAGACATTTAGTTTGCTTCTACATCTTGGCTATTGTGCATAATGCTGCAGTGAAGATAGGAGTACAAATACCTCTTTGGATAAATACCCCAAAGTGCAATTGGTAGATCATAGTATGGTATTTCTATTTTTAATTTTTTGAGGAACTTCCATACTGTTTTACATTCCTACCACCAGTGCACAAAAGTTCCAATTTATCCACATTTTCACTAACACTTATTTTTGGTTGTTTTTTGATAACAGCCGTCCTAACAGGTGTGAGGTAATATCTCATTGTGGTTTTGATTTGTGTTTCCCTGATGGTTGGTGACATCTTTTCATACACCTGTTGGCCATTTGTATATCTTCTTTGGAGAAAATTTTATTTAAGTCCTTTGCCCATTTTTAAAATTGAGTTATTTGGGGGGGTTTTTGCTACTGAGTTGTAAAAGTTCTCTATATGCTTTGCATATTAAGTGCTTATCAGATATATGGTTTACAAATATATTTTTTCCATTTTGTAGGTTTCCTTTTCACTCTGTTGTTTACTTCCTTAGCTGTGCAGAAGCTTTTCAGTTTGATGCAATCCCATTTGTCTATTATTGGTTTTGTTGCCTGTGCTTTTGGTGTCATACGCAAGAAATCATTGCCTAGAACAATGTCTTGAGGATTTGCCCCTATGTTTTTGTCTAGGAATTTTACAGTTTCAGGTTTTGTGTCTAAGTATTCAAGCTTATCTTTATTTTTTTAAACATATAAATATGTATCCTTAAATAATGCATGCTATGGTCTGAATGTTTCTGTTCCCCTGAAAATTTATATGTTGATATCCTAACTCCTAAAGATGATGGTATTAGGAGGTGGGGCCTTTGGGAGGTGCTTACATCATGAGGGTGGGGCCCTCCTAAAGGGATTAGTGCCCTTATGTAAGAGGCTCCAGAGAGATCCTTTGACCCTTCTACCATTAGAGGATACAGTTAGAAAGTTCTGGCTATGAACCAGGAAAAGGGCTCTCACCAGAACGCAACCATGTTGGCACCTTGATCATGGACTTCCCATCCTCCAGAACTGTGAGCAACAAATTTCTATTGTTTATAAGCCACCCAGTCTGTGGTATTTTGTTATAGCAGCCCAAACAGACTATGACAATGCATTTCTTGATTTGTCTGTTTTTGAACTTGTTATAAATGGTATCATATTGTATATATTCTTCTGTGATTTACTCTTTCTTGCTCATTGTTATGTTTCTGATATTCATCCATGTTGATGTGTGTAGCTGTGGTTTATTATTTCTGCACTAAAATATTAAGTTGTATTATTACTCTGCAATTTATGTACCCATTCTACTGTTAATGAATATTTGGATAGTTTATAGTCTATTTTTTGCTATTATGGATGTGACTATACATGACTTCTGGGCATGCAGGAAAGAGTTTCTCAGGTAAATACCTACGTGTGGAAGTACAGTGTCTTAGAATACATACGTTCTTATTCTTCTCTAGATATGTTAGTTATGTTAGTGTCGGCTAGCATAACAAATAGAAACAAAAGTGCATATTTGCTCAAATCCTAAAGAACTTTATTTTCTTACTCACATAACAGCTTAAGTGCATTCTTGCAGGGACCCGGGTCTCTTCCAACTTATGGGAGTGCTGTTCCTCTTCATTTGACTTTGGCAATGCAGAGGGAAAGGGAATGTGAAAAAAGGTTAGCCATTTCTTAAAAGCCTGAAAATGACCCAAGTACTTCTGTTCACATCCATTGTCAACATCTGGGCCACACCTGCCTGCAAAGGGGCAGGGATGACCCCAGGTTCATCAGCCACTTCTCAGAAGCAATTCGATACTTGGGAAGGGGAGAATGAATTTTGGAGGACACCTAGCAGTCTGCCAAATAAGGTCAAGTCAAGTGTTTTCCAGAATAACTGTGGCCATTTAAATGCCCCCAAGCAGTGCTTAAAAATTCCTGACACCACACGTCCTTGCCAATAGTTGGTATTGACTGATTTCAGATGTTTTGACAGTATAACATTTCTCTGATTATCATTTAGAATCATTTCATGGCTTCATGGACTATTCATGCTTTGTCTTCTGTGAAATGCCTGTTTCTATTTTTTTTTACCTTTTTTTCTATTGAGTTGCTTTTTTCCTCTTTCAATTTTTAATCTGTATTCACTCTGAATACTAATTCTTTTTTTAGAGTTATATGTATAGCAAATAACATCTCATAGTTTGTGTTTTTTCTTTACATTCTATTTATGTTGTGTTTATTTTAATTTTTTGTGGTATACAAATTTTATTTTATTTTATTATTTTTTAACATCTTTATTGGAGTATAATTGCTTTACAATGGTGTGTTAGTTTCTGCTTTATAACCAAGTGAGTCAGCTATATATATACATATACATATATCCCCGTATCTCCTCCCTCTTGCATCTCCCTCCCATTTATATTGTGTTTAGATGAGGAGGAACCTGAATTTACATTTATTGTCAAGTTTGGCAATTTTTTATTTTATTATTTGTGCCTTTGTGTCTTGTCTTGAAAAATTATTTTTCACTCTGAGATGATCCATGTAGTCTCATGTATTTTCTCCCAAAAGTCTTGAAGTCTTGCTTTTTTGCATATGTTTTTAATAGTATATGTGTGTGTGTGTGTGTGTATCCATTTTAAATGGTGTGAGGTAGGGATCCTCACATATGTGTGTGCCTGTGGGTGTGTGTGTGTGTGTGTGTGTGTGTATGTATATATATATATATGTATATATATATATATATATATATATAATGGTATGAGGTAGTTGTCAGCATTTCTGATCCAACAGGGGATGAATGCGGTCTAAGAATTTACATTCTATCAAGTTCCCAGTGATGCTGATATTACTGCTCCACTTTGAGAGCCACTGTTCTATAAAAGAGACAGTAAGTCCCCTACATGCGAATGAGTTCCATTCAGAGAGCGTGTTCGTAATTCCAATTTGTTCATAAGTCCAATAAAGTTAGCCTAGGTACCCAGCTAACACAATCGGCTATATAGTACAATACTGTGATACGTTTTTTCACACAAATAATACATTAAAACATAAACACAAAAAATAAAGAAAACATTTTTAATCTTACAGTACAGTACTTTGAAAATTACAGCAGTACAGTACAACAGCTGGCATACAGGGGCTGGCGTCAAGTGAACAGGCAAGAAATAAAGATACTGTCCTACTGTACTGTATACAGTACTGTACAGTAAAGTACACAAAAACACAGCCACTTGCAGAGGATGCACGCACGTGACACTGTATGCCAGACACGTGAACTAACTTACGTGGTTGGACATGTGCACACACGTTTGCACCTTTGAAAGTTCACAACTTGGTTTGTATGTAGGGGACTCACTGTACAGTTTTCTGTACACAAGTCTCCACCCTCTCTCCCACAGTCCCACCACAGCACACAGAGTAAGTTTATCTAGAACCAACAACTCTTTGAGATTTGAAAACAAAAATACTACTAACACTTCAATTAAATTAGCCATAAGTATTTTTATTAGATGAGGGGGGAGTAAGGCAGAGGAAAGAATCTAGGATATAGTTTAATGTTGAGGAAATGGAGCCCACATAAGTCAAAAGGCTGGTCCAGGATCACAGAGTTCATGGTAAATAGCCCATCAACTTCACTACATAAAAATGGCACTAAAAATGCAAAACCCACCTTGAGAACACTTATTCCTGATCTAAACTGAGGAAATAGAACTAAATCCCCCAAAGCAAATGACACTTAAGAGATCTAAACACTGAAGGAACATGTCTCTTTTTAAAGGTTTCATATTCTTTTTGAAGCAAGGTATACTACTGTGAAGTTGAGACAAAAAATTTAGAAACAATGAAAGTGTTTATGGTAATGGGTGAGAAACCCATTAAGAATTTTATTAGATAAGGATGACAAAATTAACTTTCTCTGTTTTCATTTTGGTATCACTGAACATTTGTGTTTCCATAATAAAAGTTGCAATGAAAAGAAAATTGGACACAGGGCATTACCCTTTTCCCTCTGCAGGGTGGAGGGGGATGATTTATTTTCCCTTGAAAGATGAGGGAGGCCTATCATGGGTTTAATTAAGGAGGGTGTTGTATGCAGAAAAAGAGCAAAGCCTTAAGGTAACAGCCTCCAACTTAATTCCCCGTGTTGAGTGGTACTTACATGCTTGGGCTCTGGCTCACACGGATAATGTGATTTTGAATCTGTCTCTACCACTTGCTCATGGTACTGGGCAGGGAACTTTACATCTGCATCCTTCACTTTTCCTTTCTGTGAAGCGGTTGTTCGAAGAGTACCTAGCACCTAGGAGCTATACAATGAGATGATCCATTCCTTAGAACAGTGTTTGGCACTTGTGATGGGGGGGCGGGTGTGGACTGGATGTCAGCTGTTATCCACCCTTGGCACAGAATGGTGTGACTTCAGCTACATATGGGAAATTGAGCCACACGTCTGAAAGGATTTTGATTTTGAATATATTTATCCATTCAGTCTCTCACTCAAAGTTCTCTGCCAGGCACTTTGCTTTTATCTCCTCTTGTGGCACCAGAGACAAGACCCAGATACCTGCCACAGCCTCTGTAGTTGCTGATGGGAAAGAAATTGTAGTTATAAAAGGATGCTGGGGTAATGTGTTTGGTGGAAAAACAAAGAACAAAAACAAACAGTAAGTTTAGAGAGGAGAAATACAAGGAGAGAGAAGATGACCAATGAAAGAAAAGAAGAGAAAACAGATTTTTTTTTTTTTTTCCTTAGCAAAGCTAAGAATATCCCAAGGATTTCAATTTGTTGAGGGTCAGTCCCAGGTGAACCTATATGGAGACTGAGTTCACGGGGCCTCTGATCCCCACCTCTATATTTTTTATTGCTGATACACAAGGGTGAATTGTTAGTCATTTGCTTATCTTGTTTGGTTAAAGGCAAGAGGAAGCATTTTGCACATGGCTTCCTGGGACGATGCTGTTGAAGTGGGAAATACGAGGTCCTACGTGTGCTGGACCCTTAGCCTGGACCCAGAAATAGGAGTGGACCCACTAGAGAGATGAAGGGTGTAGTTAGAAATCAGAGAGCCATCAGATACGGGATCTTATGGGACCTAAGCCACAGCAATTGTTCTGCGGGTGCCAGGTTTCACAATACAACGTGGCTGATGGGCAGCCATGCCTCCCTTACTCTGACCCCAACCATGGAGGACTGTGGGCCCTAGCCGAGGAGCGTTCTGCATCTGGCAGAGCAGAAGGAGAACCTCTGGCACACAGCAGGGCTTTGCATGTTTGTGATTTTTTTTTTTTTCCGGAATTCACCAAGAACATATTTACTGTAGTACTTCTGGGTAGTCCTTTTCTAGAATATTCTTCTGCAATTGTTCCCAGAAAGGAGCAAAGGTCATTTTTCTCTCTGATACTAAAAAAATCCACTACTCTACATTTTTTTTGTATCAGCAAATCAAGAACATGAATTAAGCAACTATTGAACTCCAGTATCTTTAGAGGGATATACAATAAAAAAGAAAGAAAGAAAGGGAGGGAGGGAGGGTGGAAGAAAAGTGAGATAAATGGGACTGCCGCAGAAGAGCTTGACTCAGCCAGAATTATTCACTGATTGAAATTTTGTTATAAGAATTTATTTCCATTTATTTATTTGTTTGATTGGATTCATTCATTCATTCATTTATTTATGTTAGCATGGATTCATGGACACTTGCTTTATTCCAAGGGTTAGAATAGATTGTTTGTATTCATTTTATGTCTGGAATTGTCCCAGGTTTGATCATTAGGGGCCCTTCACGTTGTCTTCTGTGCTCTTCTGACCTGCTCCTGTGCTATACTTTTTAAGATACTTAGAAAGTGTTTCTGGCATCACAAGTTGTTCTGGGTTCACCTTGTTTTATTTTCTCTGCCTTAGTCTGAGAATCAACCATTTATCCAAGGAGCTCTGATTCCTTATCTTAGACAAGGGTAGGTACAGGATCTGCGTGTGAGGTATGGAAAAACACTTTGCGAAATGTGACGGATAACAAAACAGAAAAGAAAATCAGATAAGGGTGGTGTGTCCTCAAAGCTGAGCACAGTGGAATCACTAGACTCCCAAGAAGTGTTTGTTGTTAATGTGGCCAAATTTTTAAACCAAATATAATCAAGTGGCAAAATGCTTAATTCAGGCAGTGTGGGTAGGGTGCCAACTGTCTCAGCTTGCCAGGTACTGAGGAGTTTCCCAGAGCACTGGATTTTCAGTATGAAAACGGGAAAAGTCCCAGGGAAACCAGGAGGAGTTGGTCCCCTTAATGTGGTGAATTAGTGTGATGGTTAATTTATGTCAACTTCACTGGCCACGGGGTGCCCAGGGGAAGCATCATTTCTGGGTATCTGTAAGGGTGTTTCTGGATGAAATCAGCATTTGTACTGGTGGACTTGAAAAAGTAGACGGCCCTCCACAATGTCAGAGGGCCTCATGCAGTCCGTTGAGGGTGGGAACAGTACAGAAGACAGAGGAACAAGAAACTCACCCCCTTTTTTGTCCTGTCTCACTGTTGAGCTGGACCCTCTCCTCATCTTTTCCTGCCCTTGGACTGGGATTTACACCCTTGGTTTCCCTGGTTCTCAGGCCTTTGGACTTGGACTGAATTACACTACGTGCTTTCCTGAGTCTCCAGCTTGCAGATGGCAGATCGTGCAACTTTTCAGCCCCCGTAATCACATGAACCAAATAAATCCATATCCATATATATAATATATATGTATACACACCATATACTATAAATATATTGTATATATATTTATACCAACTGTATTAGTCAGGATTCTAATATGTATCCATATCTATATGTAGATAGTCAGAGTTCTCTATGTATCTCTATATTTAAAGATAGTCAGGGTTCTGTATATATATCTCCCATGGATTCTGTTTCTCTGGAGTTCTTTGGAGAACATGACTAAGGCCGTTGTTCAGGGAGAGGGGAGATCAGTGCAAGCTGCATTCGTTAGAGAAGGCTTCCAGGGGAGACATTTGAGGCATTAAAATATCCTAAGAAACCCCTCTTCTCTCCTTCTGCATCTCAAACTGTGTCACTCACTGTGAGTGGTTTTTACAGCATGCGTTTCCTCCACAGCGCCTGATTCTCCGCTCTCTCCTCACTGAGCTGTAAATAATAGTTTTGGACTTCAGACGTTGCTCAGATAAGCTGTGATTGAAAACATGGTCTTTGCCAATGGAACATGTCTCTTTGCCAGTGACAGCCTGTTGGAGCAGGAGGTGGGGAGGCCAGATGCACAATTACTACTGGGCTTCCAACAGCATCCCATTTGAGGTTCCCAGAAGCACAACTAAATCAACAAAGATTTTGTTTCCAGCGTCACTGGTCCAGCTGTGGAGGTATCTTGGCTGTTCCTATGAAGTATTTCCCACAAGGACTGGGTGGAGAGGTTGGAGGATCAGGGTAGAAAAGGTTGAGAGATGAATAAATCCTAGGCTTAGACAGAAATTCAAACATCTCGTTAATCTCCCTGTCTTGATGCGCAAACTCTATAGTTGTCTCCATAGTACAGATTCAGAAGCTGAGACTTCGGGAATGATTTTTTTTTAATTTTTATTTTATATTGGAGTGTAGTTGATTCACAATGTTGTGTTAGTTTCAGGTGTACAGCAAAGTGATTCAGTTATACAAATACATATATCCTTTTTCAAATTCTTTTCCCATTTAGGTTATTGAAGAGTATTGAGTAGAGTTCCCTGTGCTGTATAGTAGGTACTTGCTGATTATCTATTTTATGTATAGTAGTGCGTATATGTCCATCCCAATCTCCCAGTTTATCCCTCCCCTGACCCTTTCCCCTTTGGTCACCGTAAGGAATGATGAGTTTAACTTATTAGATCTCCAGGACCACATCTAAGCTGCTAAAGAGATGGGCGAGCTTTTGCATCCTAGAATAATGCTCACTTACCACAGTAATGCTGCCTCAGTTATGTTCCTAACTGACACTCCCTACACCTTTTTGAAATCCGTAATGCACACGATGAGAAATTCTTCATTCAAAAATACGTACTTAGGGCTTCCCTGGTGGCACAGTGGTTGAGAGTCAGCCTGCCGATGCAGGGGACACGGGTTCGTGCCCCGGTCCGGAAAGATCCCACATGCCGCGGGGCGGCTGGGCCCGTGAGCCATGGCCGCTGAGCCTGCGCGTCCGGAGCCCGTGCTCCGCAACGGGAGAGGCCACAACAGTGAGAGGCCCGCGTACC
>NW_006796716.1:468578-490621 GCF_000442215.2 Lipotes vexillifer | reverse complement strand
CGTCCGGAGCCTGTGCTCCGCAACGGGAGAGGCCACAACAGTGAGAGGCCCGCGTACCGACCCCAAAAAAAAAAAAAAAAAAAAAAAAAAAATCTCAGTCGGTAGAATTTAACGATACATCAAAATAATAAAAATAAAATAATAAATATAAACCATGAAGGACTTACTCCAAGTATAAAAGTGATCAATATTAATGAAACATATTAATATATTATTACTATAGCTTATAACATTCATCTCAAAAAAAGTGAATGTATAAATCAATAAATGAATGGATATAAAAGAGCACTTTATTGTATTCAATCCATTATTATATAAAAAGTGTCAGTATGGGAAGGGAAGACTACATCCTTAAAGTAACAAGAGTAATTCCAAGCTCGTTTTTGACATTGTGCTCAAAGGAGAAAGAAGCCCTATCAGCAATCCTTTGGAAACAGAGTGCCTAGAAAAAAAATGCCTTGTCTGCCTTTTAATTTAGTTCACTTTTGAAAGTTCCCAGAAGCAGTTGCAGGGGGCTGGAGTCTGGTTTTAACCTCAAAGGGGCTGGAGTCTGGTTTTAACCTCAAAGGACTCTAGAGGACCTGGAGGCGAACTGGTCCTCCCTGCTGCCCGGCACTGCCAGGGGCAACGCTTGCTTCCCCACCTGGTGCTGGTCTGGAAACACACCGCAGCCGAAAACAGAAAGCTCCACTTTATTCCTTAGGGGTTCTCCTATCCAAACCCCTTGTTTTGCATGTAAGAACATTGAATTTCAGACAGAAGTGAATTCCTCAAGAGAAAACACCTACTGGCGGAGTTAGATGAGCACCTACTGCTCGCTCATCAAACAACCCTGGAAAAGTGATCTTATTGTGACCTTTTTGCTGGCCGGGAGAGGCTAAGGCTTGGAGACACACAGCTGGCCTGAGATCATAGAGAACCGGGAGCCAGAGACAGACAGACAGACACGACACTCAGGACAAGCTTATTATTTTTATCTTTATTATATTTTATAAAATAATTTTATAAGTTTTGCATCCCTTTTAAATATTTGTTGAACATTTATTTAGAGGGTAGAATTAGGGTGCCGTCTACCATGGCAAAGGGCAGATGGCCAAAGCGGAAGTCCAGAGTAGGACCACATTTCTGACTTAGTCTGACAGGTTGGCACATCCTTGGGAATCTGGTTCTGAGACAGGGTTTTGGATTGGAATCCACATTTGCTGGCTCCTGGGGCTGAGTTCTGCACCCCGGCACTCAGCTCTCCCGGTTCCCAGGCAAGACCACTTTCCTTGGGAACCACCATCCGAAAATCGAAAGTAAACATTGCTCTGTTTGTCCTCTCCCAGCTCATTCCAAGGGTATTTCTGATCCACCCGCTTTGTGCCAAGTAATGAGCAAGAGACCAGGCAGGTGGGGTCTAGATGGGCCTAGAGGATGAGCTCAGGCTGAAACATACAACTGCCATTGCAGTATTCCGTTCAGCAATTGTCTCTGGAAATCCCAGCCATTTCCGACAGCTGGCATGAAGGTCTTCAGAAACCCTTTCCGGGATGGTTCCTGTGTTTGACCTCCTGCTCGAGGGAGCTAGTCAGCTTCCTCCCCTTGGGCTTAATATGCCTGCTTCAGTCTGATTTCGGCTTTGGTTCCTTCCTTACAGAGGAGGGTTTTCCTCTGCACAACTCCAAGCAACCATTGCCCTGGGCATTTTCTACCCCCAGCTCTCTGTTCCCTTCTGCTAGGATGCCACCTCTTCTCCACTAGAAACATTTCCTGGAACACAACAGGAAGTGTCACCATTTTCATGGGTTCGTGTCACTAGGCAGGCTTGGGCCTTGCTCTGTCCACCTATCGGTGTCAAGGTCAGCTCCCAGCAGCACCTGTACCATCCCAAGAAGAGGTGCTGGTGACAGAAATACTGCAACTTGAGTATCTTCATTATATTGACTCCTTGATACTTAATTAACAGCAATAATCAGAAAGCACTATTTCTAAATATTTGTTCAACACTGTCCCCAGAGGCTCCGTGGTGTAGATCAGGACCTTCGGGCTCACTGCCTCTACCTGCCAGCTGGTGTCTTCAAGCTGGTGCCCTAAACTTTCTGGGCTTTATTCGCCTTCCGGGTTGATGGAAACCGAGGTTGCCTGCTTACCCCCAGCCTTGTGTTTACTGTCTTCCTGAATCCCTGCCCGGCCGCCTCCAGTCCCCTCCGCTGCAGT
Organism: Lipotes vexillifer; assembly: GCF_000442215.2. Lineage (NCBI taxonomy): Eukaryota > Metazoa > Chordata > Mammalia > Artiodactyla > Lipotidae > Lipotes > Lipotes vexillifer. Next base: position 488,422 of record NW_006796716.1, on the reverse strand, counting down.
GCTTGTTGCTTGAGCCAAACAGACAGGGCTTGCTGCCCGTCAACACAGTGTGCATTTGCCCCCTGCCGTACTTGGAATGCCTTTCCCACCCATCTGATCTGCGTTTTCCTGTATTCAGCGCGTGCTTCAAAATGCTTCCAAGGTGGCAAATGTTATGACGTGCCTTGGATCTTGTAAGAGTTGGGGAACACGTCAGAAATTCTGGCAGTTTGCATGTCTGCCTTAGCTTGTACTTTCTGGCAGCCTGCTCAAGTCTGTTACCTGGGATGCATGGAGAGCTTACACCCACACACTTACACATATCTGTATGTGCATATAAATACATACATATATTTATATACGTATATATGTCACATACCTGTCTATGCCTCTGTCTGTCTGTATCACTTATTCTTTATGGCGAGCCCATGTCATTTATCTCTTACTGCTCCCAATAGCACTGTTGGATATGAGCTATTATTACTCTCAGCTTTCAGAAGAGGACACTGAGATTCAGAGACGAAGTAATTTGTTCCTTTTTTCTTCTGAGTTTAACTTATTAGACCTCCAGGACCACATCTCTTACAAGCACCTTCTCTAGAGTGCCTGTTAAGTGAATAAACACATGTCTTAAAGAAATGAATGAGCAAATGCTACTGTCTGATCGTCTTTTAGACCTATTGCCTGGTTTCTTTTGGGCCCACACACGCAACGTCAGGGCTGGGTTTCTTGGCCTCTACCACGTACTCCGTTTGAGGAATAATTTAGAAGTGTGAGCAGGAGATAAAACATCGGTCTGACTCTGGGTTAACCAGTGTTCCCAATTAGGCCACGATGTGCAGTGCTTGTAGCTAAATACAGTGTGGTTTCAGAGATAACTCAGCTAATAGTCCATGGTCTCTGTTATCTCCTTCCCTGGCATTTCCCTGATGAGTGTATAAATCCTGGTGGAATCATGGCCTCCATTTCTTTAATGAGGCCTTTAAAACCCGGGGAAAATTACAGCGGCAGATAAGATTGGCTTTCCTGTATACCTACTTTGTAAAGGTTTCTCCTCCCCCCATTTGCCATTTGATAGACCCAGGAGTTGAATTTCACGTGAATTGGCTGGGCCCCATGACTGAGTTAATTCTTCCAGCAGGAAAGGAGTATTAAAAGCAGTTTCTGTCTTCCCTGATCTGATGGGTTACAGAAATGGAAACATTCCTCTCCTCTAGTAAAGAGTGAGGTAGAGTGCAAGAACTTGGCTTTCATAATCATGGACCAGGTAATAATCCTCTCATGCCTGGTGCTTACTAAGTCCCTCTATGGGTTAGGCACTGGCCAGGCATTGAGGTTACAGTAGTGACAAAGGAGCTTAGAGAAAATTCCACCCTTGCGTGGAAAGTACTGAGAAGGATAAATAAGTAGGAGGGATACGTAACCTGATGGGCGGGACAGTTGTCTGTTGGGTACCATTTCCAACTCCTTATATGCTCTCCTTGGCGCTGAAAGCATGGGAACCTGTTTCCTCCAGTCCCTTGCCAACAGGATTCTGGTTTACATTCTGTTCTGAGAGGCTCCCATGTAAGATTTGGAAAGAGGGAGATAAGTGCAAGATATTTTCACCATGACAGGTAGAACCAAGGGTTTGGGCAGACATGCGATTTTGCAGAGCAACACCTGTTGGTGGTGCTTCAGACAGCTGTGACAGGAGCTGTGGGTTCCTGACCCAAGGGACAGTGGAGTGGTGGTATCTTCTTTCCTTGAAAGGTAATCGTGTATTGCAGAAGTAGAAATGGTCTCGCATGCCCTCTGCTCCTTCAGTCCTCGATAATATGCTCGGGGAACACCTCTGAGTATCGGAGATTCTGATGAAGAAGAGAAGCTTCCCCTGCCCCCTCATCCCCACCCAGTTCTACTAAGACCTCCTCAAAGCAGAAGCATCCCTTCCATTCATGAGGAGGCTAGTCTCCTGTCCCTTAAGGATCCTGCGGTGACTTCATCTGAGGCAGTTACTTGGCAAAGAACCGTCCTCAATAAGACCCTCAAGAAGTACCCCCACCACCCTTCACCGTCTCCAGACTCAACTGGATAAAATCCTAGCATATCCCAGAGAGACGTGATAAGGTGTGACCTGGGAAGAGAGCTTACACACCAAAATAATACTGTGTTCGTTAGTATCGGCAGAGATTCAAGAAATATGTGTGGGAATGGATTCCAAGAAGTATAGATCAGAGAATTATCCGTTGGAAATCTGGGAATATTTATCTTTGAGGGGAGGCTCCTAGTAATTCCATTCCAAATGGTATACCTTAAGGAGTGACTAAGTAAATACAGGCAGGACCACAGTTCAAGAGGGAAAGTGTGTCACTTCATCAGAGGAAAACCATAGCTGAGACGCAGGCTGAGGGCAAAGGGATCATAGATTGAATAGAACAAGAAGGAAGCTCTGAAAACCACCTGTGGCCTCATTGCAGTTGCAAACAAAGAAACAAACAAAAGAGGACTTTAAAATACATGCATAGGGCTTCCCTGGTGGTGCAGTGGTTAAGAATCTGCCTGCCAAGGCAGGGGACACGGGTTCGAGCCTTGGTCCAGGGAGATCCCACATCCCGCGGAGCAACTAAGCCTGTGCGCCACAACTACTGAGCCTGCGCTCTAGAGCCCGCGAGCCACAACTACTGAAGCCCGTGCGCCTAGAGCCCGTGCTCCGCAACAAAAGAAGCCACCACAGTGAGAAGCCTGTGCACACAATGAAGAGTAGCCCCCGCTCACCGCAACTAGAGGAAGCCCGTGCGCAGCAACGAAGACCCAACACAGCCGAAAATAAAAACAAATAAATAAATAAATGAAAAAAAAATGTGCGTGGTTTCTTCCTTGCCTTGTTATTCAAATATTCGCTACTAATTATGAATGTTTAATTTCCTCTCCTCTTCTCATACTGTCTATATAAGGAATATTGGCGGTGGATATTAAGAGTGATGGAGACTGAATGGAATAGGTGGAGACTGCAGTCATCACCATTAATGATGAAGGAGGACTCCAAAGTCTGTGCTCACTCCACTATTTCATGCAACCATCAGTATAGAAAAATGTGTAATTAAACGACAGGCTCAGAGACCCGTTATGTTTCGCCAAGACACCAAACAACTCCCAGATTTCATGGCTTAAAGTGTGAATATCTGCCGGAAGTCTGCAGGTTGTCTGCGGCTCTGTTGGGCTGGGCTGTGTGCCATGTATCTTCTCATTTCTGGAACATGCTCTTCTCATGAATGCAGAATCTCAAGAAGCCTGGAAGAAATGGGCAGTGCCTCTTAAAGCCTCTTCTTGGAAATGTCCCCTGTCATTTCTGCTCATATTCTTTTGACCAAAGCAAGACGTAAGCCCAAGCCCATGTGGATGGGGTGGGAAAGTGAACTTCCACAGAGCTGGAGGAAAAGGGAGGAGGGATCTCTGCTGAAGGATAATTCCATCTGCCACCATGTTACAAACCAGTCTCGTAATGCTTCCTGCCTTCTCTGTAGTTTTCTTTTGTTTCTTCCTTGTCCTGGGTTATTTGCTTTTAACTCAGCATCACCACAACTGCCTTTTTACAGCCTCCTCTGCATTGCAGGAGAGAGGCCTGGAGATAGATGTCTCAGAATCTCTATCTTTATGTGGTTCCAGGTTAGATCCTCCCAGAGACAGGGCAAGCAAGCACATTTCAAAGACAAAAAAGAAGGAGAAGCCACCACCACCATCATCATCATCATCATCATCACCGTCATCATCATTATCATTGATAGCAGTTGCACGTAGCCACGTGGGCACATGGCCAATATGAAATTTGTGATACCTTTTGGGCAAACTCCGGGAATTCACCTGTCTTGATATCATCGGCAGCTGACACTGGTGATGTTGGAACCCTCTGAGATTCCTGAGATTTGCTGTGGATTTCAGATGAGCTTTTGTTCATTACCTCCTCTCAGAGCTTCCCTAACAATCACTTTTGCAGTCCTTCCAGTGATTATGTAAGCTTTTCACGCACTCTGTAAAAGGCCTTCCTACTTGGAATACCCAGAGTGGCTTCTGTTTTCTCAATGGAATTCTGACTTACGTTATATTTTATCAAATTTTGGATATCTTCCCTCATAATAAAAGTGACTAAATGTTGCCACCTCTGGGTGCCAAACATCAAGGCTACAATTATCAGGTAGGGCTTCCCCTGTGCATTTTTAAACAAGGAGCAAAAAGTGAAGACCTTTCAGATCTTAATAATTCAGGTCTGTAAGAAATTGATGGCAAGAAAATGTTTCCAGAATTACTAGACACCTACTTGGTAGGATGAATGGCGTATGCTTTTCTCTCCATATGTGTATGCAAAGAACCACAAAGAATGAACCACAAAGAAAGAACCACAGAGCTTCAATTTATCCTCTGTGAGAACTAACAGTGAGACTTAACCGGTATGGCTAAAGGTCTAATTCTTGTTCAGAGCTCTCTGGTTCTGGGAGATCTCACATGTCCAGTGGTCTACTCCCCAACACTGTACATCAGCTTCAGAACCTGCCTGATGCATCTCAGAAGGTCCTAGCAATTCTTTAATCTTAACTTGCAGTCTGGAACCACCGAAGTCTTTGCTTTGTTTTGTGTCAAAGAGAGCTTGGGTGCCCAGAATGGATTAATCCCAATCCATGATTCACATCACACTCATCTTTGGTCCATGCACATTATTTAATTATTTATTTATCCATGAGGGTATCTTAATCATGCAATCAGCATCCATGAACCCATCATCCTTAGATCCTGTGGAAGCTTTCTCTTCTCCAGTGTGCTCTGGAACATGCTGGCAGAATTTCACATCTTAGCAAAAATAGCTATGTGATTTTTCAGGTGTCTCTTTAACCTCATCACCAGATCTATATCTTGGACAGAGTCTGCATTTTTTTCCTTGTCTATGAAAATAAGGAATATACATTTCAAACCCCTTTCGGCAGAAAGAATAATACCCTCCTAGTAGTCCAAGCTATAAGTGGGTCAGTCTTGGGCAAAAATATAAATGCCCTGACATTTCTGCTCATCAGCATTAAAGTATCCCTCCAGCAATAGCAGCTTGGGGCGTTTCTACATGATCAGTGTGGCATGGGTTACAACAAAACCTTGGGAACTCTGGATGAATGAAGGAAGTGAACCTTGTGAAAAAAAATATGCTTTTTAATAGTAGATAAATGAATAAATAAGTGATTAATATTTAAGTATTCTTTAAACGAGGGTACATTTGTTAAACTTTAACCAAAGGAAATTATATATCAAAGGGCCTGACAAAATATAAATTTAAAAAACATGCAAACAATTATCTCACTACTTAATTGCAAAATTTCAGTTTTTTTAAAGCATGGATTTGAACTGAGCTGATCATTAAATATACAAAACCGCATTTAAATAGGCCAATTTGCTTACCACCAAATTGAACAAAAAAGTAGATTATGTAAAAAAGAAAATCAAACAAAATCTGGGAATTCTAAAATAAGTGGAAACAAAAGCAAATGAAATAATTGAATCAATTGAAATCCAAAGTAAAAAATATGTTTTCTGATATGATTATCAGGTAACCAAAAAGGTATTCTCTAACATGAATCTGAACCCAAACGCTCATTCTTTAAGATGTATTTAATCATTTCTAAAAGTGGTGACCATTTTCCATCCTGGAGGGCCAGATAATGTGATGTCTCATAATTTACTTTCATTTTAATTCAATACAAGTAGATAGATAGATGATGATAGATAGATAGATAGATAGAGAGAGAAAGAGAGATAGATAGATAGATAGATAGATAGATGATAGATAGTTAGACAGAATCTCTGTTGGGTGCTGAGCAGCTGGAAAGGAATCTCAGAAATCTTATAAATCTTCTGTCCTGTGGCCTTTCCCCCAAATCCAGGAGCTCTGCCCAATCCCCCAGGGAGAAAGAACTAACCACCTTTTAACAGTGTCTATGGTAGAACAGAAATTTCCCTCATGGTGGACTGAACCTAAAGTGGACCTCAAAGGAAGCCACCCACTGCAATTAGTCCATCAAATTGCAGTCTTGAGGTAGAATTCCTTCTTCTCTGGGAAACCTCAGTTTTTGCTCTTAGGGCCTTAAACTGATTGAATGTGGACCACCCACATTATAGAGGGTGATCTCCTTTACTCAAAGTCAACTGGTTATAAAAGTTAATCATATCTACAAAAACCCTTCGCAGCAACTTTTAGACCAGTGTTGGAACAAACAACTGGGCAGCCTAGCCTAGCCAAGCTGACACATAAAGTTAACCATCACAGAAGAGTGAAATAGCCAAGCCCTAGAGCAGGAGGTCATATTTATTTCAAAGCAACAGCTGAAGGGAAGCGAGATGCAGCTATGAAGGAAGGGCTCTGAGTTAAGTGGGCTGGGACAGAAGTGGAAAGAGAGGCCATCCCATAATGCTCAACCTGGAAGGATGACCTTCATTCTGAAAGCCAGAGAATGAGATGTTATATGACCTTTTCCATCCACAGGTGAAAAATCATTTCACTGACTGGAGCCACAGTACAATCTCAGAGTCCATTTCAATTTGTAGGCAGCCCACAGGAAAACATCTTGCAAAGTTGTTAGATTGCATCAGTTGTGAGGTTGCAGAAAGAAAAAGATAGAGTTCCAGTTGCCCCCGTCCTATGGTCTTGAGATATTTTACCAGCCAGTTACTTAAAAAGCGAGCTCAACTTGCAGGGGCTTGTTCCTAACAGACCTTCTTACTCTGCCTCCAAACTGTTCGATTCTTATGCCTGCTGCTTGGGTTCTCCTTCTATTTACACGTCTCCTCCTGGTTTCCCACTTTCCCAGTTTTAACTTTAACTGATATTTAGTGTTTCGTATCCCTAGTGTTAATCAAACAGCTGTGTAAGATATTGGGTCAGATTCACCCTAGATTTCTCCCTCCTCTTCCTCTCCCTTCCCTTTTTTCTACTTTTTCTGTGAAATCAGGGCGTATCTGTACTGTTGTTAATCCCTCGCCAACAACTTCCTCACTCCAGCCCACAGCTCTGCAGAATAATCACATCTACCCAAACTCACCAGCTTGGGATGATTCAGGCAGTTGAATTTTGTGCTTTCGATGGTATATTAATGGTCAGTTAATACTCGATATTACAGTTGTTTGGGGGATTGGTATGATATAGGGCTGAAAGTCAGAGAGAAACCAGAAATTTAAAACATTTACTTCCAAAAATCAGTAAGTGGGAGGGAAGTTCAGCTGATGACCCTGGAGGCAAGGTCAGGCAAGGCAGCCAAATCCTAAGAATCTGCAAACACAGCTGAGAGAATGGCACCAAGATATAGATGTCCAGGCAGGGATAGGTTCTTGAAGGAGTAATCCTGAGTGTGAACTGCAGGTCAGGAAAAAGAAATCCAGGCACAGTAGGGGAAGCAGGAAAGTGGGAGTGACATTAAGACAACAACTAAAAATATCTGCCTTGCTCTGGGCTGCTTTCCAGAGGCTCTCCACGTCAGCTCTTATTTCTTGATGCTTTAAAAAGAACATACGGTGCCTGAGAGTTAGGAATGATTCATTAAAAGGGCACAAGATGGAGCAAGTTTATTGGATTTTTAGTCAAGACAAAAGCTCATTTTAGAGGTTTCCAAATGGCCACTTTCACAGACACTTCACTTACTGAAAAGCGAAGGGGATGTTTCTTTCACAAAAATAGCCCTTTCTGTTCCCTTTAGAGTTCTGAAACTATGACCCCAACTACACATAAAATAGCACCGACCGTTGCCTATTAATTGTGATAATGACGTTCTTCTCTCTTGGAATATGTGAAAACTGCAAGTAGAACTTTGCAAACGGTCCTCTCTGATAGTGAGCTTGACCAATGCTGACACTAGCTGGTTTCAGAGCCAGTTTCATTGCAAGGCCAAGAGAAGTTCCTCACTTCCAACAAGGGGTGAATCAGAAGAACAAATTCGAGTCCCACTTTTAACATTATCCAGCCATGTGAGCCTAAGCAATTCACTTACCTTCTCTGAAGTTCAGTCTCAGAGGGATGTTGTTGTAACTCAGATGTCAGCCAGAATGATCCTTCCCCTTAGACTCTAGATTTTAAGATGGGTTTGCAACCCCATTCCATAAATTGTGGAGAGCCCATTGTCCCTTCCAAGACAGATTCTGAAAATTCTGGGTGGATGTACATTCCCTGGTCACCCTGGCTCTAAGCTTTGGTGCTTACGCTTGCAGTGATACTTTGTGATGCTGTTTCCCAACAGACAGACAGGGGAAATCATCCACTCTCCTTGACTTCCTTCAAACCCTCCCCACTCACAAAAAAGGCCAATTTTATTGGGTATTCAAATGCAATCTATTTAAATAGGATATTCCATATCCTTGTTGTCTAAATCCATGGGCCCTCCATTAGGCCAGACTCTCTTTCTCTTCTCTCTCTCCCTTCTCTGTGCTTCTCCTAATTTCTGTTCATTCTGTTGCAGAACAGTTTGTCTGTTTCTCTTGGAGTGCAGCTTCCTTCAGACCTCCGCCAGGGTCTTGCATTCTATAATGAGTGGCTCATAAAGGTATTTTCCGAAGCAGATCTACCCTCCTCTCTAAAAACAGACTGACTCCAGTCTTTAGATACTAGTTGTTTTCACTCCCACTTTATGGTGACGAACTCATGGCACTAAATCAACACGAACGCATATCGGGAACTAGTACCCAGGGACTTCCGAGCATGTGTATTATACTAGCACTTACGCTAAGAACTTCCACATCTGTCAATTCATGTGTTGCTTTCAAATCTCCCAAACCTGGAGTCCACTTCCTAAACTGAGTTCACTACAGAAATCTATTATGCTGCCTCCCTCTGAGGTCTGGAGAGGTAAATATGTCTTCAGTTGAGACTAAAGATATTAATAAAATCAATTTCCTAAGTTTATTGAACGGATTAAATGGAATATTGCCTGCGAAACACGTACTAAAGAGATAAGCACGAGATGAGTGCTCAGCAAACATTGTCTCTAATTATAAAAATATTTACCAACGTGGCTATTTTCCTATATTTCACTCTTACAAGTATTCCTGAAATGACCATACTTACACACATATTATTGTGTGATGATGGTTTGTTTGCAGACTGAAATCAGAGAGGTGTCAAGAGTCAAAGGGTTGAAAAGTCAAAGCAGTTGAAACTTTCTGTGGATATCACACTATTTCCCCTTAAGAATTGTATCACATTTACCCCCTCAGAGACGGTGTTTGAGAATGCCTGTTTAGTTCAAACCTCCACCAACATAGGGTGTTATCAGCTTTTTTCATTTTTGTCAATATATATAAGTTGTATTTTATTTTAATTTGCATTTCTTTATTTATTAGTGAGGTTAAGCATATTTATATGCACTTTGTTTTATTCGTGTTGTCTACTCATTTTTTCTTGAGATTTATTTGAGCATCTGTTACATGCTGGGCCTGGTCCCTGTGCACCGGGAGTGTGCTGGTTATCAGAACAGATAAGTTTCTGCTCTTGCCAGCTGAGATTGTTTACTGATTTTTGTTCTTATTGATTTGTAAAGGCTCACTGCATCTTTAGGAAGTTCATCCTTTGTCTACGATATGCTACAGATTGTGGGGAGTGATGGCATTTTTAAGGCAGAGGTTGATATAGGACATCTTTTCAGAGGGTAATAAAGTGTTAATTCTCAAGAGGAGCATAGGTAGTTCTTCCATACTGGAGTCAATCAGTTATCATTGAGTGATAATGACTTTCCTGATTCACCAGTCAGAATCAGATGGTAAGTTTCTTAACACAGTCTTGCTAAGAGCTGGAGCATGGTAGAGGACAGGAGAGGCAAGGCAATCCCTGAATCCTGAATAAATGCCCTGGTTTATAGCAATCCTGTTTTGTTTTGTTTTGTTTTGTTTTGTTTCTTGCGTTATGCGGGCCTCTCACTGTTGTGGGCTCTCCCATTTGCGGAGCACAGGCTCCGGACGCGCAGGCTCAGTGGCCATGGCTCACGGGCCCAGCCGCTCCACGGCATGTGGGATCTTCCCGAAACGGGGCACGAACCCGCGTCTCCTGCATAGGCAGGCGGACTCTCAAGCACTGCGCCACCAGGGAAGCCCTTGTTTTGTTTTTTAACTAATTAAACAGCACCTAATGGTATGGCCTGACAATGGAATCTCAGGCCCAAAGCCAAAAGTCAGAATTGGAGCAAACTACCTAATGTAACCTAATGATAAAGTCATTTGGGTATGAGACTGGGAATCAATAATTTTCATCTGAGTACAGAGCTCTCTTATTTAGGGGGACAGTTTGTACCTAATCTGGGCCAGTGTCTTAGAAGTGAACATACAGGACACCGAGACCTGATGCTAATGCGTTCACCACCATTCAAGGCAGAGGGACAGGGCTGGTCACTGAGCCCACTGCCCTGAAAGCTCCTGGCAGTTCACCTGTGAAGTCACAAGTGAGCTGAGGCTCCTGGGGTCTTTTCTGTGAGATGTTTTCTCCAGGGGCAGCCACCTTCATGTGAGAAATCAAGTAAGGGTCCGAAAGACCAGAGCACAGCCTATATGGCTTGGAGCGACAGGGTATCAGGAAAGGTTCCCCCCAGAACACACACGTACACACACACGCACACACCTTCCATTCCCCATGGATACACCCTCCTCAGCACCTCTGTCTATAACTCTGAAACACCCCTCTTTAAACTGTAAATATCCTGAGAGGAATGAGTCCCTTAGGCGTTTATTATCATACCACACCTTAAAAGGAATCATTTCCAGGCTGACTACTGCTGCCTCAAAGGACTAAATTATGACTTTTGTGATTATTCCACATGTGACCTGTATGTTGGACATTTGGGAATATTTAATATGATATTGAACCGGTTGTGTTTCTTTATCTCACACAGTGTACTAAATAAATACCCTTAGCACAGAATTACATTCAGAGGTCTTTTCATTAGCAAATACTCCAGAACACAAATAAGATATTACAACAAAATAATGAGCCTCCCAAATGCTCTTTACATATGTGTTTCTCAGGTTTACAACATATTTTTCTTTAAATTTAATAACAGAGATCACTTACTTAGCTCATACTATGTATGTGTATAATGTATGTACTTTGCTTAAACTTTGTATGTATGTTATATAGATATATATAATATATAATATGTATATTACATATAGGTTGTATATCTAATAATCTTTGCAAATAACACAATTACATATTATATTACATTATGTTATATGTGAAGACTATGTATATGTTATACATAATCATCAGTCTTCATAAAAAACCCACAAGTTTGACACTGTTATATTCATATATGAAAAAAGTTGAGGTTCAGTAAGGATTGATAGCTTGCTGAATGTTAATATATAACACAGCTTTGATTGAAACTCAGATCTCTCTTCCTCAGTCACAATATTAATAACAATAACAATAATAGCTAAGGCTATACAGTTCTACTGTGTGCCAGACAGTGGTCAAAGTACGTTTTAAATACGTTAACTCATTTAGCCATCATGAGTTAGGCATGATCGTCACCCCATTTTATAGATGAGAAAACTAAGGCACAAAGAGGTTATGCAAATTGCCCAGAGTCACATGGTTAATAAGTCTGGATCTGGTATTTGAACCCAGGAAGTCCCACTCCAAAGCTCTGTGTTCTTTTCACTATATCAAACTCCTTCTCTAGCATATACTAACTTTTTGCCAAAAACTTGGGAATCATGGAAAAGAAAAGAAGAATAAAGCATCTATAATCCCAAACATCTAGAGTCATCCACAAATGGTATTTTCTTGTATTTATTTGTGGTCTCTGTGAATGCATATTTTTATACTGGGGGAATCAGCTTTTATTGAGTGCAAAAAAAAATCAATTTTATGAACAGTCGAGAATTTACTTCTCCAGTTATCTCCTGATGTTCATGTGGCTTTCTATTTGAATCTAGTGTTTAGGATGGTTTTTTGAGGTAGAATTAAGGGTGAAGGAGAATCACCTTTAACCTTTGCAAACATTGCTAAATTGATTTCTTAACAGATTGTTCATACTGACTTATCTGAAATGTGTGTCGGACAATGGGAGGAATGCCCATTTTGGCATACCTCCATCAAACTTTAAATTTTTTCTAAAAATTTCTAGCCACTTCGGAAGGCATAACATGGTATGTTGTTAATGTGAGTTTGCATGTTTTTCATGTTTTTAGAGGCTATTTTTAATCTCTCTCTAGTGGACTTCCCTCCTCCCTCTTTGGCAATTGTTTTGAATGATCATTTACCCTCTGAGGATGAGATGGTTGAGAGATATAGGCGCTTCCTGACCTGGTCCTATTGACTTTGCATGTTTTCAGCTTCCTTGCTGACCTCAAATGCCCCTGACTGGACACAATGCCTCATTCTGGATCCACATATTTTAGCTGACTTTTTTTACCACTTTCCCAGATTGGTCTTTTCACACTGAATCCACTTAATCCTGCAGGAAGGAAAAGAAAAAGGCCTCTCATAGTCATAGCAGCCAAATTACCATCTCTTCTCTGCACCACTGCAGGGCGATTTTTCTGCTTTCTTATAGGACTCATTAAGGGAAAAAAAAAGAACCATTCCTATGGCGATCGAAATGACAGCCAAGTGCCAGGCTGTGCTGGTATTTCCTTAATGAAGGACACAGGAGCCCCTCAGCATTCTCCAGAGAAGCGCCAGCATGGACTGTTAAAAACATAGTTTTGGAATCAGACAGAACTCGGTTTGAGACCTCACTCAACCACTCACAGTCGACATAATGTGGAGAGATAGCCTGCAGAATAATTTAACATGGGGCTGGTACATAATATGTGCTCAATAAATGATAGCATGATCATTAGTAGTAGTAGTGGTAGGGTAGATTGATACCGGGGGCATATGGGAATGTGGACCAAGAATATCACCTGCTACACAAAGGAGGTTGTGGCCAGTAGGACATCAGCCTCTGCAGCCACCCCCAATGATGCACCTGGAGGGGATTCAGGATGGAGAAAAACAGGATACTGGCCCTAGATAGTTAAGGTGCATATCAAAGGAATAATTTCAGTAAGCCTAGACTCTTGCATCTTCCCATACATAGAAAAGCACTCAACTCATTAACTTGAGATGTCTGGTTTTCCTTAACTAACAGTAATTTTTTTTTTTTTTTTTTTTTTTTTTTTTGCGGTACACGGACCTTTCACTGTTGTGTGGCCTCTCCCGTTGTGGAGCACAGGCTCTGGACGCGCAGGCTCAGCGGCCATGGCTCACAGGCCTAGCCGCTCCGCGGCACGTGGGATCTTCCCAGACCGGGGCACGAACCCGTGTCCCCTGCATCTGCAGGCGGACTCTCAACCACTGTGCCACCAGGGAAGCCCAACAGTAATCTTTTGATGTTCTGACTACCTGGGTCTTCTGCAAAAACTCCCATACATCCTGGCTCCTCCCTGACCTCTTCGGGCAATCTCTTAGAGCTGTCTGAGAGGCTGTCTCCCTGGCTTAAGTCCCCAGGAAGTCCACCGAATAAAACACAATTCTCAGCTTTTAGGTCGTTGCTTTTTTTTTTTTTCAGCCAACAGGAAGAAAGAGTCAAGAGAAGAACTTTGAGAAGAAAGGAGTCAGGGGTGATTCCTTAGAAAACTTAATGTCCCACCTTTCAATTTTGCCAGAAAGCAACATACTAAATGTACTCTTTCTCCAATTTTAGTTATTTAGGCTCTTAACCATGCTTCCCTTCTTCTGACTGGAGTTTTCAATCAAATGACTTAACTTCCATCCGTCAACAAATGGTGCAATTGACAGAAACCTCCACTGTCCCCTCGGCTAATTTGGCCACTCATCAAATGGGCTGCAGTTGATCTGTTCAATCAGAAGGCATAGTAGGAAGATGTCAGAGTCATTCCCGTGGCTGGCAAAGGCATTGCTAAAAGACCAGAACATTGGAAATGTTCAATCATATACTTCCCTGCAAGCATTTCAAGAAAACTTCATTTTCCAAATGTGCCTCTCAATCTCTCAAAGACTTATAAAGACAATTCAGTTCTTTGATGTGAAGCTAAATATACCTGTGGTTTCAGAAAGGTCAAAGATGTTGCTTGAAAATGAAAATTTCATGCTGTCAACTTCATGGTGTACATGGGAACATGGAACCTGTTTAGCTGACTCTTGCCATCTTATTATATGCGACAATCCTTTACTCCACTTTCCATATATGAATAAAACTAGCCAAGCTTTTTACACACATACATTTATTTATTCAATGACCATCTTGATTGATAGCCCTGATCAGTTTAGTCATAACTCATCAACATAGTGATAAAGCTTGGTTTATTCCAAACTCTATGTGTCTCAAATCTGCTGCCTTTATCCCATCCTCACTGATCTTGTAATTTTGTGTAATCTTGTGTAGATTGGCATGCTAATTTTTTTTACTCCTCCCCAAATTATTAATAGCTTCCCATGCAAGAAGTTTTTCTAAAATACAAATAATAGCATAGTATTTTCCCACCAGCATTTCAAAGGCTCCCAAATATCTATGGTAATATTATGCAATAGACAGCAATGACGGAAAATTCTGTATGTGAACTGTTCAGTATGGTAGCCACCAGCCACATGTAGCTATTGAGCATGTCAATTTTAAGTAAAATGCTAAGAAATCTCATCTCCTTAGCAATAGATAAGGAGTTGGGCATGGCGTGAGATTACTGAATAAAAAATCAGCTGCAAATGTCTAACATCCAGTTTCACCTGTTCATTCAGCCTAGACAGTCTAAGAATCGAAAGCCATTAAAAGCACAAAACCTCTTTTCAAAAAATACCTTATTCAGTTGTAAGATTGTTTCTCTTACAATCAGTTGCCAAATTTTAGCTGCATTTAAAATATATGTAGTGCCTGTGTTTTCAGAAAACAGATATAAATTAGGTCTGTCCTTTGCACAGTTTAAAATACTACAGCAATTTCTCTATGGGGAAGGAAGCAACTTTTAGCAAGTTCATTCCTTTAATAGATGTTCATGCAATGAATAGACTCCATGTGGGCATCTGTGAATTCTGACCTGGAAAACACCATGAATTACTCTCTCATTTTTTCGAAGCTGCTCTTAAATCTAACACACAATAGTAGTCAACTAAGTTCTGATGCATGGAGTGAGACTTTATTTGCAGGAACTAAAATAGTATTGGGTACTGTCATCCAAATGATTATATATATATATATATATATATATACGTTTTCAGGTTTGTTTCTGTTATAGGATATTACAAAATATTGAGTATAGTTCCTTGTGCTGTATAATAGGTCTTTGTTGGTTTTCTAGTTTATATACAGTAATGTATATATGTTAATCCCAAACTCCTAATTTATCCCTCCTCCCCCTTCCCCTTTGGTGTTACAAGAGTCTTTTGCAATAAGGAGGGCAAAAACCATTAACTGCATTGGTAAGAAAGGAAGAAAAGAACTCTATAATAATCTGATCATCTCTATTGCTGTTCTCACAGGCCCAAGATCTTAGAGCTAGCAGGACAGGGCCAGAACTCTTATGCAGTCTGACCACAAGTCCAGAGCTATTTTCCCTACTGTCTCTGCTGCTCAGATTATGGGTTGGTCACACTCCCCTGGGACCAGGAGCTCGCAGCCAACAGTAGAAGTCCTCCCAAAATTGCAGTCTCAAAGTGAGAGTATGTTCTCACCGTGTCATCCCATTATTTTCTTTCTGGAATGTTGTTTCTAGTAAATGAGGGGGAAGATTGCCAGTGACAGTTTGATAACTACCCCCAGCCATGGTCGACAGAGGTTACCTTCAGCCACAAGCTGGGAAGTGGTCTCCATGGAAACCCAGAAGCAAGCTATGTCTCAAATATGTCTCAACAGCAAGAGCTCAATTATAAACTTTGTCAAGAGTTTGGATGTGCTAAAGGTTGAGTGAGGCTAGTCATACTTCTGGATGGGGGAAAGGGCTCCAGATAATAAATATATATATACATATATTTGTAAAATCATCTTTTGGTCATTGATATATATCATATTACATATGCTTTGAATTTTATTTGATGCAATTACTACCTCGTCTTCATTGTCACCTGAATTCAGGATTTTGCTTAGAGCTGAGAGCATGGTATAATGAATATTTTAGAAAAATTCTGTAACCAAGCCTTTTTTTATGGAATTCAAATTCAGATGGGGCCTACTTCGTAATAAATATGGCATTGTGTCAAAAGTAATTCATTATGAGGTTTCCTGCTATTTCACATTAATGGATCAGTGGATCTACCAAACACCCCAATGAAGAAATGTGCTTTATTTGCCAGATGCCCTTCACAAGCAAGAAAATTAAGGTACTCTCTATTTCCTGCCAAGTATCTGGAATGAAAACAGGAAACATCTGGTCAATCATTTATTTCATCTGTCCCCAAATACCAGTAGCTTGCTCTCCAAACATGAAATTTTCACTGCATCTTGACTAACCCCAGATGTAAGACTCTGTAAATTAGTATTTTGCTCCACACAGAATAAGTAGCAGGTAATTGGCTAAGTGTTCCCACTTCAATTCAGATGTCCTGGCAGAATGTAAATACAGAATTAGACACAGATAACTAAGTATAAAAAATAAAATACAGTCAACCAAGCAGGTAACCTCTCTCCTTTCTTCTTCTAGACAGCTTACCTAAACCAGGAGTTGTGAATCTGAGCACACAACATAATTTTAATTATAGATAATCCATTATTAGAACATGTATTGGTTATTTATTGCTGTGTAACAAGCAAGCCCAAAGTTCAATGGCCTAAGACAATAATGCTTTATTATGTCTCACAATTTAGTGGGTCACCTGGACATTTCATCTGCTCCAGGCACTGTTGGCTGAAGTCACTTATGGAGTTGCATTCCGTTGGGAGATTGACTGGGGCTAGAATGTCCACAGTGATTTTATTCACATGCTTGGGAGCTCATGTAGCATAGCTGGAATGGCTGGTGGTTGGTGGGTCCTCTCTATCAAAATAGCCATGATCTTACATGGTGGTTTAAGAGAGTGAAAGGCAAAGCTACTAAAACTCTTAAAGATTAGACTCAGAACTGGCACAGTTTTAATTCTACTGTATTCTCTCAGTCAAAGTAAGTTAAGTCCAGCCAAGATTCAAGAGAAGGAAAGACAGGGTCTACCTCTCAATGGGAAGAGTTGCATATGCTTACAGGATTGGGACATAAGAGGAGTTATTTAAGGCCATCTGTGGAGATAACCTACCACTGTTTGCCCTACAGCCATAACAATTTATGTCCCTCCTATGTGCAAATGTCATGCCCCCCATCCCCCCAAAGACCTTCAGTCTCATCCAAAGAGTGCCTCAGGTGCAAATCCAAAAGCCAGAATTTAAAACCAGGTCTGAATGTGCTTAGATGTGGATGAAGCTCCTCAGATTAGGTTCCTCTTGATCTGGAGACATTGAAAACCAAAAGAGTAACAATAACAACACCAAAAACATGCCAAGTTATCAGTCCCTCACCCCACACAAATACACCCAACTTAAATGATGAGATAAGAACAGAATAACCACAGTACTCAACTTGTTCAAAAAATTAGGCACATGTAGTCAGTTCCCCCAACTGCAGGGTGTGAAATGTTCCTTGATTAGGGGCCAGTTCTGCACTCTGAGATGATTCCCTAATTCACAGTTCTCCTCTGCTCTAGGCTCTGCCCTCGTGGTCATCCTTTTTGCATAAGAAAGGGCTCATGCTTAGAGCTGAGTTGTTTTCTCATCCTGCTTCCTGTCGCCGTGTCATGTTGGGCACCCAGAGGACTCTTGTCATTTCACACTTTTTATTTTAGTCCAAGCTGGGGGTGTTTTGCTGGTAAAATTATTTTAAAGCTTTGTGGGTTTTCTATGAATCTTATTGTGGTTCCCAAAGCCACATTCATGCTTCTCTCTACTTTGTCAGGCTGATGTGGGACAGTAAGATTCTCAGACTCCCTGTTGTCTATCTGTGAAGGTCTACTGGTACTGCCTTGCATCTTTCAGAGATCTTCAAAGGAGTTTTCGCACTGCTGATTCAGGGGGGGGAGAACACATTCACTCTTTTACTGGGAGGAGTATGTGGTGCATGTGGATGCAAGTGGCTATTGGCTATATCTTTGGGAACAATATCCCACGGACCTGAATAGGACTTCAGAGGCCATCTGAGCCTACTCATTTTGGACCCAAGTCAACCCACTTTAGAGATTAAGAAACTAAGGCTGAAAGAGAACAAAAGACTTGACCACAATCGTAAAGCAGGTTTTTAGCAAAGCAAGAAATTTCATCTCTTAAAGTTCAGAGTGCTTTCTATTACATTTCCCTCTAAGTTTAGTTGGAAAGAAAGACTGCTTTAAAAACACATTATTAGGAATATCAAGAAAAAGTATCTTTGAAGTATCTTTTTTATTATTATTCATACCATTGTATGAATAGAGTTGACTGTACTGGAAAGATATAAAATCAAGAACAGCAATCAGTGCAAAGTGGGAAACCAAGCTCCAACGCCTGTATTTCAGAACATCTAGAGGAAAAAGAAGATGCTATTTGTTTAGGGGGTTTTAAGGCTCTTTTACTTTCCATTCGATTTGTCAGTTCATGTAACAAATGCTTTTTAAACACTTTGTACATGTCAGACTATATTCTCCACAGTGGGGAATTGGCCTTTGAGATGCTCACTAGGTAGGAATGTGGGCAGCTGTTATAGTTGGAAATGTAAACCTGTCGTGAGAACAGAGAAAGCAGCTTTACTTGGGGCAGCTGATAAATGCCTTGTAGGAAAAAGAAGGGGCAGAAAATCACCAGGGTTTGTTAACTGCAGGGAGGCCTGAAAGATCAAAGACTGTCCACGGTGGGATGCAGTTAGACTGTAGCGTGAATGATGGGCAGTGGAGGGGAGAGAGGCTCTGGGGAGGTCAGTGACATCACATAGCACTTTGAATTGGACAAGGAAGCTGCAGAGTCAGTAGCTTCATAAGCAGGAGTGGAAAGAAAGAATCGCAGCGGTGTTCTGTGCCAGCCTCAAATCAGAGGCCGTTCAACCCTGGCTTAGAATTTAAAGTTTCCAAGCTCCTGGTCAAGATAACGTTTACGCAACCAAATTTCCATTTGCATTTCTGTTGTTGTTGTTCTGTGTGGTAACAACCTGGTGATGAGAGCTGTGGCCACAGCTGTTGGAGAGAGGCAGCACAGAGAAAGACACACAGTCGTGAAATCAAGGAAAGTAAAGAAAGTAAAGAGACGTGGGTGCTGAGGAAGTGGCTGTCCTGAATGCATCTTCGTTTCCTATTTGGGTCATGCCTTGTCCTCTAAAAAGCGTTTTAAATTTGCTTTTAAATCTTGTCCTCGTCCTGCAGGAGCATTGGCATGAGGCAGTCGGAACAGAAGTTGTAAAACATGTTTTGGGCAAAGTGAGTATACATTATTTGAAAACATCATTCATTTTGAGATCCTGCAGCATTTCACCGAAATGAGCATTTAGCGATCATTTAGCTGAAAATACGCTACAAGTTAAAAAAAAAAAAAAAAAAAAGCCTAGTAGCCTGTGCCCAGATAAACCAGAGCAGGGTGACCGTTCAGATCTGTGTCTAACCTCCAAAGGCTGGCTCCCTGTTTAACCACCACCGTGGCTCAGACACAAGGCTGAGGGCCAGACCAGTCGTATTCTGGAAGAGGCAATCAAGCTGCCTAGCAAGGAAAACAGAGACAGCGAGAAGGCGTGATGCCATGAAATAAATTAGAACGAACATCCCATTTTTATCTTCCTGGCAGTCAGCCCATTCCATTCTTTGCATGCTATTTTCCTATGTTAACAGCCCTTTGAGAGCTGAATAGGAGGAGAGGTGGAATGTTTAATGGAATGAGAGGGGAAGAGAGAGAGGG
>NW_006796716.1:449522-465399 GCF_000442215.2 Lipotes vexillifer | reverse complement strand
GAGAGGGAGAGAGAGAGAGAGAGAGAGAGGGGGAGAGAGATAGAGAGGGAGAGACAGAGAGAGAGAAACCTTCGCTGACTGTTAATCCAGACCCAGTAAAATCCAGTTGTGTCTATTGTAACCAAATAGAATGGGAAATCGATGCAGGGGCTCACTAGTGAAATGAACAAGGCACTACCCTCACCCATCCTGGCCCTCTCTGCTCTCTGTGTAGTCTGACTTCCACTGCAATAGTTTTTATTGAAGAGGACATGACCCTGGATCTTTACCAGCGGTCTGTCCAGTTGGGGCTATGGAACCCTGAACCGGGGCTCAGAACTCTCCTGGATGGAGATGGGAGGGGCTCCTCCAAGCTCAGCCGTCCTCCTGTGCACTCATCCCTCTTATCTCACAAGCTGGTGCAGCACTGCGGAAAGCATGATGCCGTATGATGGGCTGGGTGCCAGGCACTGAGATCGCGTTAGAAAATGGCCAGTTTCAATGGCAGATTTCATCCATTAAAACCTATTACTAGTTCCCTCCCAGAGCCCAGCTGGTTCCATTATAGAAAATTGGAGTGAAATGATGTCAGGTTTGTGCCATAAAAATGAATAGGAATCTTGCTTTTCATTATTTTAAATTGCAGATTTTTGCACTGATATGTATTTATTTTTGTCATTTCTCCCTGGCCCTGGTTGAGGGTCTGACCCTTGAATAATGAATAAACAGAAAGACACATGTTGGCACTTGAGCCTTGCCTGCGTCACCCTGGCTTTTCCTTCCATTTGTGGCAAATTCAAAAAATGCAGCACTCTTAAATGGGCTTATAATCTGTACTCTTTTAAGCTGTCACTCAATCTCCGTCTCAGAAAATAGGCTATTGAAACCAAGGAGGAAATATTTCATAGAGACCTCAATGTTGCAAGCTTGTTTCCAGGCTTAGCCCTATGGTAGCTTTAGAATTAAAATAAGAACTTGGAGTAATTGTCACTTATTGAGATAAAGGAGGTTCGTTTGGAAATGCCAAGTATATTTTAGCAGCCTGAAAAATGATGACTTCTTTTGTTTGGTTATAATCGAGTTTTCTAGATGTTGCTTTCAGAACCAGGATTTTTACAGGATGAATCTCAAAAGTGGGCAAAAGGGCAAAGCAACAGTGAATATAGCAGTAATGACTTGTGGGTTCATTTTAAAGGATTTTCTTGTCAAAACGGTGTTATATTTTAAGTGGCTACTGAGATATGAAGACCAAAAATATAATAAGCCCTAGAATTACTAGAGAGTTGAAGTACTGTAGAGATAAGATAACTTATACCCCAGGGCATCCTTGATCTTCAGCAAAATGTATGACTCACAATGGCCACTAGGTGACTTGGCATCATAGGACAACATGGATGTCAATATAGAATGGACCTTGACTAACCCAGAAGGGTGGGACAGTGGAAAATGTTTATGCAGTTGCCCCTCATGCTGCCATCTTTTCAGAAATTTAGAATAAAATAAACAAAGTTACAAAAGGAAGGAAGTAACAAAGATTAGAACAGAAATGAATGAAATAGAGAATAAAAAGACAATAGAAAAATTAACAAAAAATGATCTTGATAAAGAAAAAAAGTGCTGAGGGCCTCCTGTCTTCAAACATACTGTAAAACTACAGCAAACAAAATAATATGACACTAGAATAATGACAGACATATAGACCAATGAGACAAAATAGAGAGCCCAGAAATAAATCTTTGCACATATGGTCAAGTGATCTTCAACAAGGGTGACAGGGCTACACAATGGGGAAAGAATAGTATCTTCAACAAACGATGTTGGAAAAACTCCATACCCACAGGCAAAAGAGTGAATGGACCCTTCTCTTACACCATATACAAAAATCAACTCAAAACAGATCAAAGACCTAAATGTAAAACGTGAATCTATAAAACCCTTAGAAGAAAACAGGGGAAAAACTTCAGGATGTTGGATTTGGTAGTGATTCCTTGGATATGACAAAGGCACACATGACAAAAGCAAAAATAAACAAATGGAACTACATCAAATTTTGAAACTTCTGTGGAGTGAAGCAAACCATCAACCAAGTGAAAAGGCAACCCACAGAATGGGAGAAAATATTCGCAAACCAGACGCTTGACAAGGGGTTAATATCCACAGTGTATAAAGAATTTTTACAATTCAACAACAAAAAAACAAATAACCTGATTTAAAAATGGACAGATGACAGAATGAATATTTCTCTAAAGAAGATATACAAATGACCAACAATCACACAAAAAGATGCTCAACATCACTAATCATCAGGGAAATACAAATCAAAACCACAATGAGATATCACCTCACACATGTTACAAAGGCCACTTACCAAAGAAACAATCAGAAAACCAAATAATAAATGTTGGCAAGGAGGTGAAAAAAAATGGAACCCTTATTCATGGTTGGTGGGGGGGTAAAATGGTAAAGCTGCTATGGAAAATAGAACAGAGGTTCCTCAAAAGATTAAAAACAGAACTACCGTATGATCTGGCAAACCCACTTTTGGGTATAAATCCAAAATAATTGAACACAGGATCTCAAAAAGATATTTGCACACACATGTTCGTTGCAGCATTATTCAAAGTAGCCAAAAAGTGGAATCAGCCTGTTTATCAGTGGTTGAATGGATAAAGAAAATGTGATGTATGCATATAATGAAATGCTGTTCAACTTTAAAAGAGAAGGAAATTCTACAATATCTGACAACATGGATGAACCTTGAGGACAATATGCTCAGTGAAATAATCCAGTCACAAAAAGACAAATACTGCATCTTCCACTTACATGAGGGGTCTAAAGTAGCCCAACTCTTAGAAACAGAAAATAAAATGGTTGTTGCCAGGGACCAAAGGGAAGAGAAAAGAATTGTTTAACTGGCATAGAGTTTCAGTTTTGCAAGAGGAAAAAACATCCTGGAGCTCTGTTACACAACAGTGTGCATATAATTAACAATACTGTACTGTGCACTTTAAAAATGGTTAAGATGGAAAATTTTCTGTTTTTTACCACAGTAAAAAATGGTTTTGATTTGTTTGATGTGATTATGATTATGTAAATATAAATTGCAAAAATATGAAGAGTTGTGACACAATTGCTGGTAGAATTTAAATGATTTGTTTATTTTGCACATCTTAGTGGCATTTTAAGGCACATAGTCATGTGTAGACTAAATGCTCAATAAATATCTCTTGAATTAGTGACTAAAATAGTTAACTTGTCCAAAGACAAAAATAAACATAATTAAAAATACAAAATCTGTAGTTTAAAATATGATTAAAGACTTCATAGCAAGAACAAAACTTATATCGAAAAAGTGTAAACAACTTACATTCTCATTTTAAAAAGGTGATAAGTCTCAGATTGGATTTTTTTCCTTCATGTATTTGCTACTTTTAAGAGAAATACTAAAATAAAATGGGGTGAGAAAGCTAAAATGACAATGTTTGGTCAATGACATAAAGGAGAATGAAAAGCAATGAGGGCTAGCAATATTAAAATTAAATCAGATATTAAATTTAAAGCAGAGTACGTTATCTTAAATTTAAGCAGAATGTCCAAAATAAAGCATAACAAAAATTTAATGAAGTGAAAACTGTTGGAAATTCAAAAAGTGCAAGAAGCACAATGTAGTACTGGTTCTTAGCTTGTCATCATCAGCTCGTGACTAAGTGAGAAAAGATAGATAAAAGTTAATGAAAGGGGGAACTCCCTGGTGGTCCAGTGGTTAGGACTCCTCACTTCCACTGCAGGGGACATGGGTTCGATTCCTGGTTGGGGAACTAAGATCCTGAAAATTTAACAAAAGACACTGTGAAAAAGAGCAGGTAAATACAATCATACTTTAAGTACCCTACAAGTTAAACATTTCTGATGACTTTTGCTAACAGTTGTCTATTGTTTTTCCTCCTAACAAAAGGGCAATAAATACTGAAAAAATTTCAGAAAACATGGGGGGAAAAGCATGAATTATTTATTGACAGGAATGACACTCAACACATAATAAGTGAAAAAGCAAGTTGCAGAAGAATTTTTAAGTATACCACCATTTATAGGAAGTGAAAAAGGTGAAACAATAATACATATACTATGAAATTATTATATAATCATGTAATATTATGTAATAAACAATAATCATAATATGTAATGTTACACATATATAAAACAATCATTAATACTTATAGTATTTTATTAATGTTATATATTATAATATATAATTACTATATATTATTATATATAATTGTATATTATATATAATTATATATATATATATATACACACAAACATACATATACTCTCTCTCTCTCTCTCACACACACACACACACACACACACACACACACATGAGGAAAGCATGGGCACAAGAAACACCCCATCAGTATGGCATTACCTCTAATAGAAGAGGAATGTCATTGGGAAGAGTATAGACAGAACTTCCACTGTTCTCTATGTAGCAGCCAATTTCCTTTCTAGGACATATGATCATATAAGCCACTACATCTGACCCCTGCCACTTTCTGGTCTCACAGCTTGCCAACTGCTCCTTTATCCCTACGCCATGCTCAGCTATACTCAGTTTCAGTTATTGGATGGTCCCTCCTGCTTCTGAGGCTTTGGACATGCTTTGTGTTTTTACCTGATTCAGGACTCACTTTCCTGGTCTCAGTGTAAATGTCAGTTCCCCTAGGTGGCTCTTCCTCTCTCCTGAAGTCTGTAGAGGCACTCTTATTCTTTTTGCCCACAGCTGCCTGTTTTTTCCATCTCAGTTTATGGTAACTGTTTATACACTTGTCTATTCTCCCTTTTACACTATAAATTTTGGAAGGTCTTGTCTCTCTTATTCACAGCTGTGTCCTGGGGAATAGAATAACAAAGATGGACACAATAAATGTTTCTGGAATGAATGAACAAATGAAGCCACAGAAGAATGGATGAAAAGCTCCACATCTCACTATTAGGGCAATGCGCTCTCATTTCCGCCGATGACTGGGACCACTATATTTCTGTCTGCTCTTCCTGCTGGAATACCCATTTCACTGCACTGATGGGTTCACCAAACATTACTATCTCTATTTCCTATCTCTCTCTCTATCTATCTCTATCTCAAGATTCCATTCAATTCAAACTTTCTAATCAAGAGAGAAGAACCACAAGCTCAGAGGATTTGGCAGAATCAACAGATCTGAAAGGACTGAAAAGGCTCTAATAGGCTCTCTTAGGTCAAGGTCAACATATGCAATTTAACATTCTTGATGGAGTAATGGGTTAGTTGAACTACATGACCTTCTTTTGACCTGTAGGAAGGTTATGTGATGGACTGGAGAGAGGTCTGGACCAGGAGACCTCTTGAGAGGTCTGAGAACCTGATTCTGTTCCTCACTCATGCTTTTTACCAACTTAGACAAGTCAATCTACCCCTCCAGACCACAGTTTCAATGATCTGTGAAGAACCTAGCTCATTGTTTCCTTAATATTACTTCATGTAGAATGGGTGTACCAGGCTCCACCCTTTTCCCCCCCAAAATCTGGTTCAGAATCTGTGTTTTCAAGGCTCTCCAGGTGATTTTTTTTTTTTATACAGAAGCAGGTTTGACAACAACTTACCTGGATGACGTCCAAAGCCACTTGACTACTTCTGTGTGGTTATGTGACTATATCACAACTGCTACATCTCTTTTGGGTGGATGGAGTTTGTTTTCAAATACTTGCTATTATCAGCAGTGTAGCTATGAGCATTCCTTCTTGTGTACATGTGTCCCTGAGCAAGAGACTCCGTAGGGTAAATTCCTAAGAGAGAAATCACTGGATTACAGAGTATGTGCATCCTCACATTTTCTCCCTGTTACCAAATTGTTCTCCAAAGTGGTTGCACCAATTTACAAGCCCAGGAGCAGTGTATAGCAGTTTTTCTTGCTCTATATCCACGCTTACACTTGATGCTACCAGCCTTTTTAATTCTAAATAATTTGAGTAGGTGCTTTGAATAAAATTCTTCAAGGATGAACTGTTCTTAGTGTCTGGTGTTCCTTTGCTGGTGCCCTATGTGTGTGCTTTGTTTGCCTGTGGGGTAAATTTGTAGAGAATGCATTTGCCTGAATATTCTGTGCGCTCACTACATATAAGATTTAAACTAAATTTGAGAGGGAGAAATCCTATTCTGTTGTCTCTTGCTGAGATTCCAGTTTACGCGAAGGTGTGAAGTCTGTCGTCGTCTGTGTTGATTTTTTATCACAACTTCTGTGAATTTAATAGCAATTGATAATAATTATAAGTTTGGGATGCTTAGATCATTTTAATTTAGGGAAGTGTCATAGTGATTTAGGAAGTGACTTTTCATTACTATATCAATGAAAAAGGATGACCTCTAGGTGGGTGGATGGGATGTACACTTAACGTGTTATCGGAGGATACGGTAGCTAAAGAATTACTTTTCTATTTGCTCCTGGATGTATGAGTCTACAGTCCTCTAATGAACTCCTTCAATGACAGATCCCTTGAAAATGGTTTCCTTAGCCTTTGGAGACCTTGGCGAGATATCTTCAGTGAAAATATCTAAGAGATAGAGATAAGAGATAGAGAATGAACAGGCAGTTATACTTGGCTATATGAAATTAGACCCACAGAGCTTTTCGAATGAGAAGCTGCCTGGAAACCAAAAGGTTAAAGGGCATAAAAATATGAAAATATGGATCTAATGAAGACATAAGATTCTTTCCTGTCTCAGTCATGGAATATTGAAGGAATGGTAGTGGAGACAGTACAATCTTGAGAAAGTATTGCTAAACACCCGAATGCCAAATTCGAAAGTGCCCTGGATCTTAGTGTGGGGTGTGAGTCTGCCTCCATTTAGGGGCAAAATTATCCGGTTGTCTGCCTCTCTGGGAGCTATGAGAGGTGACTCGGAGAGAGCCAAGTTCAGAGGAGAGTGTTCTGATTGCCTAGGAGCTGTAGGTGTGCTGTGTTTCTCTTCTCCACCCAGTACCCCAGACTCTAAGCAGCAGTGTGGGGAAGAATGAGACCCCAGGGGTCTTTAGGGTTAGCCAGGCTCTGTAAGGGAGGTTCAGAGAGGATTTGAAGGGGAAAGGTGGCAGAGATAATGAAAAGAACTTGAGTTTGAACGAATGTCCTTCTGAGAGAGCCTCAGATTCTTTTCTTTTTAAATTTATTTAATTAATTTATTTATTTATTTTTGGCCGTGTTGGGTCTTCGTTTCTGCGCGAGGGCTCTCTCTAGTTGCGGCAGGCGGGGGCCACTCTTCATCGCGGTGCGCGGGCCTCTCACCATCGCGGCCTCTCTTGTTGCGGAGCACAGGCTCCAGACGCGCAGGCTCAGTAGTTGTGGCTCACGGGCCCAGTTGCTCCGCGGCGTGTGGGATCTTCCCAGACCAGGGCTCGAACCCGTGTCCCCTGCATTGGCAGGCAGATTCTCAACCACTGTGCCACCAGGGAAGCCCTCGGATTTTTATAACCAGATTGGATTGCAGAATTCATTGGACTGGACAAAAATTTGAGTAGGCCAGGGATGGAAATTGTGATGTTTTTCTACTGGTTCATGTTTCAGAACAAAATGTGCAGCTGTGAGAAGAAAGCTAGCTCTGTGTTTTGCTATGGCAGAGATGAGATTCCTCATCCAGCCTGACGATTATGATAATTTTCTTATTATAAAAATAATACATATTTCTTGCAGAAAATACACTTGTCATGACTCTTGATTTTTCTATATTTTTGGTTGTTAGTTTCAGTTTATTTGGGGAATTAAATAGAGAAGATAGGGTCTAGGTCACCTAGAATAAGGTGACTTTCACTGCTATATTGAGCCCGCGTGCACAATTAAGATTTCCTTGGCTTTGGATGACTAAGAGAATCGAAAGGTATTTTTTTGAGGTGATCCATTAGGGGAAAATGTCTATGTGGGAAAGTGGAAAAGGAGCAGGCATTGACCATCCACCGTAGGAGGGCAGAGCTAACATTTCTTTAGCATTGCTCCATGAAACCCTTCTGAATTCCCGGTGGGGGGAAGACATGGCAACTTTTCTTGACTGAATTCACATTATTTTGAGCTTTATGATCTAATCATGATGAAGACGGTTCAGATTTGAACTAATTCCCTCTGCTTAATTATATCACATAAGTGGGTCATGTCATCCAAGAAATGATGACTCAGAAGGCTAACAAGTCACAGAAAGATTGTCAATGATATATTGGAGCCCAAAGGTAACGAACAGCCTGACTGGCATAAAGGTGCATTTAATGGTGATTTGAGCCCTTACCGTATTCAAGGAAAATGCGTTTGTCTAAAACACCTCAATTAATCCTCACGAGAACCTTACTGGCTTCATTTTACAGAGGAGTAAATCGAGGCTTCAAGATATTTAATAACTTTCTCAAAGTCTCTGAATAAATGAGTAACAAATCCACCCCAATAGCTTTGCTCTTAATGAGTTTTTCAATATTTGGCTGGGCTATCTGTAGTCTGGAATGTGACTTTGCTGTCAGATCATATTTTAATCTAGAAGCAAAGTTGTATTCCCCAGAGATCCAGATGGTTATAAATGCAGATTTTTAAATAAATCCAAACTCAGGAAGCAAGGTTCCCGTTGCATAGTTTGGTGTCAAGCACAGAAAGGATAGAGTTTTTTTATTTTTCAGGTATTTAGCTAACAATAATAAGTACCAGGAGGAATGCTGATGGGTGAACTGGCTTAAGATAAAGGAGCAGGAGGGCTTCCCTGGTGGCGCAGTGGTTGAGAGTCCGCCTGCCGATGCAGGGGACACGGGTTCGTGCCCTGGTCCCGGAAGATCCCACATGCCGCGGAGCGGCTGGGCCCGTGAGCCATGGCCGCTGAGCCTGTGCGTCTGGAGCCTGTGCTCCGTAATGGGAGAGCTGGCAGTGGTCTTTGTGTATCTGTGCCCAGAATGCGGCTTTTGAGCTGAACCTAGTTTTAAGTTCTTGGCATTTACGGGAAGGATGGTCTATTTGAACTACAGCCTGTCTCAGAAGGAATGTAGACATGCAAAGATACAGTCTCGGTGTTCCAGGTGAAGAAAGTCCAGGAGACTTTGTCTTCATGTCTCAGTCTTTTCAGCTGCTGTAACAGAAATACTAGGGACAAGTGGAAGGAGGCTTTTTAAACTCAACGGTGTGGCTCACAGGGTCTTGGTGCACCGGCCGGCTGTCAGGCCTGAGCCTCTGAGGTGGGGAGGTGGGAGAGACAAGTTCAGGACATTGGTCCACCAGAGACCTTCTGGCTCCATGTAATATCAAACGGCAAAAGCTCTCCCAGAGATCACCATCTCAATGCTAAGACCCAGCTCCACTCAACGACCAGCAAGCTACAGTGCTGGACACCCTATGCCAAACAACTAGCAAGACAGGAACACAACACCACCCATTAGCAGAGAGACTGCCTAAAATCATAAGGTCACAGACACCCAAACACACCACTGGGCGCTGTCCTGCCCACCAGAAAGACAATATCCAGCCTCTTCCACCAGAACACATGCACCACTACCCTCCACCAGGAAGCCTACAGAACCCACTGAACCAACCTTACCCACTGGGGGCAGACACCAAAAACAATGGGAACTGCGAACCTGCAGCCTGCATAAAGGAGAACCCAAACACAGTAAGTTAAGCAAAATGAGAAGACAGAGAAATACACAGCAGGTGAAGGAACAAGGTAAAAACCCACCAGACCAAACAAATGAAAAGGAAATAGGCAGTCTACCTGAAAAACACTTCAGAGTAATGGTAGCAAAGATGATCCAAAATCTTGGAAATAGGATGGAGAAAATACAAGAAACGTTTAAGGACCTAGAAGAACTAAAGAGAAAAAAAAATGATGAACACCACAATAAATGAAATTAAAAATTCTCTAGAAGGAATCAATAGCAGAATAACTGAGGCAGAGGAACAGATAAGTGACCTGGAAGATAAAATAGTGGAAATAACTACTGCAGAGCAGAGTAAAGAAGGAAGAATGAAAAGAATTGAGGACAGTCTCAGAGACCTCTGGGACAACATTAAATGCACCAACATTCAAATTATAGGTGGCCCAGCAGAAGAAGAGAGAAAGAAAGGGACTGAGAAAATATTTCAGGAGATTATAGTTGAAAACTTCCCAAATATGGGAAAGGAAATAGTCAATCAAGTCCAGGAAGTGCAGAGAGTCCCATACAGGATAAATCCAAGGAGAAACATGCCAAGACACATATTAATCAAACTGTCAAAAATTAAATACAAAGAAAAAATAGTAAAAGCAGTAAGGAAAAAGCAACAAATAACATACAAGGGAATCCCCATAAGGTTAACAGCAGATCTTTCAGCAGAAACTCTGCAAGCCAGAAGGGAGTGGCAGGACATACTGAAAGTGATGAAGGAGAAAAACCTGCAACCAAGATTACTCTACCCAGCAAGGATCTCATTCAGATTTGATGGAGAAATTAAAACCTTTACAGACAAGCAAAAGCTAAGAGAATTCAGCACCACCAAACCAGCTTTACAACAAATGCTAAAGGAACTTCTCTAGGCAGGAAACACAAGAGAAGGAAAAGACCTACAATAACAAACCCAAAACAATTAAGAAAATGGTAATGGGAACATACATATTGATAATTACCTTAAACGTGAATGGATTAAATGCCCCAACCAAAAGAACAGATTGGCTGAATGGATACAAAAACAAGACCCATATATATGCTGTCTACAAGAGACCCACTTCAGACCTAGAGACACATACAGACTGAAAGTAAGGGGATGGAAAAAGATATTCCATGCAAATGGAAACCAAAAGAAAGCTGGAGTAGCAATTCTCATATCAGACAAAATAGACTTTAAAATAAGGACTATCAGAAGAGACAAAGAAGGACACTACATAATGATTAAGGGATCGATCCAAGAAGAAGATATAACAATTGTAAATATTTATGCACCCAACATAGGAGCACCTCAATACATAAGGCAACAAAAAAAAAAAAAAAAAGAAAAAAGAAAGTTGGAGTAGCAATTCTCATATCAGACAAAATAGACTTTAAAATAAAGACTATTACAAGAGACAGAGAAGGGCACTACATAATGATCAAGGGATCGATCCAAGAAGAAGATATAACAATTGTAAATATTTATGCACCCAACATAGGAGCACCTCAGTACATAAGGCAAATGCTAACAGCCATAAAAGGGGAAATCAACAGTAACACAACAATAGTAGGGGACATTAACACCCCACTTTCACCAATGGACAGATCATCCAAAATAAAAATTAATAAGGAAACACAAGCTTTAAATGATACATTAAACAAGATGGACTTAATTGATATTTAAAGGACATTCCATCCAGAAACAACAGAATACACTTTCTTCTCAAGTGCTCATGGAACATTCCCCAGGATAGATCATATCTTGGGTCACAAATCAAGCCTTGGTAAATTTAAGAAAATTGAAATCATATCAAGTATCTTTTCTGACCACAACGCTATGAGACTAGTTATCAATTACAGGAAAAAGTCTGTAAAAAACACAAACACATGGAGGCTAAACAATACACAACTACATAACCAAGAGATCACTGAAGAAATCAAAGAGGAAATCAAGAAATTCCTAGAAACTAGTGACAATAAAACACAATGACCTGAAACTTATGGGATACAGCAAAAGCAGTTCTAAGAGGGAAGTTTATAGCAATACAATCCTACATCAAGAAACAAGAAACATCTCAAATAAACAACCTAACATTACACCTAAAGCAACTAGAGAAAGAAGAACAAAAAAACCCCCAAAGTTAGCAGAAGGAAAGAAATCATAAAGATCAGATCAGAAATAAATGAAAAAGAAATGAAGGAAATGATAGCAAAGATCAATAAAGCTAAAAGCTGTTTCTTTGAGAAGATAAACAAAATTAATAAACCATTAGCCGGACTCATCGAGAAAAAGAGGAGAAGACTCAAATCAATAGAATCAGAAATGAAAAAGGAGAAGTAACAACTGACACTGCAGAAATACAAAAGATCATGAGGGATTACTACAAGCAACTCTATGCCAATAAAATGGACAATCTGGAAGAAATGGACAAAAAACAAAATTGATAAACCATTAGCCAGACTCATCAAGAAAAAAAGGGAGAAGACTCAAATCAATAGAATTAGAAATGAAAAAGGAGAAGTAACAGCTGACACTGCAGAAATACAAAGGATCATGAGAGATTACTACAAGCAACTCTATGCCAATAAAATGGACAACCTGGAAGAAATGGACAAATTCTTAGAAAAGCACAACCTTCCGAGACTGAACCAGGAAGTAAGAGAAAATATAAACAGACCAATCACAAGCAATGAAATTGAAAATGTGATTAAAAATCTTCCAACAAACAAAAGCCCAGGGCCAGATGGCTTCACAGGCAAATTCTATCAAACATTTAGAGAAGAGCTAACAGCTATCCTTCTCAAACTCTTCCCAAGTATAGCAGAGGGAGGAACACTTCCAAACTCATCCTACAAGGCCACCATCACCCTGATACCAAAACCAGACAAAGATGTCACAAAAAAATAGAACTACAGGCCAATATCACTGATGAACATAGGTGCAAAAATCCTCAACAAAATACTAGCAAACAGAATCCAATGACATATTAAAAGGATCATATACCCCATGATCAAGTGGGGTTTATCCCAGGATTGCAAGGATTCTTCAACATATGCAAATCAGTCAATGTGATACACCATATTAACAAATTGAAGGAGAAAAACCATGTGATCATCTCAATAGATGAGGAAAAAGCTTCTGAGAAAATTCAACACTGATTTATGATTTAAAAAAAAACCCTCCAGAAAGTAAGCATAGAGAGAATTTACCTCAATATAATAAAGGCTATTTATGACATACCCACAGCCAACATCTTCCTCAATGGTGAAAAACTGAAACCATTTCCACTAAGATCAGGAACAAGAAAAGGTTGCCCACTCTCACCACTATTATTCAACATAGTTTTGGAAGTTTTAGCCACGGCAATCAGAGAAGAGAAAGAAATAAAAGGAATCCAAATCGGAAAAGAAGAAGTAAAACTGTCACTGTTTGTAGATGACATGATACTATACATAGAGAATCCTAAGGATGCTACTAGAAAACTGCTAGAGCTAATCAATGAATTTGGTAACGTAGCAGGATACAAAATTAATGCACAGAAATCTCTTGCATTCCTATACACTAATGATGATAAATCTGAAAGAGAAATTAAGGAAACACTCCCATTTACCAATGCAACAAAAAGAATAAAATACGTAGAAATAAACCTACCTAAGGAGACAAAAGACCTGTATGCAGAAAACTATAAGACAGCGATGAAAGAAACTAAAGATGTTCCAAACAGATAGAGAGATATACCATGTTCTTGGATTGGAAGAATCAACATTTTGAAAATGACTCTACTACCCAAAGCAATCTACAGACTCAATGCAATCCCTATCAAACTACCAATGGCATTTTTCACAGAACTAGAACAAAACATTTCACATTTTGTATGGAAACACAAAAGACCCCAAATAGTCAAAGCAATCTTGAAAAAGAAAAACGGAGCTGGAGGAATCAGACTCCCTGACTTCGGACTATACTACAAAGCTACAGTAATCAAGACAGTATGGCACTGGTACAAAAACAGAAATATAGATCAATGGAACAGTATAGAAAGCCCAGAGATAAACCCATGCATATATGGTTACCTTATTTCTGATAAAAGCAGCAAGAATATACAATGGAGAAAAGAGAGCCTCTTCAATAAGTGGTGCTGGGAAAACTGGACAGCTACATGTAAAAGAATGAAATTAGAGCACTCCTTAACACCATACACAAAAATAAACTCAAAATGGGTTAAAGACCTAAATGTAAGGCCAGACACTATCAAACTCTTAGAGGAAAACACACGCAGAACACTCTATGACATCAATCACAGCAAGATCCTTTTTGAGCCACCTCCTAGAGAAATGGAAATAAAAACAAAAATAAACAAATGGGACCTAATGGAACTTAAAAGCATTTGCACAGCAAAGGAAAACATAAAGAAGACGAAAAGACAACCCTCAGAATGGGAGATAATATTTGCAAACAAAGCAACTGACAAAGGATTAATCTCCAAAATTTATAAACAGCTCATGCACCTCAATATCAAAAAACAAACAACCCAGTGCAAAAATGGGCAGAAGACCTAAATAGACATTTCTGCAAAGAAGATATACAGATTGCCAACAAACACATGAAAGGATGCTCAACATCACCAATAATTAGAGAAATGCAAATCAAAACTACAATGAGGTATCACCTCACACTGGTCAGAATAGCCATCATCAAAACTACAAACAATAAATGCTGGAGCGGGTGTGGAGAAAAGGGAACCCTCTTGCACTGTTGGTGGGAATGTAAATTGATAACAGCCACTGTGGAGTACAGTATGGAGGTTCCTTAAAAACTAAAAATAGAACTACCATACAACCCAGCAATCCCACTACTAGGCATATACCCTGAGAAAACCATAATTCAAAAAGTGTCATGTACCACAATGTTCATTGCAGCACTATTTACAATAGCCAGGACATGGAAGCAACCTAAGTGTCCATCCACAGATGAATGGATAAAGAAGTTGTGGCACATATATACAATGGAATATTACTCAGCCATAAAAAGAAACAAAATTGAGTAATTTGTAGTGAGGTGGATGGACCTAGAGTCTGTCATACAGAGTGAAGTAAGTCAGAAAGAGAAAAGCAAATACCGTATGCTAACACATATATATAGAATCTAAAAAAAAAATGGTTTTGAAGAACCTAGGGGCAGGACAGGAATAAAGATGCAGACATAAAGAATGGACTTGAGGACACAGGGAGGGGAAAGGGCAAGCTGGGATGAAGTGAGAGAGTGGCGCGGACATATATACACTACCATATGTAAAATAGCTAGTGGGAAGCAGCCACATAGCACAGGGAAATCAGCTCGGTGCTTTGTGTCCACCTAAAGGGGTGGGATAGGAGGGTGGGAGGGAGACACAAGAGGGAGGAGATATGGAGATATATGTGTATGTATAGCTGATTCACTTTGTTATAAAGCAGAAACTAACACACCATTGTAAAGCAATTATACTCCAATAAAGATGTTTTTTTAAAAAAAAAAGCTTTTGAGTAAACACTTTGGGAATAATTTTTTTAAAAAATACTATGTACTGGTTGGCTTAAACAACAAACATTTATTTCTCACTGTTCGGAGGCTGGGAGGTCCAAGATCAAGGTGCCTGTAGATTCAGTGTCTGGTGAGGACCCGCTTCCTGGTTCACAGATGGCCGTCTTCTCACATGGTGGAAGGGGCAAGGGAGTTCTCTGTGGTCTCTCTTTTATAAGAGACTGATCCCTGATCACCTCCCAAAGTCCCCACCTCCAAATACCATCACATCAGGGATTAGATTTCAGCATATGAATTCTGGGGGGTCACGTACCTTCAGGCTAGCACCCCACGAGGGAGGTAACCATCCTGGGGACTACACTCTGCTCCATATGTTAGATCTTTTCACTCCGTGCGGTGGGGTGAGAATATGCATGGCACCCAGCCCTGGTGAGTCCTGGGAGTTATTCTGACTGCTTCCAGAGGTTCTTTCCCAGCCTGGTTCATTTTCTTACACACATGAACAGAGCAGTGTTCAGCCAAAGACACAAGAACAGCCCTCTGCTGATCTCTGGCTCTCTCTCTCTCTTTGTTTTCTCCTCTCCAGGAAACTTCCGTGCCGCGGAGCGGCTGGGCCCGTGGGCCATGGCCGCTGAGCCTGCGCGTCCGGAGCCTGTGCTCTGCAACGGGAGAGGCCACACAGCGGTGGGAGGCCCGCGTACCA
>NW_006796716.1:442513-448850 GCF_000442215.2 Lipotes vexillifer | reverse complement strand
CCAAAAAAAAAAAAAAAAAAAAAAAAAAATTAAGAATAAATTTATTTAACTAAAACTTTCACGTAAGAAATGGAGATTGCCTTAGAGAAGCCTTGATATTGAAATAGCAGGTTAGAAGAAACAAAGTCTGTACCTGCCTGAAATAAACATCTCTGCTGTCCGTTTACTCTATCTGCCTAATTTTCCAGATTTTATCTTGTATGTCTCTGGCTTTCTCCCCACCCCATCCATACCCTCCATCTTTGAGCTGCAGCTCCTCCTGTAAGTGGGATTTGAAGTATAAACACATGGTAATCGCCTTTGATCCCATCTTCATCTCTCTCTCCTCCCCCTCTAGACTCTTCTTACGCAGTAAGTATCATAACAGTCACGGGACGGGCCTGTGAACCATCTGCCATTAGAGAGAGAGGAGCTGAAAAGAAATCCTGTGTAGATTAGAGGCTGTCTCCTTCTGTCTCTTAAACAAGCACAACTTGGATTCGAACTGCAATATGAACAAGAGAGGTAAGCTCAGTGTCCGGGCCATTTAATGCACATACAATTAGCATTGCGTGGTTGAAGAATTCCCCCAAGGGACCAGGATGAGCATCTGTCCATGAATATCTCAGTGGAATCTTTTATATGGAATCTCCAGAGAGGAAGAGCAGATCATACCATTAAGCAAGTCAGAAAGGTAAAGACAGTGACATAAAATATTTGTAGAAAATCTGTTTTACATGGCCATATACTTGCCAGGTGAAAAAGCCACCCACTCATTCATTCATTTATTCATTCAACATGCACACACAGTATGTCCAGTGTAGGCAGTGGCAGGTATGTGCAGGAGTGGATCCGAGTCATGGTTCCTATGAAAGCGCACAGTTTAATGGAGAAGACCAGACAAGTAAATAAATAATGGTCCACTGTAACTGTAATGAAGATCTTTGCAAGTGACATAGCTTGACTAGAATCCTAGCCTGGGAAACTCACTAACTGTGTAACCTTGGGCTTAAATTTTCTGAGGCTTTAATCCACCATTTGTAATATATGGAGAACAATATCTATCACTAAGCCATTTCTGTCAGGGTTAAACACATAATAACAACTTCAGGGATTATATTCAAGAGGCATTTAATAGGTGATTAAAAACAAAGGTATGTCCAAAGTAAAACGATAATTCAGAAAAGCTGCTCAACAAGAAAAGTCATCCCAAAGATATTTGAACTGGAATTTGAGGGAAGTGTAGGAGTTTGCTAAGTAGATAAGGCAGAGAGGCAGTTGCAGACAGAGAGATGAGCACACATAATATCTGAGAAGCATGAAATCACAACCATTTTGGGTCAATATTCGAAAGGAGGCACGTGGTAAAGGTGGGATGTCAGCAGGGGAGTGTGGCAGATTAGTTGTCATGAGGTTTCACATAGGGTCATGGTCCATGAAATAGCCCTTTAGGCTGAGCAAGCCTAGGAACTTGCTTTTTATCAGTGTACTGTGATAGGCTTAGATCTTCAGAGAGACTCACATTAGTCCAACTTCTGAGAGACTGATATATAACCAGAAAGCCTGGGTATCTTTCCATTGAGAAATCTAACTAATAGTAAGGATTGGGTGCTTACATCAGCACATCAGCACACAGAGCATGGAAGGTGGCTTCTCAGCTAAGACAGCCTGAGGCACACTTCTCCCTAATAAGCAGAGTCTACGGGGCACTAGTGTTCTCTCTCTCCTGGATAGGGACGTCACCAAGGCCAAAAGATACCTCCCTGAATCTTTGCCATGCTGACAAATGACTGCCCCTTATGGTTGAAAATAGAATCCAAATTTCTTGAGATTGTCAACCCATTCATTTAGATCATGGTTATGTCTTGCTTCTATCTGGAAGACAGTACCCTGCAGACAACCCTGTGTGTCTTTGCTCTAAGCCTTCAGCTAGCTTGTTCATCACTGTATCTACACTTCCTGGAACAGCATCTGTCTGCATTAGCACTCAGCAAATATTGCTTAAAAAATGAACAAGGTATTGGGTTCACTTTATTCCAATTTTATACCTAAACTTTCAGAATGCTATCTTTCGGTCACTCTTGGCCTCTTTCCTCCATGTACCTCCTACAACCTGGTGGACCTAGAATTTAGAGAATATGGCAGGGGGAGCAGATGGAAGACTTCAGGGGAGAAGGTTAGGGTCTACAGAGTCTTGTATTTCAAGCCAAGGAATGATAATCAGAGGCCTAGGTTCCTGTTCTTCACGGAAACAACTACCTTTTATCCTGTGTTCAGTAATTCTAGCTTCTCTAACAGATAAGCCCTGAATTGCAGAGTTTTAACACTATTAAGTTGGATTTTCACTCACTCCTGGTCCAGGGTGGGTGTTTGGTGGGTGTCTTCTATGCAGTGATGCAGGGATCCAAGCTCTTTCTATCTATGCTCTGCCATCCTTGAGAGCAGTAGCCGTTTACATATAGTTCCCCGTCCAGCGGCATCAACATCACGGGGAACATGTAAGAAGTGCTAATTCCTGGGTCCTGAATCAGAAACTCTGGGGATGGGGCCCAGCCATCTGTGTGTTAACAAGTCCTCCAGGTGAGCGTTATAAACATTAACAATTTAGAACCATATTGCTAAAGGAGGGCAGTGTAATTTTGGTAACTTGGATTGGAATTTGTTCCAAAGAGATAATGCTGCTATGAGAAATTAGATACAGTAGGGATGGTAATTGTACCACTATTCAATAAATTAGTTTTGAGTTCTAATTGTGTGCCGCACCCCACGGTAGGCACTGTAGATACACTGATGATCAAGATGGCGAGCTATTACTAATCTCCTTCAGATATTTTGGATCAAATATGCTTCTATTGGCTTATCTATTGGCTTATTAGATTGGTACCCAGTTAACAGACGTTCAGGCAATGAATAGATGTTTATCAAAAGAAAATGAATGATGAGTGAATCATTTTGTCCTCTTGGGATCCTGATTTCTAACCCTGGAAAAGAAGGAATTGGACTTCCAAATTAATCCCTTGGGCCCCTTCCAGATGTATTTTAGTAAAATACATCTCTAATATTTAGAGGGAAACCTCCCTGGTGGGTAGCCTTCTTGGCTCTTTCTGCTGCCTATGGTCACAGAAAATGTTTAGAAGAATATTCTGGAGCAGAGCCCCAATCCACAAATAGAGAGGGGATTTCTTAGGTTAGGGTAATAATGATAACGATGACAGTAATAATAACCAAAGTTAACAATTAGTGGTCACTGCCTAAGAGGCAGGCATTTTACATGCGTTATTTTTACAGAATCCTCACAACCTTTGAGGTAGTTGCTATCGTTTATCCATAGTAGAGATAAAGATACCAAGATTGAGAAGTTCAACAAATTGACCAAAGTCACACTTTTAGTAAGTGGGAAGATGGGGATTCCAGCTCAGGCTTTGTGTGTTTCTAAAGCCTGGGTGCTTAATTTCTAGCTTAAACTGTGAAACCAACTTTAAGCTTATGACAATAGAAGTAAACCCTTAGGCTATGGCTGGGAAGGAACTGGATTAGAGGGGAAAGAAAGTACTTAAAGCTTCTGCAGCATATTGATAGCAGATGCGCGGGGGAGTGAGAGAGACGCCCTTTGCGAAAGAATCGCAAGAAGGAAAGAGCTTCTATCATCAGACAGAGCAAGTCCTGGGCATTTACATGCCTGGATCCTGGCAGAGGTCCCACCTACAGACTGCAAGCCTTTGGACAAATCAATTAACCTTCATGAGCTTTACAAGCATGTGGCCTATAAAAGGATGGTGATACCTTTAATGACTGTCTTGCATGGCCATTATGAGGGTCCAGTGAAAAAAAAACAAATCGCATATAAAAATGGTACCCATGGAAGTCATTCTCAGAAAGTACAGCTTTGTTATAGACCTTAATACAAAGCCATGGACATTGTCAGGGTGGACTGGAAAAGGAGATCCCTGAGTTGGGCTTGAAAATTTGTACAAATTCCACGGACAGATGAGAAAAGGACAATCGCTGCAGAGAGAGACTAACTTGTGCAGAACCGTGGAGGCATATAGCAACACGGTGTGTCTGGCAAATAGTAATTGACTTGCTTGAGTGGGAGTATGAGGTGTGGCTTGGGGATGAGCAGAAGACAAGCAGAGAGAGAGACAAGGCCTAGGGATGCTTCTGATATTTTCCCGAAGAATGAAACATCAGCATACTTATATTGAAATGAAAACAAAAATATTGCTGAAGTGAGAAAGTGTTTTGTGCAAATCCTCTTCAAGCTCCAGGGCACCCGTCCAAACATTAGTTATTGCTTTTGCTACCAGTGTTGTCAAGTTACAGCAAGCCAGGCCTTGCCATCCTTAAAAGACTGCGTGCGCATCATTTCAAATGGTCACAGGAGATGCTAAAAGGAAAAAAAAAAAAAAAAAGCATCAAAGGGGAGGAGGGAAACCATCTCAATCCAAATTGAGGATGATTTATTACCATGAGTAATCAATAGTAGTAGGTCCACATCAATTTTATATCTAATTTAAAAATTTGAGGTCTCAATGTGCTCATTAAAGAATATAATGGATTTACATATTTTAATTATGTTTTATGGATTGTGAACATAATGTAATTAAGAGACTTTTCAGGAGGCATGATGAATGAACAGGGTGGCCCAGCATATGGCAGGAGTCACCACACCCAGTGAAGTCGGGTGAGAGGAGTCCAGCCCACAGCTGAAGGCCCAGGTCAGAGCATCGGGACGATATTCACGGCGATGGGAGCCTAATGATGCTGCCTCTCCAGCCTCTCTCACGTCTGCCCTTCCTCACCTTCTCCCGCGCTGCTGCCTGAGTTTACAAATCCATTAGCTCTTTTATTTTTCAATATGGTTAAAAAAAAACCCCACATAACATAGAACCCACCATCTCAACCATTTTAAAATTTACAGTTGGTAGTGTTAAATATATTCACATTGTTGCACCACAGATCTGAATTTTTTTCATCTTGCAAAACTGAAACCCTATACCCATTAAACAACAAACCCTCATTCACCCAGCCTCCCAGCCCCTGGCACCCACCATGTGACTTTCTGTGTCTATGAACTGACCACTCTAGGTGACTCACCTAAGTGAAATTATTCAGTATTTGTCTTTTTTTGGTGTGACTGGTTTATTTCACTCAGCATCATGTCCTCAAGCTTCACCCATGTTGTAGCATGTGACAGGATTTCCTTCCCTTTTAAGGCTGAATAATATTCATTGTTTGTATATGCCACATTTTCTTTATCCATTCATCCATTTTGTTTTTTTGGCCATGCCCCACGGAGGCCTGCGGGATCTTAGTTCCCTGAACAGAGATCAAACCCGTGCCCCCTGCATTGGAAGAGTGGAGTCTTAACCACTGGACTGCCAGGGAAGTCGCTATCCATTCATCCTTTGATGGACATTTGATAGCCCTGTTTTCTCTGCGCAGTTATTATGACTCTCAGTTTGCGCCCAGCCCCGGTCTCAGGATTCCTTAGACTCACATCAGCCCACGGTGGGCCTTTTCTTGGATAACCAGGCCACTCCCCTGTTTAAAATCTGTTGATCCCTGGACGGTTGTCACTCCTTAGTGTGACTTATGCAGCTCTCACCATCTGGCCCCTTTGCCTTGCAGTTCTGGCCCCCATTCAGCCATGCAGTCCACCTGTCCAGGCTAGGCCACCTCTACCCAACGTTCACCATTTTCCACCACATTTGCACTTTCACACATCCAGTGTCTGTGCCTGGAATGTCCGAGTCCACTACTTGTGAGGCCCTTCTGGATCCACCATCCTCTAGGCCATCTCCTAAGCAAACAAAGAAGAGTCTAGGATGGGTTGGTCAACCACGGCCAGTGGGCCAATCTGGCCCTCTGCCTGTTTTTATAAAGTTTTATTGGGACACAACCATGCCTATTGTTTATGTATTGTCTGTGTCTGCTTTGCCACTACAATTCAAAGCTCTTTAAAGAAAACATTTGCCGACCCCTGCTCCAGGCCATCTCTTACATTCAAATCCATCTTTGCTGCTTCCTAGCTATGATTTTGGGTAAGTCAACATTTCTGAAAGTGGATAATGATGATAATAATTTATAGCTTTGATTATTATGATTACTGTTACCACTTTCCAGCTTTATTGTGAAGACTGAGCTAATACCTATAAAGCCCTTGACACACAGTTGCCAGGATGGCTGTTAAGGCAACAAGGTCGTCTATTTTAGCTTATAAAACAGACACAGCACGATCCCAAGAAGTGGCTACAGCCCAGACTTCTCTTGCCTCGAAGGCAGCGAGGCATGTAAAAAAATTAGGGTCCAAATTCTAGATCACATCTATTTTTTTTTTTTTTTTTTTTTTTTTTTT
>NW_006796716.1:436902-442503 GCF_000442215.2 Lipotes vexillifer | reverse complement strand
TTTTTTTTTGCGGTACGCGGGCCTCTCACTGCTGTGGCCTCTCCCATTGCGGAGCACAGGCTCCGGACGCGCAGGCTCGAACCCGTGTCCCCTGCATCAGCAGGTGGACTCTCAACCACTGCGCCACCAGGGAAGCCCTAGATCACATCTATTTTTAATGTGAACTTGGAAACTCCGATTTTCTCATCTGCCAGATGAGGAAAACAATACCCAGCCTTCAGGTTTATCGTGGGGATTCAAAGCAGCAAGGATTTGAATTGTGATTTATGGATGAAAAGCCTACTGCACACGGCAGCAGGAAGCAGATACTCAGAAGAGCGCAGTTTCTTTCTTCTTCCAGTCTGCCTTCTAATCGCTTGCTTTGTTCAATTATCTTTACAACACCCTTCTGCCTATGGAATGAATTGTGAACGGGCTCTTGGGCTGATGCCGCTGGGAGTACTCCCTCCACTTCTCCGTGTGCTCGTGTGTCTCACTGTTCCTTCTCTCGGGGAATCATCTAGAAACTGTCATTTATATTGACCTGCAATCTCACCCCTTTCCCTTCCTCCCAATTACTATTGGCCTCTAGGGGGAGCTTAAGACTTCATCATTCTTGCTGGCCTGGGTCAAAGGCAGAGTACAGAGTCGGAGTCAACTAACAGATATTCGGTAATTATTTGCTGAATGAAGGGAGAGATGCATGGGAGGATGGATATCAGAGAAGAGGGTAAAGCTTGGCTTTTGAAGGCTTTTTCTCAGTTAAAATTTTACATTTTGGGGTTTCTCTCTTTTTTGCTTCATGGTTGGCTCTGGGGGCCCTAATTTGAAAGTGTTCCTCAACTTGGATGGGAGCAAATCCACCCTTTATCCTTTCCCCCATCCCTCATTAGAAAGATAGGCACCAACGAAAGTGGGAAGCAAAGGCAAAGAACAGCCTGGTAGGCGTGGGTGCTCAGGCCAGCTATTCCAGAACCAGTGCAGAAGCATTCCCAGCCTGGAAACATTTACCTTCATTTTCTTCACCTCAGATCATCCTCAGCATGGGAGGTCTTGAGACCCAGAATTGGAACCTTACAGGAAAGAGACCAAGTTAGCCACTGAGCCTCGGATCCTTGTTCAATTTTGGCGAAAACGCCATGTAACACAGAAACTGTCGGATCCAATTTATCTGATGGCTACGCTGGTGTTTGAGAACATAAGTTCCAAGTAGAAATAAAGTGTTTATAGCCTGAAATTGCCTCTGCCTCCTGAGGATGACTTAAGTCACGGTACATGGTTTGGTCAAGGACTTTGAGTTCCGATTCTTAGCTCCGTCATATTTTTTGTTCTGTCTCCCTACCTTGGAAGCAAACAAAAGGATGGCAGCAGAAGCAAGAAGAACTACAGTCCTGCAGCCTGCGGAACAAAATCCACATTCATAGAAAGATAGACAAGATGAAAAGGGAGAGGGCTATGTACCAGATGAAGGAACAAGATAAAACCCCAGAAAAACAATTAAATGAAGTGGAGATAGTCAACCTTCCAGAAAAAGAATTCAGAATAATGATAGTGAAGATGAGCCAGGACCTTGGAAAAAGAATGGAGGCAAAGATCGAGAATATGCAAGAGATGTTTAACAAAGATCTGGAAGAATTAAAGAACAAATAACTAGAGATGAACAATACAATAACTGAAATGAAAACTACACTAGAAGGAATCAATAGCAGAATAACTGAGGCAGAAGAATGGATAAGTGACCTAGAAGACAGAATGGTGGAATTCACTGCTGCAGAACAGACTAAAGAAAAAAGAGTGAAAAGAAATGAAGACAGCCTAAGAGACCTCTGGGACAACATTTA
Source organism: Lipotes vexillifer (assembly GCF_000442215.2). Classification (NCBI taxonomy): domain Eukaryota; kingdom Metazoa; phylum Chordata; class Mammalia; order Artiodactyla; family Lipotidae; genus Lipotes; species Lipotes vexillifer. The sequence goes on along the minus strand of NW_006796716.1, from coordinate 440,683 downwards.
ATGCAACAACATTCACATTATAGGGGTCCCAGAAGGTGAAGAGAGAGAGAAAGGACCCGAGAAAATATTTGAAGAGATTATAGTCAAAAACTTCCCTAACATGGGAAAGGAAATAGCCCCCCAAGTCCAGGAAGCGCAGAGAGTCCCATACAGGATAAACCCAAGGAGAAACACGCCGAGACACTTAGTAATCAAATTGGCAAAAATTAAAGACAAAGAAAAATTATTGAAAGCAGCAAGGGAAAAACGACAAATAACATACAAGGGAACTCCCATAAGGTTAACAGCTGATTTCTCAGCAGAAACTCTACAAGCCAGAAGGGAGTGGCATGATATACTTAAAGTGATGAAAGGGAAGAACCTACAACCAAAATTACTCTACCCAGCAAGGATCTCATTCAGATTCAATAGAGAGATCAAAAGCTTTACAGACAAGCAAAAGCTGAGAGAATTCAGCACCACCAAACCAGCTCTACAGCAAATGCTAAAGGAACTTCTCTAAGTGGGCAACACAAGAGAAGAAAAGAACCTACAAAAACAAACCCAGAACAATTAAGAAAATGGTAATAGGAACATACATATCGATAATTACCTTAAACGTGAATGGATTAAGTGCTCCAACCAAAAGACACAGGCTTGCTGAATGGATACAAAAACAAGACCCATATATATGCTGTCTACAAGAGACCCACTTCAGACCTAGGGACACATACAGACTGAAAGTGAGGGGATGGAAAAAGATATTCCATGCAAATGGAAATCAAAAGAAAGCTGGAGTAGCAATACTCATATCACATAAAATAGACATTAGAATAAAGAATGTTGCAAGAGACAAGGAAGGACACTACATAATGATCAAGGGAGCAATCCAAGAAGAAGATATAACAATTGTAAATATATATGCACCCAACATAGGAGCACCTCAATTCATAAGGCAACTGCTAACAGCTATAAAAGAGAAAATCGACAGTAACACAATAATAGCGGGGGACTTTAACTCCTCACTTACACCAATGGACAGATCATCCAAACAGAAAATTAATGAGGGAAGACAAGTGTTAAATGACATAATAGACCAGATAGATTTAATTGATATTTATAGGACATTCCATCCTAAAACAGCAGATTACCCTTTCTCCTCAAGTGTGCATGGAACATTCTCCAGAATAGATCACATCTTGGGTCACAAATCAAACCTCAGTAAATTTAAGAAAATTGAAATCATATCAAGCATCTTTTCTGACCACAACGCTATGAGATTAGAAATCAGTTACAGGGAACAAAGCGTAAAAAGCACAAACACATGGAGGCTAAACAATACGTTACTAAATAACCAAGAGATCACTGAATAAATCAAAGAGGAACTCAAGAAATACCTAGAGACAAATGACAATGAAAACATGACGATCCAAAACCTGTGGGATGCAGCAAAAGCAGTTCTTAGAGGGAAGTTTATAGCTATACAAGCCTACCTCAAGAAACAAGAAAAATCTCAAATAAACAATCTAACGTTACACCTAAAGGAACTAGAGAAAGACGAACAAACAAAACCCAAAATTAGCAGCAGGAAAGAAATCATAAAGATCAGAGCAGAAATAAATGAAATACAAACAAAGAAAACAGTAGCAAAGATCAATAAAACTAAAAGCTGGTTCTTTGAGAAGATAAACAAAATTGATAAACCACCAGGCAGACTCATCAAGAAAAAGAGGGAGAGGGCTCAAATCAATAAAATTAGAAATGAAAAAGGAGATGTTATAACGGACACCGCAGAAATACAAAGCATCCCAAGAGACTACTACAAGCAACCCTATGCCAATAAAATGGACAACCTGGAAGAAATGGACAAATTCATAGAAAGGTATAACCTTCCAAGACTGAACCAGGAAGAAATAGAAGATATGAACAGACCAGTCACAAGTAATGAAATAGAAACTGTGGTTTAAAATCTTCCAACAAACAAAAGTCCAGGACCAGATGACTTCACAGGTGAATTCTATCAAACATTTAGAGAAGAGCTAATACCCATCCTTCTCAAACTCTTCCAAAAAATTGCAGAGGAAGGAAAATTCCCAAACTCATTCTATGAGGCCACCGTCACCCTGATACCAAAGGCAGACAACGATACTACAAAAAAAGAAAATTACAGAACAATATCACTGATGAATATAGATGCAAAAATCCTCAACAAAATACTAGAGATATGGGGACATATGTATAACTGATTCACTTTGTTATAAAGCAGAAACTATCACACCATTGTAAAGCAATTATACTCCAATAAAGATGTGAAAAAAAATAAAATAAAATAAAATAAAGCAATGGAACCTAATGAAACTTAGAAGCTTTTGCACAGCAAAGGAAACCATAAACAAGAGAAAAAGACAACCCTCAGAATGGGAGAAAATATTTGCAAACAAAGCAATGACAAAGGCTTAATCTCCAAAATATACAAGCAGTTCATGCATCTCAATATCAAAAAAGCAAACAATCCAATCCAAAAATGGGCATAAGACCTAGACAGACATTTCTCTATCTTCAATATCTTCTATATTCTTCAATATACGCAAATCAATCAATGTGGTACAGCATATTAACAAATTGAAGAATAAAAACCATATAATCATCTCAATAGATGCAGAAAAAGCTTTTGACAAAATTCAACACCGATTTATGATAAAAACTCTCCAGAAAATGGGAATAAAGGGAACCTACTTCAACATAATAAAGGCCACATACGACAAACCCACAGCAAACATCATTCTCAATGGTGAAAAACTGAAAGCATTTCCTCTAAGATCAGGAACAAGACAAGGTTGCCCACTCTCACCACCATTATTCAACATAGTTTTGGAAGTCCTAGCGATGGCAATCAGAGAAGAATAAGAAATAAAAGGAATACAAACTGGAAAAGAAGTAAAGCTGTCACTGTTTGCAGATGACATGATACTATACATAGACAATCCTAAATGTGCTACCAGAAAACTACTAGAGCTAATCAATGAATTTGGTAAAGTAGCAGGATACAAAATTAATGCATAGAAATATCTTGCATTCCTATACACTAATGATGATAAAACTGAAAGAGAAATTAAGGAAACACTCCCATTTACCATTGCAACAAAGAGAATAAAATACCTAGGAATAAACCTACCTAGGGAGACAAAAGACCTGGATGCAGAAAACTATGACACTGATGAAAGAAATTAAAGATGATACCAACAGATGGAGAGATATACCATGTTCTTGGATTGGAAGAATCGATATTGTGAAAATGGCTATACTACCCAAAGCAATCTACAGATTCAATGCAATCCCTATCAAATTACCAATGGCATTTTTCACAGAACTAGAAAAAAAAATCTTAAAATTTGTATGGAGACACAAAAGACCCCGAATGGCCAAAGCAGTCTTGAGGGAAAAAACGGAGCTGGAGGAATCAGACTCCCTGACTTCAGACTATACTACAAAGCTACAGTAATCAAGACACACGGTACTGGCACAAAAACAGAAATATAGATCAGTGGAACAAGATAGAAAGCCCAGAGATAAACCCACACACCTATGGTCAACTAATCTATGACAAAGGAGCCAATGGAGAAAAGACAGTCTCTTCTATAAGTGGTGCTGGGAAAACTGGACAGCTACATGTAAAAGAATGAAATTAGAACACTTTCTAACACCACACACAAAAATAAACTCAAAATGGATTCGAGACCTAAATGTAAGACCGGACACTGTAAAACTCTTAGAGGAAAACATAGGAAGAACACTCTTTTTT
>NW_006796716.1:432670-436809 GCF_000442215.2 Lipotes vexillifer | reverse complement strand
CCTGCATCGGCAGGCGGACTCTCAACCACTGCGCCACCAGGGAAGCCCAGGAAGAACACTCTTTGACATAAATCACAGCAAGATCTTTTTTATCCACCTCCTAGAGTAATGGAAATGAAAACAAAAATAAACAAATGGGACCTAATGAAACTTCAAAGCTTTTGCACAGCAAAGGAAACCATAAACAAGACGAAAAGACAACCTTCAGAATGGGAGAAAATATTTGCAAACGAATCATCGGACAAAGGATTAATCTCCAAAATATATAAACGGCTCATTCAGCTCAATATTAAAAAAACAAACAACCCAATCCAAAAATGGCAGAAGACCTGAATAGACATTTCTCCAAAGAAGACATACAGATGGCCAAGAAGCACATGAAAAGCTGCTCAACATCACTAATTATTAGAGAAATGCAAATCAAAACTACAATGAGGTATCACCTCACACCAGTTAGAATGGGCATCATCAGAAAGTCTACAAACAACAAATGCTGGAGAGGGTGTGGAGAAAAGGGAACCCTCTTGCACTGTTGGTGGGAATGTAAATTGATACAGCCACTGTGGAGAACAGTATGGACGTTCCTTAAAAAACTAAAAATAGAACTACCATATGACCCAGCAATCCCACTACTGGGCATATACCCAGAAAAAAACGTAATTCAGAAAGACACATGCACCGCAATGTTCATTGCAGCACTATTTACAATACCCAGGTCATGGAAGCAACCTAGACGCCCATCGACAGATGAATGGATAAAGAAGTTGTGGTACATATATACAATGGAATATTACTCAGCCATAAAAAGGAACGAAAGTGGGTCATTTGTAGAGATGTGGATGCATCTAGAGACTGTCATACAGAGTGAAGTAAGTCAGAAAGAGAAAAACAAATATCGTATATTAACGCATATATGTGGATCCTAGAAAATCGTACAGATGAACTGGTCTGCAGGGCAGAAATTGAGACACAGAAGCAGAGAAAAAAACGTATGGACACCAAGGGGGGAAAGTGGGGGGTGGAGTGGTGGTGTGCTGAATTGGGCGATTGGGATTGACATGTATACACTGATGTGTATAAAATTGATGACTAATAAGAACCTGCTGTATAAAAAAATTAATAAAATTGAAAATAAAGAAAGAAAGGAATTAATTAAAACAAAAAACAAAAGGATGGTTCCATGGAGGAAGGATTAGTTTATTGTCACCAGTCCTGAGGGCATCAGGGAAACAGGTGAAGTCAGAACTGAGTTTGGAGTGTGAAGGAGGGAGTATGTAAATGGAGGCTGTGGGAGGGTTATTCCCACCACGTGGGAATGGCCTGAACACAGGTGGAGAGCTGTGATAAAATCTAGAACATGCTGTATTGATGTTAAAGATGATTGACTCTTGGGGTCTAAAGGCGTCGTGGGAGATAAAGCTAGAATGGGATGGGTTTCACATCATGGTGAGACTGGTGTTCATCCTTTCTACAAGTATTTTTTGAGCATCTATCATGTATTATGTTCTAGGGGCCGTGAGTAACTGAATAAGCAGGCTCATTCTTTGCCTCCAAGGACTGTGAATTCTACCATACGATCTAGAGGTGACTACATCCATCCAAGGGAGCGATTAGAGAAGATGTCAAGCCAGATGGTTATGTGATCAGAACTGTGGTTCAGAAATGTTGCTGCTAGTGGTGTGGAGAATGGGACCTGGGACTCTGCATTCTTGGCCCTCTCAGCAGGGGTTATAATGTGGCTTACCCTTCCCACTTCTGCAGTAGTCCCTTAAGGGGTGGTCTGGCCCAGCCTTACACTCTCTGCACGATGGAAAACTGCCCCACTTATGACACCACGTGGAAAGCAACGCTTCAGCAAGCACGCGCTTAACCGTCGTTAGGAATGGGCCTGACATCGTAAAAGCGTGGGCTTCGCTGTCATGGCGATGTCCCCAGAAATCCGGTTTGCTTCACATTCAAAGCTGTGTGACCTCGGACATAAGCCTCGGTTTCTTCATCTGTAAAATGGAAACAATAAGAAAACCGATCTCGCAGGGCACCTGTGAGGGTGAAAGGAAGCAATGCGTTCAAAGGCAAAAGGGGCCGGAGGAAGTAATTCCGTGTTAGCAAGCGTCGCCTTGAGCCGAATCGGCCTCCCTAGGACTTGCACTGAATCCAGATGCTGGGTCTGTCCTCTGAGCCAAGCCTCTTCCACTTAGCACATCCTCTCTGGAGCCTGGGACCCTGCCCCCGTGGATCCGCGAGAGCCAGCTGTGTTTGCCACCCCCGGAGGTATCTCATTTTACAGCTGGGCAAACCACAGCAGGCAAAGTTCACGTCTTTGCAAAGTCACGCAGTTACAGAAATGTCTGGGCAGCAGGTGGCAAAATGGTGTTGTTATCAGAACCACATAGATAATCGTGTCTGACTGCTAATCATTCTCCATCTACTTCATAGTTTATCATTTACAAGGGGCTTCCACATCCATCACCTCATTCGGCCCTCCCAACGCCCCTGTGCGGGGTGATTTACTGTGGAAACGCTAGTGCCTCACACTTGGGGAGCACATTGTCCTTTTCAAAGCACTCCCATGCCCGTTATCTCACTGGCTCTTCCTCACCACCCTCAGGAGAGAGAAAGGGCAGGAATTATCAGAGGAAGAAGCCAAGGAACAGAGAGGGCACAGGCTGGCACAGATCCCACAGAGCACTGACACATCCAGGCCTCAGACTGAGAGCGTGGCCCCTTTACACCTGACCTGCCCCCTGCCCCTGCACGTGTTTCCTCTCACACCTCTCCTGAACACGTGATGTGTTTCCCCCGCTTCTGGGATGTTAGGCTAGAACTAGCAAACTGTACGTGAAACTTGTGTGCAGCCAGGACCACTGCTTTCACTGAGCTTAGTCATTATGTTCTTCGGTCAAGGCCAAGGTCTAGGCACCACCATCACACCTGTGTGCACCTGCTGAGCGGTGCAAAGCCCCGGCACGTGCACTCGGGGCCTCTGGGGCAGGCGGGATGGTGGCGGTGGCCCGGGTCCAAGTCCAGGCTGAGCATTCCTCTGTCAAGCAGAGGTCGAGAGACTCGGCCACATGTGTGGGCTCCCTTCCTGCTGCTTTCTGCTCACCGGCAGACACTGAGGTTGCAGCTGGTCGTCCTAAGCCTTTCAGTCCACTTAAGGACTCCTGCTCAGGCCTGGCCTGGCCTGCAATTACCAGAGGGTAAGAAGAGACACAAAAGCCACCCAGCCTCATAGGCCATCTGCGTCACAGAGCGGGGATGCTCAGGCTGGGGACACAGCCAGCCACGTTGGGTGTGGTCTGTAGGTTCAAGGGGTGGGATGGGGGATGGGAGACAAGGCCACAGGTGGAACTGCTGTATGCGGGGGTGGGGGGGCACCCTACCACTGGTGGGAGGCACAGGGAGAGGGAGCTTTGGAGACAGAATCCCAGCATGGGTGGGAGACCGCAGGGAGTCACGTGCCGGACAGAGGCCGAGTGTGCCCATGGTTATTACTTCCAGGAGGCGGGAGAGGAGGAGGAAAGGAAGCAGGCGCTGCCCCTGGCTCAGTACTCTCTCTCCCATCCCTGTTTCGGGCTCCTGTCGTTCTGTCTTTGTGGGTACCATTCTCTCCTCCTTTTATGATTATGGGTTTGGTTGTGTCTTCTGTAAAGTTTACACCCTGAATGTTGTGTGTGAGGTGATGCATTGGGATGGTGGGTTCATGAAGCGGGAATGACTCTAGGAAAGGGAAGGTGAGATTGGAGCCAAAGGCTGGGAGGGAATTGTAGCCCCGTGGGTCTCAGGGAAGCGGTGGGGAACATTCGGGTGCAGGCATGAGGAAGGCCCAGTAAACCTGTAATTTACATTCACGACTTTGCAAAGTCTACAAGCTGAGTTTGACTTTTCACTTTTTTTTTCTTTCTCTCAGCAAACTTCCCCACCTCGAATAGATTGTTCTTTCCAAGATGCACCCCTTAAGGGCTAAAGTCCTGGGTGATTATTTTAAAAAGCTGGCCGACTGGCTTCCTGAGTTTGGAAGTGCTCTGGAAACTTCATTCTCAGGCAACATGGCAGAAAGGAAAAGGTTTGGATTCAGTAGGCTGGATTCAAAGTCTTGGTCCTACTTTTTTTTTTTTTTTTTTTTTTTTTTTTTTGGT
>NW_006796716.1:422745-432486 GCF_000442215.2 Lipotes vexillifer | reverse complement strand
TTTCTTGCGTTATGCGGGCCTCTCACTGTTGTGGCCTCTCCCATTTGCGGAGCACAGGCTCCGGACGCGCAGGCTCAGTGGCCATGGCTCACGGGCCCAGCCGCTCCGCGGCATGTGGGATCTTCCCGAAACGGGGCACGAACCCGCGTCTCCTGCATCGGCAGGCGGACTCTCAAGCACAGCCCAGTCCTACTTTTTTTAAATGAATAGACTAATTTTAGGGCGGTTTTAGTTTCACAGCAAACTTGGGCAGAAAGTCCAGAAGTTTCCCTGTACCCTCTGTCCACCCACATGTGCAGCTTCCCTAATGACATCCCACACCACAATGGTACATTTGTTGTAACTGATGAACCTACATTGATGTATTATCATGTTTACATTAGGGTTCACTCTTGGTGTTGTACATTCTATGGGTTTGGACAAATGTACGGTGACATGTGTCAGTCACTATAGTATCATACAGAATAGTTTCACTGCCCTAAAAATCCTGTGCTCCATCCCTGCAACCACTGATCTTCTTACTGTCTCCATAGTTTTGCTTTTTCCAGGAAGTCATCTAGTTAGATTCGTCCGACTTTTTATGATTAGGTTGAACCATGTGAAATTGACATTGTGTATAGGTCGATATCGGCGATTTTGTATGGTTTAACGTGATAGCTGTGGGATGCTGGGTGAGTCCCTCAGCATCTCTGGTTCTCTCCTGCTTGGGTCTGTGGTCTTACTGTGGACTCAAGCTTCTTCCCATCCCTGCATCCCTAATCGGTCCCCAAGTTCAGTGTCTACCTCTGAAATCTCTAGAGTTGAATTCGTTTTCTCTACCTTCCCGGTATTGCCTCGGTCCAGACCCTCATCCTATTATGCCTGGGCTCTCATAACAGCCCCTGAGTTATTTCCATGACCTGGTCCTCCTATCCTAAGCAGAAGTAATGTATAGAATCTAGGTGTAGATCTGGATAGATCCCCGACTGCCTTAGTTACTGTTCGATGGCTTCCATTGCTGTGCCACCACCTATGAGACACGGCCTGGATGCCACGGGGGAGCCTTTCTGATCTGAACCCTCCTTACACCTCCAGCTCTGCTCCCCGACTTTCCCTCTGTAGACCTGGGCACTCAGGCCTTGCACTGCACCCTCCTTCCCCGCGGCTCAGTGCCTCTGTGCACATCGTGCTTTCCCTGGCTTAATGCTCTGTTCTCTCTCCAAACCGAGAAGAATCCTATTCCTCACACAAAAGCCAGCTCCTCCCCCTTTGCCCTCAGCTTCCAGGTCGCTCAGCACTTTCTAGTGTCTGTTTACCTGACTTTGAGCCAGAGGTGGGGACTCTACCTTGTTCACCTTTGCATCCCCAGCGCTGGCATCCAGTAAATGCTGGTGGAACGGACGAACGAGTCAATAGGTGAATCCGTGTGGCATGTGGACATCTGAGGAGAAAGGCCAGGAACGATTTCTTCCCAAAGCAGAATTACAATACTTTGAAATTCCTTGTCTTCTCTTCTTAAAGTCCCAAACTGTAAAGTTTCAGACAAAAGTCTTGAGGTTTTATTTCAGGCAGGATTCTGAACGACAGCAACAAAACGCTCTCAAGGACAGAGGGGTGTCATTTTAGATAAATTCTGATCGGTGATCTGACTGCCTTGGGTCCCAGTGTGTCATTGCTCCCAGGGGAGGACATGCATGCTTGTGTGTGTGTGTATTGCGGGGGAGCGGCTGGCAGACAAGCAACCAAAGCTTCCTACAGGGCTCTTAAGCAGAACCACTGTGTTTATACCACGATCCGTTTTCTATACAGAGTTTAGTGCCTCCATCAAGCCATTGCATATTCCAGTCAATCAAACCCAAAGCTGGCCTGAACGGAGACAAGAAACGCTATATCAGATGGTTTGAATCTTCTGGTGACCATGAAGGTTTTGAGTGCCCCACCCATGACTCACTAGCTATAATTCTATTCTTTCAAAATATTGGGGGGCTATCTCTATTGACCTTTATGCCTACATCCTATCTCCTCTTGTTATTGAAACATTAAGGACTACGGGTCACCAAATAGAACAAAAAGCCTCTTTGTACTTTTCCTTGGAGGTGACAACTGTAGGCAAGTGTTCTGAATTAACTGGCCCCTTCTCAGCCCAGCATCCCCAGGAGTGGTTGGAGACAACACCCCTTTCTTGGGGTTCAGAGCACCTCCAAGTTCTCTTGGGGTTGTAGGTGTTCTGCTCTTGCTGGCTGGACTGATCTGGGCCTGGGTGGACTCTGGTCAGGAATGTTTGCCAGACAATGTTGAATAGATGGATTTTAGGATGAAGATGGAGTCCAGAATCTTCCGGCTTACCAGGCTGTTCTCAGTGTGCCAAGCACAGATGATGGGGGCAGCTACCAGTCCCACATCCAGAAGATGTAGACTTCGGGATGTAATCCCAACTTGTCATTAACCCAGGGGACAGGGAGATTGTTACTTTAATAGGCCACACTATTTTCACATCTTTGTAGGCTGTGCACAAACTTATTTTTGGAGGCTCCATCCTACAATATATAAAAATGTACCCATATCCCACAATAAACACACACTTGTACATAGGCGTGTCATTAAAGATTGAGTGGGGGCTTCCCTGGTGGCGCAGTGGTTGAGAGTCCACCTGCCGATGCGGGGGACGCGGGTTCGTGTCCCGGTCCGGGAAGATCCCACATGCCGCGGAGCGGCTGGGCCTGTGAGCCATGGCCGCTGAGCCTGCGTGTCCGGAGCCTGTGCTCCGCAACGGGAGAGGCCACAACAGTGAGAGGCCCGTGTACCGCAAAAAAAAAAAAAAAAAAAAAAGATTGAGTGGGTTGCAGTTGATTAGTTTTTTCATTTTAAGTTTTGTAAACATTTAATTAGGCACATTAATGTTTGCCTTTCTAGTTTTCTTCTCACATTTTGGAACCAAAGTATCTTTTTCAGGTATAGCTGCAGGGCTCTTTTGTCTCCTGCCGAAATATTTTTTTTAATAATTTAAGATTTGTTTGACTAGCCAGCATTTGAACCCAGGCAACCTAACCTGAGCACATGAGCACACTTTCTTTTTTTTTTTTGGCCACTCTGCGCGGCTTGCAGGGTCTTCCTGGAGCCCCAACCAGGGATTGAACCTGGGGCCCCCTGCAGTGGAAGTGCGGAGTCCTAACCACCGGACCACCAGGGAACTTCCCTGCCAAAGTATTTTAATGAAGTATGTCCCAATGCAAGCATCTATGTGTGAGTCTTACCCTAGACTCAGCCCTGCAGAACTGCTCCCACTTTAATCAGCTGTGCTCTGGGCCTGCGGCACAGATGCCTTCTGAGGTCTCCCCCAACCACAACTCCAGAGAAGGCATTTACCTCTTTCACGTTAGATTCCCTGATTTTGGATCCCAGACCTTCCTCTTTCATAATATACTCCCTCATTTTGGCAAATCATGTCACATAGAAAATTCTAGAGAAAGGTACTCGGAAGCCTGGAAAGTAATTTCCCACTTTTTATTCTTAGGAGGGTCTTCTGCTCTCAACAATCCCCTTTACGAACACACACACACACACACACACACCCCACTCTCTCCTTTCCATCACACAAAAGTTTTGTTTTATAAAATTATAGTTTTGATCTTGGATTCTATTTAAATTTTCGTTAAAACAATCTAATTTGCCTCAAGGCAACATAGATGACTTTGATTGACTACTGTAAGGCATATGCAGCTAAGGGTAGAAAAGAAAGGCACAAAAATGAGTGCTGGGAACTGAATTATGTTCTCCCCCCAGAATCAGATGTTGAAGCCCTAACCCAAATGCAATGTGACTGTTTGGAGATAAGGCCTTTAAAGGGGGTAATTAGGGTTAAATGAAGTCATAAGTGTGGAGCCCTAATCCACCAGGACTGGTGTCCTGATAAAAAGAGTAAGAGATACCAGAGCTCACTCTCTGTGTGCATGCACAGAGGAAAGGCCAGGTGAGGACAGAGTGAGAAGATGGGCATCTGCAAGCCAAGGGGAGAGGCCCCCAGAGAAACCAAACCTGCTGGCACCTTGATCTTGTCCTTCCAGCCTCTGGAACTGTGAGCAAATAAATGTCTATTGTTTAAACCACCCTGTCTATGGTATTTGGTTATGGCAGCCCTAGCAGCCTAACACAATGAGTATTTTACGGTTTTATCTTACTCTTTTGGTCACATGTGCTTAATAAATCTTTTCTTATCTGATCCTGGGAGAAGTTCATTGAAAGAATAACAATTTTAAAAGGGAACAAATAAGAGACCTATTTGAAAGGATGGTCAGGCCTTGCTGACTCAGCCGAGGCTGGCAAGCAGAACAGCTCGGAATCAGTGTCCTCTGAACCCTGGCCTCCCATGTTGAGACCACCTGGAGCTTTTCAATCTGTAGATCTCACCTGTGTGCCTGGCGTACCAAGCAAGACTAAGTGTTCTTTGCACTGGTGGGTTTGCCTTTTGCCTTTTGCTCTGATGGAGTGATGTCGGAGCTTCCCCAGCTGTTTAATTCCCACGTGTCATTGGTTTGTCATTTGAAAGTTAAATCACAGACCTGGATGGCGGCCAGGTGCTGGGACTCCCCCGCCCACCCTTCCGCAACCTGCCCCGCTTCTAACTTCCGATTTATACCTGTTTACTTACCGATAAACTGAAGTGCCCCTTGCTTCATTTCCCAAATAATCCAGCAAATCCTTGAGATTTATTTTAATGATTGATTAGAAAAGTCAATGTTGTACACAAAGGATTAAAAAAAGAAATATCTGGAGTCTACTTAAGTATCTGTTATCTCAAAGGCAGTCTTGACTCCTCCAAATTGATACGGCCACAGGCAGAAAGGGGTGGAAAACTCCTACGTATATATTGCATGGTCTATACAACGGGAAGGACACTGGGCTGGCCCCCCAAAGACATTGATCCTAACCTGAATCTATCCACTGATGGATGCTATGACCTCTATCAAGTTATTTAACCTCACCAAACCCCAGTTTGCTTATATTTCTTATTGTGGTAAAAAGCACATAACAGAAAACTTACCATCTTAACCATTAAAAAAAAATGTTTGTTACCATTCTTTAAGTGTATAGTACAGAAGTGTTAATTACACGTGCCTCGTTGTGTAACAACTCTCTATTCCCCTCCTCCACTGCCCCTGGCTAGCACCATTCTTCTTTCAGTTTCTAAGAATTTGGCGATTTCTTTTTCATTATTAACAATACCCATCTACAAAAAAGGGAAACACCATTCTAATTTTTCCCACCTCCCATCCTTGTTGTGGGGCTATGTTGAGACCCTAAGTCACTCTTCAAAGCCAGGAATTATTTCAAACCAGAGCCAACTTCTCTGAGGTGGATGAGGATAATCTTGATGTAAACTGACAGTTGGCTTAAAAAGTCTAAGAGTCTGGTTATTTTGGGGATGTCCAGAATTCTGATTGCGTATGTACCCTAACAATTTTCAGGAGAACTGGAAAAACTCATTGAAAGGGTATATTGGGGGGAAATCTTTTCGCTTAAATACAGATACATGAATGCTGAGTACAAAGTTATTAACTGGCTTAGCTTCTCATCTTAGAGTTTCTTAATTCAGTCCTTAGTACGTTGTACTTGAATCTTTCTCATCTCTTACCTCGGTCAGCTGATTGCCAAGACTGATGCCTTCCCAGATGCAAGAAGAAAATCTACATCTTGGATTGCCAGGTCTTTTTATAGTTCATTCTTTAAATCCTTCCATTTAATGTTTTGTAATAGATACAACATATTAGTACTTGGGTACAGGTAAATAATTTATACATAAATAAATACATATGTATTGGAGTGCATGTTTCTTCCCCCCTCTTTTTTTTTCTTTTGTTTTTTTAATTAATGACAGGCAGGAACAAAAAGTTTCAAAGGCCAATAAACTATTTCCAGTATCAGTCTGGGTTCTCCAGAGAAATAGAATCGATAGGAAACACACACACACACACACACACACACACACACACACACACACAGATATTTATTTTGTATTATATTTTAAGAAATTGGCTCATGCAATTGTGGAAGGTGGCAAGTTGAAAATCTGTAGGGCAGGCTGACAGCTCGGGCAGTATTTCTGTGTTAACAGCCTTGAAACAGAATTTCTTCTTCTCGGGGAAACCTCTGTTTCACTCTTAAGATCTTCAACTGATTGGATGAGGCCCACCCACCATATCGAGGGTAATCTCCTTTACTTTAAGTCAACCAATTATAGTTGTTAATCACATCAACAAGATACTGTCACTACTCCTAGATTAGTGTTTGATTATAAAATTGGGTACCATACAGCCTAGCCAAGTTGACGCATCAAACTCACCATCGTACTATCCTATTGCCAAGTTTCCTAACTGATGATCTGGCTTCAGTCTGTCCCTGCCCCAAGCCCCCTCCGTGCCATTTGCAGACTCAGCTCACTAAAGGATGTTTCTGGGCAGGTGTCTCTGCTGGACATCCATAACCACTGATGAAGACCAAGTTCTTGGATTGGCATTAGCTGCCCGTTAGAGCCCAAGTGCCTCTCACCCACACCCCAGTCTCTTTGTCAACATAAACATCTTACTCATGTTCAGTCCCACCCCCTACTGATCCTCAGCCCACCCAACCCCACACTCGGGCTTTTCTGACAGGGGGCCCCCTGGAGCAGGCCTCGGGGCACATCTCCCTCCCCCTTCCAGCTCTGCCTATCAAAATCCCCCCCTCTTCAATCAACTTGTCCAGTATCCAACTCATTATCTTACTCAAAATATGCTTCTTTTTCTGTATTTCTGGGGCTCTTTTAATGTATTCCTTCCCCTTGCAGGAGCTAGGAATCTCAAATAAAAATTTAATAGATGGCAGATGGGGGGAAGATATTTCCAATGCCTACAACAGTCAAGGGAATAATTTCTAGAATATACAAAGAAATCCTTCAAACCAACCCAGAAGGACAAGGAAAACCAATAGAAAAATGGGCTGGAGATACCCAAGGCAATACCCAGAAGGGGAAGCCCAGGTAGGCAATGAGTAGATGAATAAAGGCTCAAGCTCACTGGTAGTCAAAGAGACGGAAATTAGAACAACGTTGAGACACCACTTTGTAATGGACCAGATGGCAAAAATGAGAAGGGTAGGTAACCCCAATTGTTAGATAGGGTGTGAGCGATTTCAGGTCTTTTGATTGGGGAATCACTACGTTCCTTAGCTGAGGATTGTCTCTGAGCCCCATATCTGCAAATCCAACCCATTTTCAGACCTCTCTCCTTCAAAGTTCCATTGGTTTACCCAAGACGGCGTGTCCAAGACGGAACTTGCCCTGTGCTTCTCTAAACCTCATTCTTCTCCTGTTTCTTGTCCCAAAGGGCCACCTGCCATCCACTAGTTTGCCTAAATCATTCCTAACTTCCCCTCTCTGTCACCCCTTTCCCCATCTGTCACAAAGTCCCCTATATTTTACCATTCGTGTACTTGACATCTGTCTCCCATGTTCCATCCTTTCCAAATGCTATCCTAGCTTAAGCTATTGTCACTCCTGCCCTGAATTACTCAAATTGTTGCTCGATGGTTCTCCTTCCCTCCAATCTTGCTAATTTAATAAGGAGTGCTTTCTATTTGACAACCACTTGGACACAAGGGTGGATAAGATCCACTCCATGACCTCAAGGAACTTGCTCTTCTCTGGTGGGAGGGAGAGACAGATGTGCAGAGAGAGAGAAAGTGTAGTTACTATGGCAGCAGGGAGGAAGAGTACCCAATACTACAGCCCATCCTTTGTAAGCCAGGCACGTGATCTTCTTAAAATTCAGGTCTGATCCTATGCCCCTGGCTTAAAACTCTCCAAAAGCTCCCTGCTGCTTTTAGGATGATATCCTTGATATGGTGTAAACTCATGCATGGCTGTCTTGGCCTGCCTTTATAGTTCCTGTATGAATTCTCTGGCTGTATGAAATGACTCATATCCCACACACATAAACCATCCTCTCTTTTGCCACTTGATGGACCAACCTATAACACCCACTGTAAGCTGAGTGGTATTTGGGGTTGGTGAAAAATTAGTTACAGTTCTGATGAAGTTGCATATTAACTATTTGCAGTTTCCCCTGTCACTCCCCTGCTCAAGGATGTACAGTGATAAACCAACAGACATCATGCTCATTAAATGCCAGCAGTGTGCAATGCATCATGCTTGACATCATGGGGGGAGGCAAAGATGAGTCAACAAGCCCAACCACCTGCTTTCTCCCTGCATCCCCAACTCCACAGCCACTGTCTCTTCCCTAAACACCCAGCTCTCCCAGTTTGAATACTGCTCCTTCCATGTTCAGCTCAAACATGTCGTGCTCCTTGAAAGGTTTTCTGTTTTCCCCAGCGGAACGTCAAAGTCTCCCCTTTGAGCTCCTTTTGCACCGTCTGCCTGCTTCTCCCGCATTCCTGCCTTATGCCATCTTTGCTTACGTACACCACAAATGCCTGTCGCCGCCCAGACTCTGATCTCCTTTAACACTGAGACGCTCTCTGATTTAGTTTTGTGTGATGTCTGGCATGGTCTGGGTACCCAACAAATGTGCTAAATTGGTGAGAAATTGTTCTTGTTTTCCAGGAGCTCACAATTCTCTATTGACTATGCAGTCGAGTCCAACGTTTCTGGCAAAAATGTCAAAGCCTTCTAGAATCAGACCCCACCTTACCTGATCACCTGCTGCTGCTTCACCAGCACAGACCCTCTGTGAAAGCCAGCCTGGTCCTTCATCACACTTGAAACATGGCAGTTCATTTGTTCACTTCAGTGGAGCTCATTGAGGTGAATACTGAAAATGTATGTTGAGAACCTACCGCATGCCAGACCCAGCTCTAGATAAAATGATGAGAAAATTAGACATGGTTCCTGCCCTACTAGAATGTATAGAATGAGAAGGAAGCCAGGATTAAGCAAATAATAATTACGAGTCGTGAAAAGCACTATGAAAGAAGCAAACATAATAGAGGTTGCCCAGGCTGCTCCCCTCCCTGGGACATTGACTGAGCCCTCTCTGCCCACCTGAATCCCACATCTCTTTCATCTCGTTTATCCCCATGGTTCACTTCTGGGAGGTCTTCCCAGATCACTGCAGGCCCTGCCTGCCCCCCTGGCATTCATCACACGCATAATCAAACCAGCACAACCGACACTTCCTGCCAGCAAAGCTGCAATGAGCCCTTACCCTGGTGCAGGACTGCAGAGTGATCCCATGATCCAGGTGCTTCCGTGGTTTCAGAACCAGGCTCGTGGGCAAACAGTGCGATTTCTGGGATCTTCTGCACACTAGCTAACCGTTAGAGAGAAAACTCCATGCAAGGCAGCCCAGCCAAGATGACTGCATAGCCCCCTACCCATCCCCCTAACTCGTCCTTACCTGACCGCAGCTTGACTCATCCCTGCCTGTGTATAGTCATGAATGATCTCTCTCTCCTCCCAGTCTCAGCCTCTTGCTGAAAAGTTATGTCCTGTTAACTTATATTTAACTCACTCGTAATGATTTGAGCTCTCCTTGCCGATGCTGGGACATCTCCTTCAATTCCCAAAAGCCTAAGAGACTCCCTCCACCTGGGGACAGACCTGTCAGTTGTGTCTCTTTTTCAAGGCAGTGGAAAGTTTTATATAATGACCGATAGGCTAGGCAATATGAATAAACAGTTGGGAGTCAGGGGTGAAGGGGTCAGGGGGGGATTAGTGTTTGCGATACTGTATCTCATATTTTATATGTATTATTTCTAATTCTTAAG
>NW_006796716.1:412468-422735 GCF_000442215.2 Lipotes vexillifer | reverse complement strand
TGCAAGGTAATATGATTATGCCCATTTTTATAGATGAGGAAAATTAGGACACAATGTAGATTTCTCAAAAAACTAAAACTAGAACTACCATATGACGCAGCAATTCCACTCCTGGATATATATCTAAAAAAAAAACAAAAACACTAATTTGAAAAGATACATGAACCCCAATGTTCATAGCAGCATTATCTATAGTTGCTAAGACACGCAAGCAACCTAAGTGTCCGTCAACAGATAAATGGGTAAAGAAAATGTGGTGCACGCGCGCACACACACGCACACACACACACACACACACACACACACAATGGAATACTGCTCAGCCATGAAAAAGAATGAAATTCTGCCATTTGCAAAAACATGGGTGGATCTGGAGGATATTCTGCTAAGTGAAATAAGTCAGACAGAGATAAACAAACATTGTACGATGCCACTTACATGTGGAATCCAAAAAACACAACAAACTAGTAAATATAACAAAAAAGAAGCAGACTCACAGATATAGAGAGCAAAGTTACCAGTGGGGACAGGGCAGTGGCAAGGGGCAATGGAGGAGTAGGGGACTGAGAGGTACAAACTATTAAGTATAAAATAAGCTGCAAGGGTAGATTGTAGAACACAGGAAATATAGCCAATATTTGATAATAACTATAAATGGAGTTTAACATTTAAAAATTGTGAATCACTATATTGTACACCTATAACTTGTATAATATTGTATATCAGCTGTAACTCAATGAAATATTAGGACACAGGCAAGAAAAATAACTTGGCTAAGAGGCAAGGAGGACAGTCCTGTTTTTAGGCAAGTGATTTTAATACACTGTGAGACATGTTGGAGTAGAAGTTTGCATAAAGTGATGGTTTTCTCTTATAATTTGAGTTTGCATCGGAAACGCCTGGAGGGCTTGTTAAAGCACAGGTTGATGGGCCCCACCCCAAGAGTGTCTGATTCAGTAGGCCTGGGGCAGAGCCTAACAATTTGCATTTCTAGTAAGTTCCCTACTGATACTGATGCTGCAGGTCCAGGGACCACACTATAAAAAGCACTGTTGTAAAACACGGTGTGAGCCCAGAGGGGAGAGGAACTTCCAGTGCATTTGGGGCAGTGAAAGGAAGCCTTCATAGGGAAAAGTGGCATTTGGGTCGGGCATGGAAGCTTGTATAGGAGGTCTCCAGCTCACTCACAGATGCTGAAGGGAAAGACTGAACACATGCTGTGTGCAGACTTCCAGATGCAAGGCAAGTTCAGGTGCGTGAGGCAAGCTCAGCCGGCATGTACAACTGGGGGTGGCTCCGCAGAGCTCTCCCTGGCATGGCAGGGGCTGGCAGGGGAGTTTGGGGCCAGATGCAAAGCCACAGTAAAGAGTTTGGACCTCATCCCTTGGGTCCCAAGCTTTTAATCAGAAGAGTAATGCAATTCTCGTTGCCTAATTTATTCTAATTGTTCATTCATTAAAGATAAAAAGGTATTAATCACTAACTGTTCCAAGAAATGCTAGGGACATAAAAATCTCACAGTCTCTAAAAGTAATAACAACAACAAGTGGTATCTTTCCAGCACTTTACTACGGTGATAAGGGCCTCACAGGCATGACCTCCTTCACTTTGTGACAGAGGTCCCATTTTAGATATGAGGAGACTGAGATTTACAGAGGCAACGGCTCACTTCTTGAAATTAGTTGAGTAGGGATTTAGGTCTAAGTTAAAAGGATCGTTTTTGTGTTGTTGTTGTTGTTTGCGGTACGCGGGCTTCTCACTGTCGTGGCCTCTCCCGTTGCGGAGCACAGGCTCCGGACGCGCAGGCTCAGCGGCCATGGCTCACGGGCCCAGCCGCTCCGCGGCATGTGGGATCCTCCCGAACCAGGGCACAAACCCGCGTCCTCTGCGTCGGCAGGCGGACTCTCAACCACTGCGCCACCAGGGAAGCCCCGTCTTGGTGTTTTAAATCTTGTTTTCCATGGTAACATCCTTGAGTTCAAAGGCTGTATCTCTACTATCCCTTTCACCCTAAACCTGTCCCATCTAATATGCAGCATCCCTGCTGGACTCGGTAAAAGTAGCCAGAGCTCGCCAGGCAATTCCTTTCCTCCAGCAGGTGCCCTGACCTCTGCATAAAGACGCAGGCGAGCAGGAGCTGTAGCTTGTTATCGGAAGGATCTGTGGTCTTCCTAGTGCAGGAATGTCATCCCGAGGGGACAAGTGGGATCTATCACTGTCAAAGCGGAGGCCTTTTTTTATTCTTGCAAACTCAGGGCTTTTCAGATCTTTAAGGCTGATCAGAGATAGAGCACTACAATAGCTGACTTAAATCTCAGCAAGTGGAGAGGAGAGGTACCGCGCAGAACAGAAAGTGTGCTGACTCCTTTTGGGAAGATAAAACAGAACTCTCGGCACACGGCACAATAAAAGCCCTTGGAGAACAGAGAAGATCTTTGTCAGGAATTCCATCTCATTTAGCACCATTGTTTTTCACTGTGTTCCTTTCAGAATGAAAGCGATTCATCTTGCTTTTGTTTTCGGTTGTCTTATTCTCCACATGCTTAGGCTCAGCTCACAGAATCCAATTCCGTGATTTCCCCCCCCCTCCCCAACATTTTGTCAAGTAGTGATTCAGACAATACAGTGTGTTGTAAAAATATTTTAATGATCTCATTCTTTGCAACTCAGTGTGTGTGTGTGTATGTGATGTTTGTGTGTCAGGCCACAAATATCACCATCATTTATTCGCTCAGTAAATATTTGCACTCCTGGTGACGTAAAGTAGTTGCTACACGAGGCGGTCACCGCACGAAGTGTGTAGCTGAAGAGGAGGTGGCACAAAAAGGGGTTAATTATGGCACAGGAGTTAAAGAATCAGGTGGCAAGATAAGAGATGTCCCAAGGGTAAATCCCTGCATTTGGACAAAGAGGGTTACAACTCATAATGGATATTTCTACTTTGTTATGAATTTTATCAGAAGGATTTCTGTGAAAAACAGACTGAAGT
Source organism: Lipotes vexillifer (assembly GCF_000442215.2). Taxonomy (NCBI): domain Eukaryota; kingdom Metazoa; phylum Chordata; class Mammalia; order Artiodactyla; family Lipotidae; genus Lipotes; species Lipotes vexillifer. The sequence goes on along the minus strand of NW_006796716.1, from coordinate 419,746 downwards.
AACACCCTATATTCTCAGAGGCATTGTACCTGCTGGGCGCTACTCACTTGATCCCATTATCTCCTGTTGTCTTCAAGTAGCCTCCATAAGGTGTGAGGAACCGAGGTTCACACAAATTGGGTGATTTTTCAAAAAGCTGGACAGCTCCAGAGAAACAGAGCCTGGTTTCAATCTCTGGTCTCATGACAAGACAGGAGATTGGCTGGGGTGTAGAGAGGGGGGCCTGGCTTGCGAGGCCAGTCCAGATCTTGCCAGCAGTCAGTGATCAACGCTTCCTGCTCTTGAACGCTTTCTGGGGCTTTCTTCCCAGTCCTTGCCCCTTCCCAGACTCCCGCAGTGAACATGTGGACATCTGAAGGCTGCCTGGCCTAGGTGCTGTGCTAAACCAGCCTGGTGAGCTATGGGGCTCCTGCCCCCAGGGTGAGTGGTGTTGAGAGGCTGTTTGCTGCATGATTCTGAAGGATGGAGTGCTGAGAGGGTCCAAATCCCTGTGCTGGGGAGGGGTGGGGACACACCCCCAATCAGAGGAGACCGGGAAACTCGTCTGGCTTTCTCTGCCCAAGCCTCTCGGGCTTACCACTTCCCAACCCCTGATAGAGAGCAGAGCGAGCTATGTGTCCCAGCAATGGTGTCCTCGAAGCCACCAAGCCTTCCCTGTCTTCTCGGGCTTCCAAGATTCAGTTGATCTTCCTTCTATTCCACTTCTGTACTCACCATACCTTCTCTATCACTGTTGCTGTCTTTCCCTCTACCAACGGGTCCCACCCGGAGTGCTCCCAGGTCTGGCACTGGCCCTGGGGATCTCAATCACTCCCAGGACTTTGAATTATATATAGTATATTGTATTATAACATAATACAATATATGATATACTTGCACGCACACATATATTATTCAAAGCCATGTGTGTTTGTATAAACAAATGCACATACATATATCATTCCAATGCATGCATATATTATTCAAAGTCATGTATATGTATGAACGTATGTATACACCACACACACACACACACACACACACACACTCATGTTCAAACACACATACATCTTGCCTTTTTATTTTCACCTTGGACCTCTTCCTTGAATTCCAGGCTCATAAATCCAACGGCCTACTCAAATTCTCCATAAGGAGGCTTAATAGGAATCTCAATCTTAACATGGCTCCAGCCATGTTAACTACTGCCCTTCTCTTCAAACATATCAAGCCCCACCGCAAACTTTTGTTATTTCCTTAAATGGCACCACAGTCATCTACACAGTTGCTCAGGCCAAGCATCTTGGGATTTGAGTTTTCTTCTTTTTGATTTCCCTCATATCTTCCATCCAACCCATTAGTCAGCCCCTCATCGGCTCTATGTCCCCCCAGAATGTCTAGAATGCAGCCACCTCTCACCATCAGCACTGCTGCAGTCCTGGTCTGAGCAAGCGCCTGCTGGACCCCCAGCTCCCGTGCTCTCCTCGCATCAGCCACACTCCACACAACAGAGAAAAGGCCTGACACCTTGTCCTTCCCCTGGTTAACCCTCCAGTGGTTTCCCGTTACCCTGAGAGTGAAATGTGAACTCCTCACCATGGTCCCCTAGGCCCTCCATCATCTGGTCCCTGCTTCTGTCTCCCAGTTCATCTCCCTCATTACCTACGTCTGGGTACACTGACCATCAGAACATCAAGCCCGCTCCTTTCTTAAGGCCTTTGGGGTTTATTTTCCTCCTGCCTGGAGCACTTCCCTTGCTCGTGACAGGGCTGGCACATTTTCATCTTTTGGAGCTCAACTCTGTCACACCCTCCCTGAGACAATTTCCCTGACCAGCGTCTCCAGCTCCGCCCAGTTCTCGGTTCAATCTTCTTTGTCCCACTTGGGTGTAGCTGAAGTGATCTTTTCCACTTATTTTTATACCCATCAGTTCATTTTCCTATGTTTTCACTGAAGAGTTCTACAGTTTTAGCGCTTACATTGAGGTCTTTGATCCAGTTTGAGTTAATTTTTGTAGATGATGTGAGTAAGGTAAGGGTCCAACATCATTCTTTTGCTTGTGGCTATCCATTTTTCCCAGCACCATGTGTTAAAAAATATTGTTTCTCCATTGAATGGTCTTGGCACTCATGAAGAAAATCATTTGACTACTATTGAGGGCTTATTTCTGGGCTCTTTTTTTTTTTTTTTTTTGCAGTACGCGGGCCTCTCACTGTTGTGGCCTCTCCCGTTGCGGAGCACAGGCTCAGCGGCCATGGCTCACGGGCCCAGCCGCTCCGCCGCATGTGGGATCTTCCCGGACCGGGGCACGAACCCGTGTTCCCTGCATCGGCAGGCGGACTCTCAACCACTGCGCCACCAGGGAAGCCCTGGGCTCTCTTTTTTATTCCATTGGTCTGTCTGTCTTTATGCCCCATTCATCCTTTTTCACCACTAGAAGTTACATTCCTTGAGGGCAGGTGCTCTGCCTGGCTTCCTGTAGCCCAGCCTCTGGCACAGAGAGGCTCAGTGAATTTCCGATGACTCGTTGACTGGGTTTATTTCTGCTCTTCCTTCTGCAGCCCTGATGGACTTCCCTGCATGGCACCTGCTTGGCCTGTGACAGACATGCCACCTCCATGGTGCAGCCAGACAGACATGAACCTCTTCCTTCGACTTTGGGTCAGAGGGACTCCTGCCCTCCCCTCGCTCCAAACTGATCTCCCTGTCTGCTGGGTCAATTTGACCTTGCCTTGTGCCATCCTGATTCTCTTTATAACTGGTGGTTTTGTAACCAGCCTTTTCTCAGTCTGCAGCTCCCTACTTCCAGATGTCAACCCCGGGCATGTGTTCTTCTTGGAGCCACACCCATCAGACACTCAGGAACCCCAGAGGGGGCACACTCACCTGCCTTCCAGGGCTGCCCTGCTCAGCTGGAACCCCTGCATCTCAGATGTATTTGAAAACAAAGGAAAGCTAAGCCATGCTCTCTTCCAGCCTCACCCAAGTCACATCTAACGATGTGACTTGTGTTTTGCTTTTGTTTCCAGTCTCATGAATAAAGCCTCAGTAATGGCAGAGAGGGAAACCAGAGGACAGGAACGCAGCATTACCTCATCTCATTACTACACTGATGCCTCTTCAAGGCCAACAGACTCAATTAGCTCGTTGGCAGTAGCTGTGCCAGCAGTGGGCTCTTGCAGCCGAGTTTATTGTTCTAAAGAAGGACACAAAAAGGAAATGACGGTGCAGTTCGCTATCAGAGCCACCCGCAAACGCACCCAATGTTGTGGCTCGATACCAAAGATGGCTCCCTTTCAACAATTTTGAACTGTTCCTTAGAGTTCAGTCTTTTGATATATTTAAATCTGGAGAAACCCAACACTATTTGTGAAGTGTGTCCTAGTTATTTGTTACATCACCCATTCTTGAGCAACTTTGTCTTTTTTTTTCTTCCTGTAAATAATCAAGCCTTAGCAGCACTGAGACCTAGAGAAATTAGAAAAGTTACCAGCGGACACTTAGCAAGTGGCCTTGTCTCAGTCACTACCTATTTATTCATCGTTCTTGAACATATCAGATAATCAGCCATCATTTTGGGTAAGTTAGAGAAGGCAGAAAATTCTCATTCAGAATAAGTGGGGATGGAGGACAGTCAGGGTTACTGATACGTCAAAGTAATGTAATATGTCAACCACAAGTGTCATGAGAACGAGGAATGTTTTAGTTGAACAGTCCAGAGAATTTTACTTGCCCAGCCCTGTTATTTTACAGTTGAGAAAATCAAGAGACGAGAAGGTTATGTCCTATAGGTCACCTTGCTGGTTAGCAGACATGCAGAGTCACTATCAATCAACCACAGCCCTGTGCTGACCTAAGGGACAGTCCAGCAGGGTCTCTTTGGAAGGGACTTATGGTCCAGAGACTAAGAGGACTTCAAAGCAGCACATGCGGCCTGCAGTTGCTTTCAAGGTGATGTTGATAGGATGCTTGCTTTTGTCTGTAAACTAAACAAGCCCTTCACAATCTTGGCACTTTTAATATTGAGCTCTTTGTGTATAGTGCTAGGTCTCGGTGACACTATCAAACATCAAAACAGTCTAACTGCGTAGAAAAGAAACGTATGGTTACCAAAGTGGGAAGGGGGTGGTGGGGGGGGAGGGATAAATTAGGAGTTTGGGATTAGCAGATGCAAACTGTTATATAGAGAATGGATAAACAACAAGGTCCTACTATAGAGCACAGGGGACTATATTCAATATCTCGTAACAAACCATAATGGAAAAGAATGGAAAAGAATGGAGAAAGAATGTGTGTGTGTATATATATACATACATAACACCAGAAACCAACACAACGCTGTATGTAAATCAACCATTCTTCAATAAAAAATGAAAAAAAAAAAAAACTGTCCAATTGAAGGTATTCAAATTCCGTGGCTGGAAGGTTAAATCCTACTCCTGTCAAAGCAACCTCTCTTTCCCATCTTTAGCCTTAAGGTTGCTTTGCCAACCCTCCTCGTTTAGAAACGAGAAGAGGAAGCCGTGCACAGAGGTCCCACATCTTGCCTACCGACAACTGCCTCTCTGTCAAACTCATTTAGAACACACGGGGATTCAGTGCTGTGTTCTAAATGGCTCATAAATCATGCATTTCCTTAAGAAGGATTTTAAACACGCCTGATGCGCTGGGTAGCATCCTCCTCCTCCCCTCGGGCAGACTAGCAAGTACTGTGTGTCTTACACATCTTTCATCTATTTACAGCTCCGAGAAGCCAGCGGCATGGGAGTGCTGGTGACATGTGATTCCTGTGGAGAAATGGCCCCAATGCACAGAGGCTCCCTCTGGGCCTTCATAATGTGGGCGCGTCGTGGAACACACTTTGGTGAAGCTGTGCTTGACGGTTCCATGGACAAACGAAAACCAAAAATGGTCATGATGCTTTTCCAGCCGTGGAACTCTTAATAGGCCACTTGGATTTACCAGGGCTCAGATGCGTGTTGTTGTTTTCTGTCTGTCTCCTCATCTTTCTGTTTATCTTCACAATGAGGCCATGGATGTTACTGAGAAATACAGTGACTTTGGTGGCAGGCGTGGGCTCACATCCCAGGCCCATATCTTGCAAGTAAGGGGCCTCACACACATTACATGACGGCTCTGACTCTCGTATATGAAGGATAACAACAGGGTGGAGAGAGGATTGAATAAGGTAATCGAGCAAGAGTCCCTGGGCCAGTGCATAATAGATTATAGACGTTCTTCTTTCTTTATTCCATAAACATTCTTCAAGCACCTACTCTGCCAGCTCCACTTCTAGACAGCACCAAATAAAACAGGTGAAACCATGCTTTCCTGGAACTAATGTTCTAACGCAGGAGACAATGACAAACGAATACGTACTATATATAGAATGTCACGGTGATAGTGGTCATGGGGAGAAATACCGCAGGGCAGGGGTATGGGGTATGTGGCGGGGGAAAAGGTGTTTGACATTTTTAATGTGCCATCAAGGAAGGCTGCATGGAGAGGGTGGCGTTTGAGTAAAGACCTTAAGAGGTGATGGGTGCTGTGGATATTGGAGAAAGAGTGTCCCTGGCAGGCGCAGAGGACAAAACACAGTGACGATTTCTGCATAAAGAAGAGCTGTGCCCGCCCCACTGTGGGTGGAGTGAAGTGACAAGATGAGCACAGCTCTTTGCACCAACCATGACCCTCCCTTTCTTCCTGCCTGGCTTAATCTAAGCCACACTCAGTATCACGGGAACCACAGGCCACACGTCTTTTGCCAGTTGGCAAGAAGGACAAGGAAGCCAGGTCGTTGACATCAGGACTATTTATTTATTTATTTTATTATTTTTGTTTTTTTGCGGTACGCGGGCCTCTCACTGCCGCGGCCTCTCCCTTTGTGGAGCACAGGCTCCGGACGCGCAGGCTCAGCGGCCATAGCTCACGGGCCCAGCCGCTCCGCGGCATGTGGGATCCTCCCGGACCGGGACACGAACCCGCCTCCCCCGCGTCGGCAGGCGGACTCCCAACCACTGCGCCACCAGGGAAGCCCCACATCAGGAATATTTAAAGGTCTCTGCCAATGACTACAACACAGCGTTAGGGGTTATATCTGTGTCCCCAGCGCCTAGCACATTGTAGGTGCTCATTAAATGCCTCATGGATGAATGGAGGGGTGGACAAGAATTCCAAGATGGCAGCAGTAGGCAGAGGTAGGAAGCTGGACACTAATCTAAAAAAATACCCTTCTGTGCAGAATTCAGCAGGGGAGATAGAATCTAGCAGAGTTGGGGGAATAAGGCCTATTTCAGGATGTCTGGAGAATTGAAAAAGAGAGCAAGAAGTGATCTCAGGCACAGTAAAATGAGACAGGACACTTAATACTGAAGCTGAAGTTCAAAGACAAAATGGTACCAGTAGACAGTGGAGTAGATGCTACATAGAAAGGCATCAAGCAGTCCTTCCTAGAGAAAGCCCTGTGCCCAAGTCTTTGCCATGTGCATCCGACGGACCAAGGGCCTTTGTCTTGACAGGTCAACTAGAAGGACCACACTTTTTTTTTTCTGGAAAGCTGAAGAAACTCAGCTGAACTGGCTGCCCATCACAGACCCTTGACTCGTGGAGATGAGGGCAGAACTTTCTGGTTTGTTCTTGTCATTGTTGAGACCTATTGGACATACACTCTATCCCTTAAGGAGAACTTCATATGCAATGAGACAGTGGTCTTACTTTGTTTATAAGTCCAAGGCCTCGCTCTAGGAGATGATCTTGTCTTGGTCCCCAAAGCTGAGGCATTGCCACTTCTGTAAACTACTGGCTGCAGCCAGAATCACCTCACATAAATCACAGCTGAGTTAAGGGGTCCTAATCAGCAAACTCCCATCCAATGCACAGAAGTGGATTTGTTTTAAGTCACTAACTGCTGGGGTGGGTTTTTTAGGTAGAAAGGCTAATGGTGGTGTGCCGCCAGAGGAAGGCATAGAGGAAACAGAAAGAAGAAAAGGGCTATAACTGCGGCAAGCAGGAGGAGGGTGTGACAAAGAGTAGCTGTGATAGGCTGTCTTATGCCAAGGAATCCTGCCTGGGAGCTAAGCCAATGCTCTCGAGCTAAGCTGTCTTTCTGTGACCCACTTCTGTCTCTTTGACCTTGCACGACAGACCCATCGTATGTCTGTGTTTTCACTTTGATTCAGGTCTCAGTAAGACCCACCTTTGGATTCTGGCTCTGCCACTAACTGGGCTCTTTGCTGTCTACCCATCCCTGCCTTACCAATTATTCTCAGACTTGGGCTTTATGATGAAATGCTCACATTCCTG
>NW_006796716.1:368186-412332 GCF_000442215.2 Lipotes vexillifer | reverse complement strand
ATTCCTGCTCCATCCTTTGTGTTGCCTGTTTATCTCTTACATCCGACCTAGCTCACCATCTCTCTGGTCTGGTCCTGGGCTGCAACCTCTGACTCTGCCCCTAGCAGGTGCCCAGGAAAATCTCACATCAAGGAGCTGGCGCCTTGGCTGAGCTTTGGGGCTGGGATCCAGCCCGGGCAGTCTCTCATCTTTTCCTCTCAACATCGCCCCCACTTCTACAACCTGAAGCCTGTCTTCTGATATCCTCCCGGATCCCACTGCTTTTCCATGTGTTCTTTCCTGCTAACCTGTTTTCCAGAACATCACAACATCACTTACTGAGAATTTCCACTTCTGCCACTCTGTGGCCCATGGCCTAATGCCTTGATCTGCCTGACCCTGCAGAATTGCAGCATTTCCCAAGTCAGCACCTACTTCTTCCAAAGGATTACTCTGGACTTTCCCTGCCAGGGTGGATTATACCTGCAACAAGAGTTATTAACTTGTGAATGCTTTGCGTAGGGGTTGTGCCTGAAACTGTTTTTAGGCAGCAAGAATGTGCTCGATTCGTGGAAAGACATTTTCTATTTGAGAAAAAAATTAAATCCCTTTTCTGCACTCCGGTCAATAAAAGGACTCTACTATTTAAAAACACTAGGAAAAACTAGCTCTTGGGAGAAAAATAATACTTTCAAGTCATGGTGAAACAAAGGCACACAGAGGGCAATGCTATGAATATAAGGTACTCTTTTTAAAAATTTTTCAGGGAATAAGATATCCTAGAGAGTCTAAGTGATAGGAAGTCTATTAGTACTTTTCTTGAGGCAAAAAACATTTTTAGATCCTACACTCTCTTTATACATCTTTGGGGTATTTAAAGAGATGGCCTTAAACAGGCACTAAAATGTCTACAGAACTCCTCTCTGAGCATCCCCAGTGCTCTGGCCAGGAGCCTAGTACTGGGACTGCTGCTTGCATGGTGAAGTGGGTGGGCAGGAGGTGTCTGAACTATCCATGAGCAGCCATTGACATGGGAATTCAAACATCTTTGTATGTGAGTAGACAGAGACAATCACATGTAATGCAAAATACACACATTCTAGGTACTATTTGCCATCTATCCTAGATATTTCAGTACCATCTCATGTCCAATTATATTTCTTCATATACTTTCACTCCCTTGGAAATACTGTCTTTCCCCTGGAGATAATTGACTGAATGAATCTAGTCTACCAAGCTAATAACTGAGCAAGCTGAGATTTTCCAGTTACAAGTGTAATGATAACTTCCATCCCCAGTACATATGAATGAGGAAAGGGGCCATGCCTGTTCTTTACTTACATGCATGTATTTACATGCTTAATGTTTTTCTATCATGTAATCTTTAAATGAAAGGTAATTAATTAATTATATATACACACACATACGTGTATATGTATATATATAGCTATATATCTATATCTATCTATCTATCTATGTAAAATTTCAAGTTTTTTCTTTTGTAAAACTTTGTATCATTTAGGAATGCTTTTGACTACATGTAACATAAAATCAGACTAACAGCAGCCTGAGCAAGAAAATCATTACATTTTTCATATAACACAAATTTGGGGAAGGTGCTTCCAGGGTGTGTTCATTGGCTCAGTGATGTGAGGGTGCTGGGCTGGCATCTCTGGAGTCACTTGTCTTTTCCTCATGTTCACAAGATGGCTGCTGCAGCTCCAGGCATCAAGACCACACACAGGAATCTTAAGTAAGAAGAAAGTGTCAAAAGCAAAAATGAATTTTCCTCAGCAGATTCCTTTTCTACTTTTCTTCCTCCTTCTAAATCAGACTGTCTACCATAGACTTTTCACATAAGTAAAGTTACATGTAAGAAGAAATATGTTGTAAGGCACTATGTTTGTCCGTGTTTTGGGTTTTGTTGCTCTGTGCGTGGTATGTTTATTTCCTTGTCAGTGTCTGGGACCAGACTCTGTGCTCTCTGAGGCAAGGGTTTTGTTGGTCACATCTCTTTGTCCTCCCACTACCAGGCTTGGAACACCGGAGATGTTTGGTGTTTGCTAATGACTGGCATATGACGAATTTCAGGTTTCCCTTTGCTCTTGAACTACTCACACCTTTGGGAAACTGAGGAGCTGGGCATCAGACTACTTCAGGGTTTTAGCCATTGCTTACACCAGTGATTGAGCCAGGAACAGAGTGATAGCAGAATGATCATACCTGATTATGGTGGGTTGGTATCACCATCCTCAACCCCCATCACAGGAGAACCTAAGTGTGCTCGGTTGGCTCTATGTCTATGTGTTAGATTTTTTTCTCTGCTTTCCACTCCCATGACACTTGGTACATTGCTATGTATAACTCTGTCATATTGAAAAAATAAGTATCTAAGTGTATATCCTTTCTCCTTACTTGAGAATTTAGAATCCTCAAGGTCAAAGGACATTTCTTAGTTATATTTTTCCCAGCATCTTCCACACTGCCTGGCAGGATAGTATTTATTTATTTAAATGCTGAGAAAATTGAATGAAAGAAAATTTTCTTGTACTGACATAATACATCTTTCAAATCTCCCGACATGAGTGGCCACTTATATGAAAATGACCCACTGTGCCTTCAGGGCAGTAAACAACACTATTAAATTTATTAAGCATATATTTATTGAGCATCTATCAAGTGCAATAAATCTATCAAGTGCAAAAACAGCAGAGGGAGTGGTTTGAATATGAATTTACTGCTTTGAGCTCAGGCATTGACTAACACTCTTAATTATAAGAATACAAATACTTTTTTATTTAAAGTTGACTTTAAGGATTAGTGAGATGTTAAGTGGATGTCTACCAAATAGTGATCTTCCAGTAATTAGGCATATATCCAGGTAGATGTGGATGACTACCTGCATACAGGATGGAAATGAATGCCAGTTTCTGGAAGTTCCATGATTATAAGGCACAAGGTATGATTCTTTCGCTATGCTCTACAGGGCCTAAACTCACCCTACCTTGTTCAACCTTTGGTAAAGACTTTGACCATCAGCCATCTCCCTACACCAGCCAGTCCCAATGGAGAATCAGTCAGAGGATGGTCATTAAGCTTGCTTTGCCTTTTCTCCCCTTCCCTCCCCTGGATGCCACGTAGGAGAAAAACAGGGCATGGAGGACCACCGGGGCTTGCTCTCAACTGAACCCTCTTACATAGAATGGGGAGAAGAGAGGTAAGCCTTACTTGCTAGGCTCCCAGTTTCCGGAGCATAGATAGAAGAGCTTTGTCAAAGGAGAGTGCCAGAGAGAAAAAGTCACAGCCATGTGAAAGAATTTTTTTTTTTTTTTTTTTTTTTTTTTTTTTTTTTTTTTTTTTTTTTTTTTTTTTTTTTCTTTTTGGTCCGCGGGCCTCTCCCTGCTGTGGCCTCTCCCGCTGCGGAGCACAGGCTCCGGACGCGCAGGCCCAGCGGCCACGGCTCACGGGCCCAGCCGCTCCGCGGCACGTGGGATCCTCCCAGACCGGGGCACGAACCCGCGTGCCCTGCATCGGCAGGCGGACTCTCAACCGCTGCGCCACCAGGGAAGCCCCATGTGAAAGAATTTTTAATGATCATCAGCAAATGTGGCTAATCAATGCCTTGGAAGGTAATTCATCTAGAATCTCTTCTCCACCCCTGGATGGGGAGCGGGTGGGAAAGAGAGGCATGATAGCATGTCCGCACTGGCTGGTCACATCTGATGAGACAGAATATAGTCGGAATAAAGGTAAACTTCTCCACTTAAGCTCCCGAAACAGTTGCATGAATATCAACAAATAGGGACCTCAGCTTCGACTTGAGGGTTTTGGCTAGCTCACCAAGGTTATCATTCTGATGTTCCCGTCGTATTAGACCCTCTTTATTCTGCACTGGTCAGACCACTCCAGATTTGAATGCTGTTTTTTATTTATTTATTTTTTTGCGGTACGCAGCCCTCTCACTGCTGTGGCCTCTCCCGCCGCGGAGCACAGGCTCAGCGGCCACGGCTCACGGGCCCAGCCGCTCCGCTGCACGTGGGATCCTCCCGGACCGGGGCACGAACCCGCGTCCCCTGCATCGGCAGGCGGACTCTCAACCACTGCGCCACCAGGGAAGCCCGAATGCTGTTTTTTAAAAGGAACACAGCAGCCTACAGATTGTTTAGAGGAAATTAATAAATGCCATAGGAAATTGAGTTAGAAAGTGCCTATTTTTTAAAATTGCTAATATTCTAGGATGTCAAGGTGCTGAACATCTAATCTCAAGGGATTCAAGGTTGTTGAATTCCTATCGTGTGCGCTGTGGTGGATGCTATGGAGGCGTTATCCAACTTGATCATCATGGCCTCTGTCCCTATTTTACAGATAAGGACACCCGGGCTACAAGAGGCTGGCTGATTTTCCTGCGGTCGCACAGCTGGTGAGCAGCAAACTAGGATTTGTACCTTCGTCCTGCCCAACTCAGAGTACATGCTGTTCGACTACATCAAGCATTTAACGTTCTGAGATGCTGAGCTTCTGTGCTTCGGTGATCCTGTGACAATGATTCTAAGGTTGCCGTGTTTGAAGACTCCACAGGACGGCTGGGGAAGAATGGGGAGGGTGGGGAGGGCCAGAGGGAGTGTGAGGTGGTAGGAAGAACAGCCACATCACAAAGGTGATCATTCATTTGGTTTCGCCCCCAAACGAAACATTCCTGTTTATTTCTCTGCGTTTCTACCAGGCAGGCATGTGACCTGAGAACAATTCCTTTATGAGGCAGAGTTTTTCTCATTTCCTGGCTCCTAATCTAATAGAAACGTCTAAACTAGTTGGCTAGCTCTGCCAGAGAGAGGAAGAAAAAAAAAATCTAGGATCAATCACTCCATTTGAAGCTGCATCTGCAGAAAAGATGTCAGGAAGGGGCAGGGAGGGGCCAAAGCTCTGTTTACCACTGTGCTTCTGCTAGCAACTTCTGGCCCGTCTCTGGGTCTCTCCGTACCCTGATGAAGTCGCTGGCAGGGCCTCCCAGAGCAGAGTTCAGCCAGGGTGCTGTGCCCCGGCCAGTCTTCCAGCAGATTCTCCCTCTGTACAACCTGGTTAAGTGCCTCCTTTGCCTGTCGCCAACCAGAGGATTATGCCTTGACCAGTTTCCAGGCTGCGTCTCTGAAAGTCTCCTTATTAAAGGCATTAAAAAATATATATCCTAGTGGATAGCTTCCAGGAGGTTTTTTTGGAAACTCTAGTTATCCCCATGGGACAATCAGTGCAAATTTATCCCCAGTTGGAATCCATCTGGTATGAGGACAGAGTCCTTGAAACACCCTTGCAAAGCAGTTTGTTTACATTTGTCACAAAAGGGACTGCTGTCAGTGGTTCAGCTCTTCCGTGGGTGGGAGAGAGCCTTACCCTGGTCCTAACCTCAAGTGACTGATACTTGGGCACCTAACAAACATGCTGGATCCCAGGAGGCAGATACACTCAACGAAGAGCCTACACTGTCCTTAGATGTTTAAGATTATCACATGAAGTTATTACCCAAACTAATCAGATTTCACTATTTTCACACTAATGTCCTTTTTCTGTCCCCGGATCCAATTCAAGATTGCATTTGTTTTGTTTTGTTAATTTAATTTCGTTTTTTCCCCCCCAGCTTTATTGAGGTATAATTGGTTATGTAAGATGTTAACATTAGGGGAAACTGGCTGAAAGGTTCACAGAAGCTCTCGCTGAGGGCTGGGATTGGGGTGTGGATGGGAGGATTGACTGTAAAGGGGCAAGAGGGAACTTTCTGGAGCGATAGGAATGTTACACATTTTTATTGGGGTGGTGATTACGTAGATGTATAAATTTGTCAAGATATCAAACTGTGGACTTAAAATAAGTACATTTAATTGTGTGTGAATTCTGCCTCAAGATAGTTGATATTTAAGACATTTTTTAATCAAAATATAAGATCATGTCATCCCCATACATAAAAATCCACCAATGGCTTCTCATTACACATTAAATAAAATCCAAGCTCCTAACTTGGAAAAAAATTGAAATAAATAAATAAATAAAAATGCCTCTCATGAAAGGCTGGATAAGGTCCCTAAGATACGAAGAGCTAGGGCTTCCCTGGTGGCGCAGTGGTTAAGAATCCACTTGCCAATGCAGGGGACACAGGTTTGAGCCCTGGTCCGGGAAGATCCCACGTGCCACGGAGCAACTAAGTCAGTGCGCCATGACTACTGAGCCTGCGCTCTAGAGCCTGCGAGCCACAACTACTGAAGCCAGCACGCCTAGAGCCCGTGCACCACAACGAAGAGAAGCCCCTGCGCACCGCAACCAAGAGTAGCCCCTGCTCACCGCAACTAGAGAAAGCCCATGCGCAGCAACAAAGACCCAACTCAGCCATTAATTAATTAATCAATTTTAAAAAGATACAAAGCTCTTATTAACCAATAAGAAAATGGGCTTGGCTCATTAATGGGCGATTTATAAGGAAATAAAAACTGGGTAATGACATTCAGAAAGAAGTTTAACCCTATTAATAATAAAATAAATATAATTTGAAAGAAACAAAAAGATGATCACATGAAATGGTTTGTCTGAGGCTTGAAACAAACAGTAAGGTTTCCTTAACATCCCTCATTTTAGGAGCCTGCCAAGTCTCTTTCTATTAGGGTCTTCTTTTTCTTGCTTCCTAGACAGTATCTCCAGTGAAGTGAGATGTCAAAGAAAAATTGTGTTTAAATAGATGTTACTGTGTTGCTCAGACTTTTTGCAGAGATGACAGAGGCCAAGAACAGCATGAGAGTTGCCGAGTACATGAACATCCTTAATTAAGATGCATGGTCTCACACCAGGCACAGGACGTGCTAAGAGATGGTGAGCCTGCTTCAGCCAGCAGTGGTCCCACGACACAGGCTACCTATGCAGAATTTGGTTAAGGACGATTGCTTTGTAGAGTCATTAGTGTGTTCTGCCTCTTCTCCCTATGGGGGGGGGGGGCCTCAGATCAGAAGGGCTGGGAGAGCATCACGTGAGGGTATTCCATGTGACCCTGGAGTTGGGGTCGTTAGGAGCTAGGTGCCTGATCCAGTTGTGCCTGAGGGGCTGTGGAGTGGGTCTTGAACTCTCACTGCCTGGCCCCACGGCAAAGACAGGACTATACTGGAAAGGCCAGATTAGGAAGGGCGAAAGCTAGGGCGGTCTCTGTGTGCCGGACGTAGAGTTGCTAACGGGACTCTTCCCAACCAGGACAAGGTGACCCTAACAGAGGGTGGACTTCAGGCTCAGAGTGGAGGGCAAAGCTGTGAGTAACCAGAGGAAGGAAGAATTGTCCACTTAAGGGAAATGTAGACTAGAGGGATTCCTGGTGATGGGGGAAGTGTCTCCAAAGAACACTCAAAAGTCCCCAAGAAAAAGAGAATTGCTACACCCAGAAGATCCAATGACAGTCACAATGGTATAAGTCAAGAAAGAAGTTTCCTGCCCCTTGCGTCTCCTCCCTAATTTCTTCCCAGCCCTGCGGAGACCCAAATTACATCCAGAAAGCGATGGAGTGAAAACAAAGGGAGAAGGTAAAGGTCCACTGCTCCTCCGTCCAGCTGCCCAGGGAAGGGCTGATCTGGGGGAAGGAAAAACAAAATAAGTGAATGATAGTTTAGCGTTTGGATATGACTATAGACTAGATTTTTAAAAATCCCTAGAAAATGACACTCTTTATTATTATATCTTTTTTTCTTTTTTTTTTGCCTGAAAGTGATTGAGGGATGTTTTATTATCCTAGACTGAGCTGAAAAGCTGAAGAACCTAAATGAAATTTCACGTAGCATAAATGGAGACAGAGGACGAAACAGGGGGTCTAAATCTAAGGTTCTGTGGTCGATAGACTACGCGCTGTTTTCTGTCTACATCCAGGCCTAGTTTAATTATTAAACCTATTACATAGAATTCTCCTAAAAGGTAGGAGACTTTGGAACAAAAAAACAAGTGCATCATCCATCAAAAAGCTACATTCATCGTCTAATCAGGACACGAGACATGCAGTTTTTATATATGAGGAAGACTGCTAGCACAAGCTCACGCCTCCCTCCTGCTTCCTGAGTCATTACAGGGATGAAATATTCGAACTGAACATTTAGGCCACCTTAGTCAGGATCTCACAATGTCCCTATTGTACTCTTATAATGCCAGATACCACTGGAAATGTTCTGTTCCGGGTGCTACATTCAATAACTTGTCATTGATTTCTCTAAGAAATATAATAAGGTTTTACGTGGAGAGGAGCTTATTAAAGCATGGGTGTATGCAAAAATACATCTAGTCCAGAAATTTCTAGAGAAATTTAGTCCTTTCTAATCTAATAAGAAATGCAGAATTCACCCCGTTGGTTGAAAGAAGCCACTTTTTCATGTCAAGGGATTTTATGACTCCCGGGTGTCATTATACAAATTGCAGAGGGCTACTCCTCTAGCTCACCTACCAAACCCTATCCTGCAATAGGTGAGGTCTGTCTTACCTTTTCTTCTCTTGCATACAGAACTGGCCACTGAGTACTTATAATATCTCCATCTGCCACGTTTCTCCCCTCTCTGGCCAGCCACTCCCCACTCTTTTCCTTCCTCTACGTGGTGACTTTAAAATAAGTTTTCCAATCTGTTGACACTCCATCCATCAAGTCCAATTCCCTTCCTCTTGAATATGAGCTGGTCTTAGTGACTGACTTCTCACAAATAGAATTTGGCAGAAGTGATGATGTGTGACATCCAGGGCTAGGTCATAAGAGGCAAGACAGCATCAGTCTGGGCTCTCTCTTGGGACGCTTGCTCTTGGAATCCGGCTACAGGTTTGATCCCAGGCCACATGGAAAAACCTCATGTAGCTGTTCGGGTCAATAGGATGGCTGAGGCCCCTGTTCACAGCCAGCCTCACCTACCAGGCACATGAATGAGGAAGCCTTCAATGTGACTCCAGCCCCAGCCATGGTCTGACTGCAACCATGTGAGACACTCTGAGTGAGAACCACTCAACTAAACACAGTACCATGTGAGACAATATGTGATTGCTGTTTTATGCCACCAAGTGTAGGGTGGTGTGTGACACAGCTATCGATAATCAGAACACTGTCAAGATGTACTACTTGGGAACCTTTAAAAATGTACTCTTGGAAACAGTGTTTCCAGTCTGGGAATATACCCTATGACTTAGGATACAAATTATGGAAATAACTTTTATGCATAGAGAGTTTTCTTTTAGGAAGAACCATTTCCCTATTATTGAACACTTGGACTATAAAACTCTTTCAAAGCCACGCAATGAAATATTAGGAAGCTAGAAAAATTTCTAGCAAGACTGACAAAAATAAAAAAAGAGAAGACACAAATCGCCAATATCAAGAATGTGATATACTACTTATATCACTACGTATTCTGGTATATCGCTAAAGATTCTGGGGCCATTAACAAGTTATAAGGAAATACTACAAAGCTTTAATTTAAGCTCATAAATTAAACAACTTAGAAGAAATCGACCAATTCCCCAAAAGCTGTATACTACCAAAACTCAACCAAGACGAAGCAGATAATCTCAATAGCCCTCTAACGGTTAAAAAATTGAACTTGTAGTTGAAAAGATCCCCCCAATTAAACCACAATGAGATATCACTACACATCTATCAGAATGACCAAAATAAAAAAAGAGTGACAACGCTTAATGCTAGTGAGAATATGGAGAAACTTAATCCGTCATTGTTGGTGAGAGTGTAAAATGGTACAGCCACTCTGGTAAATAGTTTGGCAGTTTCTAATAAAATTAAACATGCAAGTATTACATGATCCTGCAATTGTGCTCTTGGCATTTATCTCAGAGAAATGAAAACTTAAGTCCACCAAAAAAAAAAAAAATCCTGTATATAGCAGCTGTATTAGTAAGAGCCCCAAACTGGAAATAGCACAGATATTCTTCAACAGGTGAATGTTTAAACCAACTGTGGTACATACATAGCATGAGGTACTACTCAGCAATAAAAAGGAACAAATGATAGTTTTTCTCTTATTCATCCTATAGCTGAAAGTTTGTACCTTTTTACCAATCTCTTCCTATTTCTCCCACCCCCACCCCCCGCCAGGCCCTGGAAATCACTTTTCTACTCTCTATTTCTATGAGTTTGACTTTTTAAAAAATTATTCCACATATAAGTGATGCCATGCAGTATTTGTCTTTCTCTGTCTGGCTTATTTCACTCAGCATAATGTTGTAAATTTCAGGATTCCCTTTTCTCTCGTGGCTAAATAGTATTCCATTGTGTGTGTGTGTGTGTGTGTGTGTGTGTATCACAGCCGCTTTATCAATTCATCCATTGATGGACACTTAGGTTGTTTCCATATCTTGGCTGTTGTGACTAATGCTGCAATTAACATGTGTGTGCAGATATAGTTATCTCTTCAAGACACTGATTTCATTTCCTTTAGATATATACCCAGCAGTGGAATTGCTAGATCATATGGTAATTCTATTTTTAATTTCTTGAGGAACCTCTGTACCTCCACACTGTTTTCCATAGGAATACATTATTGATACACGCAAAAAATTAGATGAATCTCCAGGAATTATGCTGAGAGAAAAAAAGTCAATCACAAAATGTTATATACTGCATGATTCCATTTACAGAATATTTTTGAAAAGACACTATTTTAGAAATGGAAAGCAGATTAGTGAATGCCAAGAGTTAGGGACTGGGGTGGGAAAAGGAGGGAGGTTGGTATGGTTATCAAAGGGCTACATGGGAAATCCTTGTAGTGATGGACCTGTTCAGTATCTTGATTGTGATGGATATAGGAATCTGCATGTCTGATAAAATTGTATTAAGTTAAATGCACACACATACACACACAGACACAGATGAGTTATAAGTAAAACTGGAGAAATCGGAATAAGATCAGTGAATTGTGTCAGTGTCAATATTCTGGTATAATATTCTACTATATTTTTGCAAGGTGTTGCCACTGGGGGAACCTGGGTGAAGAGCACTCTGTATTTTTCTTACAACTGTATGTGAATCCATAATTATCTCAATAAAACTTTTAACTAAAAATTATGTTATGAAGAGGCTGTGATAATATGGGATAAATTGTTTATAACATAACCATAGGCTATTTATTTATTTATTTAGAGGTTCTTAGTCTTTTTATTTAAAAAAAAATTTTAACATCTTTATTGGAGTATAATTGCTTTACAGTGTCGTGTTAGTTTCTGCTTTATAACAAAGTGAATCAGCTATACATATACATATACCCCCGTATCTCCTCCCTCTTGCGTCTCCCTCCCACCCTCCCACCCCCACCCCTCTAGCACCCCCTTTGTGCTAGATGGTCACAAAGCACGGAGCTGATCTCCCTGTGCTATGTGGCTGCTTCCCACTAGCAATCTATTTTACATTTGGTAGTGTATATATGTCCATAAAAAGTTAAAATATTCATAAAATTTATATCCTGGGTGATTCTGTCGAATAGATTCAAAGAAGGCAAAAATAAAAACTGTATAAAATTTAAAATTAAGAGAAATGGGAACACCAAAGAAAACCAAAAAATACTATGTTAAAATTCTATTTTCTAAAGTTTCTATAATGAGCACATGATACTTGCATAATGGAAGAAACTCTATTAAGATGATGTTTTATTCACTTTTAGATTTTTACTATCTATTAGAATACTTTGAGACCTAGGTTCTCAACTGAGGAAACTCAGTCTGAACAGTACATTTGTATTTTGACAGTAGAAGCAGAAGTCTCCAAATGCTGAATTTTAATAAAAAAGATTTCAGGCATCAGTCAGTGAGTTGAAGAGAAA
This sequence comes from Lipotes vexillifer, assembly GCF_000442215.2. NCBI lineage: Eukaryota > Metazoa > Chordata > Mammalia > Artiodactyla > Lipotidae > Lipotes > Lipotes vexillifer. The sequence goes on along the minus strand of NW_006796716.1, from coordinate 400,537 downwards.
TGAGAAGGGGGGTGATGAGGCATATTACTACTCCTTTCTGGGTCCCTGGAACATGTGGCATAGTGGGATCCCCCCACTTTGCTCTTGCCTAAGGCTGCTTACATGCCTCCATGGCAGATTCCTTTCCTATCCTACTACCAATGCACGCTGGGCTTGGCTTGAAATTATTCAACTGTGAAGACACAGAATTTCAAATTGTTCTGCCTGTTTCAGTAGGCACAAATTCCTCCACAGCGGGGAGATTTCTCTGGGGAAATTTTGAAAACAAGCAGAGATGCTGAAGGAGTTTGGAGAAGACTGTTTTCTGCATGGAAAGTTCTGAGTGCAATTAAGTTGTACCCAAAATTTAGAGAGGCTAGAAAATTTTGGGGGGAAAATATGGTCCCCCATCAACGCAAAGAATAGTGTATCATCTCTGAATAGAGGAAACTATCACCGAATTACAAAATCATTAGAGGCAGAAGGCGCCTAAGGGCCATCATGTTGAACAACATCAGGTGACCCCATTCACCTTTAGCCTATGTACGTGGTGGTCCGGGGAGTTGTGCAGTGTACAACCTGCACAACTGTATTAATTGATTCTGATAAATCTAGTCATTACCACCATTGTCCTTCCCCCCCGCCCCACCGCACTTAGATACAATCCTCTTTTAGAGAGGAGAAAAGTGAAGCCCAGAGAGGGGAAGGAACTTGTCAAAAGCCATACAGCTAACCACAGAACCCAAGTTCTTGAATTTTAGATTAATACTCTTTCCTCTCTACAGCGCCGCCTGAAAGAAATGTTTTTACTAAATAAAAAAGAAAAATTCATCCTGAAAAGTATTTGTTTCAATTCTACACTGCTGTAACCTAACCAGGGCTATTTTCATAATGTTGAAACAGGAGTCAAATTGAGTCTGCACATTCTAAGGACAGCTTCCTCACATATGAAATGGGGATAATAATAGTGCCTTTCAGAGTTGTTTGGGGGGATAAATGAGTTAATACTTGTAGAACACTTAGAACAGTGCCTGTCATATAGAAACATGTAAGTGTTAGATATTATTATTAAGTGATATGTGGACTTTGGGGAGAACATGTACCTTTCATCTATGTTTTCACATGACCTGGCACGGCTTTGAGGAGTGCTCTATTAATGTTTTGTGATGATGGATGGATGTGTGGATGGATGAATGGATGGAAAGATTGAGAGAAGGATGGATGCATGCGTGGATGCATGGATGGATGGATGGATGGAGGCATGGACGGATGCATGGATGGATGCATGGATTAATGGCACCTCTAGCATTACAGTGGTTCAGGTCAACAACCTTGGGGTTGTCCCTGATTCCACTCTTACTCCATATAACTAATATATTAGCAAATCCTGCCTATTCTATATGCAAAATATATTTAGAATCCGACAACTTCTTCCAACCTCCACCATCCTAGGACCAAGCCATCAGCATCTCTCTTAATTGGCCTTCCTGCTTTGACCCTTGTCTTCCCGTAGTCTATGCCCTTATAGGATGACCTGGCCCCAATTACTGCTACTCTGGAACCCCATCTATCACCACTGTCCTACTTCCTGTCTCTGACCCAGCTACACCAGTCTCTTAACCGTCCCTTGCATGCAGCAGGCATGCTCCCATCTCAAGGACTCTGCACTTACTGACCTCTCTGCCTGAGATGCTGTCCCCATTGATCTCTTCTACTTTCATGGCTCCCATCTAACAACTTCCCCTCTATTCCTTCTGCTAGTGTAACTGAGATCAGGAAATCAGTGGATTAGCTAATGCTGGGGCTCTCTCTCTCCTTCAGAGATCAGGAAGGTGGCGAATCTTCTATCATGAGATTGAGGGCTATGTTATTCTCAGCTCGGGTGTGTGGAGCCTAGAATACTACGTAATACTGTTTGGTCATGAAGGGCTCTGAGATTACAGTCCCTAAAGGGTGCATAAACTCACCAGAACTTTTTAGCTTCTGCGTTTTAGTTGCTTATATTTTTTGAGCTTTGAAACCCATGCTGCAGAGTCACTTCTTATTTTTATTCTTTGTGATTGTTACTTGACATTTTGGACGGTGAGCATCTCAAAGCTAGGACTTCACGGTTGTATAATCTCTCCTCTTTCTGCCACAGACCATGATACAGAAGAGGTTCATGCTAACAGGTAACTTTTTTTTTTTTTTTTTTGCGGTACGCGGGCCTCTCACTGTTGTGGCCTCTCCCGTCGCGGAGCACAGGCTCCGGACGTGCAGGCTCAGCGGCCATGGGTCACGGGCCCAGCCGCTCCGCGGCATGTGGGATCTTCCCGGACCGGGGCACGAACCCGCGTCCCCTGAATCGGCAGGCGGACTCTCAACCACTGCGCCACCAGGGAAACCCTAACAGGTAACCTTTATGGAGCGCTTCCTACGTGCTAATGTGTAGGTTGTTTGCAAAAATGGCGGCGATAATTTCCCTCCTGTATATCTTCCACTTTGCAATGTGAATTTGCAGCTCTTCCATCAAGTGATCGAGTCAGTTTCCCAATCACTGGGTGGGCCCTGTGGCTTACTTTGACCAAATATAATGTGGCAGAAGTGACAGCCAGGGGCATGCCTAGGCCTCAAGAGACTTTGCACAATTCGGCTGCGTCTCTTGGAGCCCTGCCCAACCTCCGTTTGAACAAGCCCAGACTAGCCTCTTGGAAGATGAGGGGCCACGGGGAGCATCTGAGGCCGTTTTAGACCAGCCAGCCCCAGCTGGCCTGGCAGCTGCCTGTGGATACATGAGGAAGCCTCGTCAAGGCCAGGAGAACCGCATAGTGGGTTCTCATCCAAATCATCAACCCATAGAACTAGGAGGCAAATAAATGGTTGTTGCTTGAAGTCAGGGCTTGGCAAACCACAGCCCATCAGCCAAATCTGGCCTGCCTCCTACTTTTGTAAATACAGTTTTATTGGAATACAGCCTCACTTGATTGTTTACGTACTGTCTAGAGCAGCTTTCCCATTATAACAACAGAGTTGGGTCATTGCAACAGAGCTGAAAATGCTTACTATCTGTCCCTTTACAGAAAAACTTTGCAAACCCTGTTTAAGTCACTAAATTTGAGAGTGGTTTGTTATATCCATGAACTGGACCAAGCACTTTAAATGATTATCTTTCAATTTTCACTATAACCCAGTGAGGGTTTTTGTTTGTGCCCATTTTACAGATGAGGAAACTGAGGCATAGTGAGGGAGTATACATGGTGGAGTCAGGAAAAAACACAAACAGTCTGGCCTCACAGACTCATGACTTTGGCATACTGACTCAGTAAATAAAGAGATGGGTTTCCATCTGAGTGAATGTATAGCTGAATAAACAGTCGAGGTCAGTTCCTTTGAGGTGGGATTGTAGATGATAATAACCTTTGTGTCAATGCTGTGGTACCTCTGGGCCCACCTGAATCCCTCACTGAAAGGGTGAGGAATCTCTATATTCAGACCTTAAGTGTTTTGACAAGTCTTTTATAAGTGTGCCCCTAATGGAGGGCTCAGAAGAATCACTGAAATATATTATATGTGGGAGGGAGGGAAGTAAGGGTAGGGTGAAGAAGGAAGAGAGGGAACAGAAGGTTTAGAAAAGGAAAGAAGCACAATCCAAATTCTATGATTATCCACCTTCCATTTGAGCCTGAAATCCATCTCACATCTGATGTTAGGTGGTCACTAACATCTGTCCTGAAGGTGGAATCAATCTAGAATCAATCTGTCACTGGGGAGACTTGGAGGGTCATCAGGGATCATTATTTTATTTTTTTATTTTTTGTTTTTTGTGATACGCAGGCCTCTCGCTGTTGTGGCCTAACCTGTCTTAAATCCAATCTCTGGTCTTTGCAGGCCCAGCATCCTCTGGAGTGGGCCAGGGGCCTTGGTGACAGGGATGCTCACAGCATACGGGGAGCACCCTCCCCAGCTCACTCATTCCCCAAGAATAGGAGCACGTGGTCAGTATATCACTGCATCCCGGACAGAACAGAAATCCCCCCTGACTTTCTCAGCAACCTCTCCCACCCCCAGCCTTGCTGATACTATTCAATAGCCCACGTTGACTTTGGGAGGAGAAAAAAAAAATGTAATCGTTAAAGCCTAAATCCCTTTAAACTCTAAGATCAAAAGGAAGGTTTCCATCCCATGACACGTAATTAAACATGCAGACGTGCCCAACTTTGATTCATGAATGCTTCTGCACTTCTAAATTGTTGCCAGGGAGATCAGGGTCTGAGAAAATTAAAACCATTACGCCTCAAAAGAGTACATGATTTTCACAGCTTTCTAGCGTGACTTCCTGCTGTGCAGAACTTTATGTTCTCCCATTTTCTCCTCCCTACCTCGGTGTCCAGGGCTGAATGGAAGCAGCTTTGCAAACATCCTTAGGTTGAGAATTCCTGCAGGTCCGGCATGATGTGAGCACAGAGCCAGATTGCAAGGCCCACCATCTTCTCACTGCTTTATGTTTGACCAGAGGGCAAATTCCCCACTTAGGCAAGATTCCCTGAGGATGGCCTCAGATGCTTGGGTGAGGGGATGACAGCATGGTAAGGAAAGCCCTCAAACACATGGGATGTACTAAGCTGAGTTCTCTAGAGAAACAGAACCAGTAGGATCTGTATCTATATCCTCTATATTTAAATCATTATTATAGGAATTGGCTCGTGCAATTATGGAGGCTGAGAAGTTCCACAATCGGACACCTGCAAGCTGGAGACCCAGGACGGCTGGTGTGGTAATTCAGTCTGAGTGAACTGGGGCTTGTGAACTGGGGAGGCAGACGATGCAGATTCCAGTCTGGGTCTGAAGACCTGAGAGCCAGGAGTGCTGAGAGCAGGAGAAGATGCCTGTCCCAGCTCCAGCAGTCAGATAGGAAGGGCCAAATTTTTCCTTCTTTCGTCTGTTTCTTCTAATCAGGCCCTCAAAGGGTTGGCTGGTGCTCACCCCACTGGGAAGGACAAACTGCTTGACTGAGTCCACCAGTTCAAGCACTGATGAGTGAGGGAATGAAGCCTGAGGGATGTGTGATAGGGGTGGGCAAGAGCGTCTCCTGCAGTTAATTAAGGTGGTGCTTCAAATGGAAACGTCCTGCTAATGGCAAACCACATCTGACTCTCTCCCCCTGCCCACAGTGGAGGGTGAACATCGCCCTATCTCTATTCCTCTTGCCTTTCCGGGAAAATCCCCAAACTGAAGACAGCTGTTTCTTACGATAACAAGCACCCTGCCGGCACGTCAGCCCCCCTGGATACTGCAATGACATGTCTGTTTCAAGGAACAAGTAAAACAGTGGGAAGTTGCCAAGACAGAAAGAGCCCCAGGGGAAAAAGGGCCAGGCAGCGTTCAAGTGTCCTTTGTTCTCTCAGTGACTTTCAAATGTCCTTAAAGCAGGAGGCCAGCTACACTGGCAAAGCAGGGGGAAGAGGTATGGAGCGCCACTGGCTCTCATAGGAAGCATGCTGGGACCCTGGAGGCTCAGGCTGGTGCAGCAGGAGAAAGGCGGGACTAAGTGACCTTTTATTTCTTGGCCCTGATGTGGACCGCCAGCAGCGGGTCCATGGAGATCAAGGGTCAACTAGCTCAGGTGTGGTTCAGGCAGGTGCCCGCGACCAAGAGACAGACAATACTCAGAAGGCAGCAGGATCATGACCGTCACAGGTGTCACAGGTGACACAGGTGGGCAGAATCTAGTCTCCAGGGGAAGAGGTTGGACCATGCACAGCTGACCTCACCAAACAGGCTGCGATCCAGGCTGAGCACACATTCCTGGCAGGTACCTGTAGGGCTGGGCGGGAAAGCTGAGCTGGAATCCCAGGTACTCCTTCTGGACTGGTGAGATCCAGGGAGCGCAGGATGCCAGGGGCTCCCTCCAGTGCACCCGCCACCTGGCAACAGCAGCTGGCTTAATCCCCCTGGCCTGCAGCTCCAGGGCTCAGGCAGTGGAAATTCTGCCTGCCTCGCTCAGGATCCTCTTGGGGACGGTTCAAGGCTGAGCCTCTAGGGGAGGGACCAAGGGCCCTGGGTGGGAGGGCTGAGGACTGTGAGATTATACCGTCCTCTTTACGGAAGTCTGGGAAAATTGGGTCAACCTCTAGCAGGGCACGTTTCTGCCAAAAACAGGCAGTGAAGCCACGACACCAATGCACCATGTTATCTTAGAGGGGTGATTGTGGCTACTTTCCATCCAGGGCTGGATGAAATGTTTAATTGACACGTTGCCAAATAATGATTTTGTTGTAGCATTTTATTGATAACTAGAAAAGACTAGCTCACGGACTCTCTGTTCGATCCGGCAGACTGCCCAACTCCCCACTTCCCACAGGTAATTACCTGCTCCTAATTGGGTCTGAAAGCAGCGGGTTTATATTTAAAGGTAGGAGCACGGCACATTTTGTATTTTTCCAGAGACCATGTGGATGAGAGTTTCGTGCTCTGGGTAACTGTGGCTTAAAGAGCCAGATCCTTCTCTTAAGCTCTGTGTCTTTGGGGAAAATATATCACTTCCCAGAGCCTATGTCTCTCCATTTATAAATGGAAAGGAATGATGTGATGTTCCAATGAGATTAGGGACACAAAAGCAGCTCTCCCAGTGCCTGACACACGTGGGATTCTCAGGGATTGCTAATCTGCATCTTTCAATGCGGAAAGGAGTGGTTCCAAATCTCTACCTCTTGCTGCTCTGGGGTGTCTTGTAATATCCTCTACCTCCACACATAATGCTTCCTAGCTTATTATTTCCTATCAATTAAGTTTGCTTTTCAATATAGCTCTGTCAGGTCATCCAGACAGGTGAAGTTAGTCTGGTTGCACAGATGGGGAAATTGAGGTCGGCAGAGGGGAAGTGACCTGTCAAAGGTCGTCTCTCTTAACTAGATGATGGTGTCAGGGTTTGTTGCCACTGAGACCAAAGGGCTATTGAGCCTCGGGGAAGGAGAAGTGGGAGGAAAGGTGGAAGAATGCTGAGAAGACAGAGTGAAAGTTACAGTTTTCAGCCACGCCCTGGAGAGGTAAGGGGGAGCATGAATGAGTTCTGGCTCCCAGGAAGTGGGGTGAAAGATACCTAGGCTGGCTGGGGTGCAACACAGGGCTCCCCTTCCTGGGGGATTGGTGCTTTGGGGGAAACCTAGCAAACTAAAAGGCCCAAGTAGGAGTGGAGGCAGGTGCAGAGAGTGGCCACCATCTAACAGCTTGATGAGCTTCAGAGAAGGGGTAGAACTCGCTTGCATTGCTCCATGCTCACCGAGATGCAGAGTTGGGGCAAAGACGGAGCAAGGTCTGAGGTCCGCCCTGTTTGAGCCCCTTTCATTCAGCTAACACAGGCATAAACGTTTGCTCAAGGTCAGCAGATGGAAGAGGCTCCTGTGGGTGCCTGCCCCGACCCAGGGGATTCTGCCAGGTGGTCTCCTGCCATCCTCCCTGGCTTCCGTGTTCTCCTGTCCCATTTTGGTGCTGGATCTTAAACCCAGCTCTCTGGCATGTTCTTATACAATGCTGGGGATAGATTTAGATGAAGCATGGCTTTGGTCACAGCCTCAACACGAGGATATGTTTGTTGACACATCTTACTTCCCTACTAAAAGTTCACTGCTTCCAGGGCAGGGCCTTGACCTTTTCACCTTTGAAACCTTAGTACCTGCCCCTGCACCTGTACATGATAGGTGATTGCTGAATGAATGAATGAATGAAATGAACGAATCTGGCATCTCACCAATCACTAGTATTTAAGTTTCACAAGGATGACAAGGAATGTCGTCCATCTTGCCGGTTGCTGAACTCCACGTCTGGTACCTGACGGGCATTCAATAAATATTGCGGAATGAATGAAAGGTTCATCTCTACCTCAGCAGCACTGGTCTTCTCCCTCTCCACAGATTCCTGCAGTGCTGGAGCTGGGAAACACTTCAGAGATGAAATGGTCCAAGTTCATTATTTCAGAGACAAGACGGTGTGACCTGGTGAGCTCACACACGCTGCTGAGTTGGGAGCAGAATCCTTGCATTCTGGCTCCCAATCCAGGGCTCTTGACTCACTACCTGCTCCATCTTCATGAAGATTAACCACTTAGAAAGCAGAGCAGTATCCGGAGTCACATTCACTCAGAGCCCTGCCTGTGCCAGCGGTAAAAGCAAGGGCTCAGGGAATGTCTGAAAATCAAACTCAGGCTAATCTGTTGCTCAGCCAGTGAGACACTCAGATTCTCCAGCAGGTGGACAGCAAAGCCATAGCATGAGCAGGGATTTGAGTTGGGTGGGCTTTCTCTAAGCAGTCCTGTGGCTGAACGCTCACATTGCTGGGGGTCCCCGGGAGCCTCTGGTTCACTTAGTCTGCCCCCGAGGGTCTGTGCCCTCATTTTGAGCTCCCTTGGTCCTTCGCCAGGGGTCTGCTGAAGCTCCATTTGACTGCCTTCTTGCAGGTGAGTGTAAAGCACAGCAGCACCGGTCTCAGGAGGCCTGGTTTCAAATGTTGGCTCTGCTGCTTCCTGGCAATAAAACCTTGGGCAAGTTATTGCTCTTCTCTTAGCCTCAGTTTCTCATCTATAGAAAAAGGGGTTAGTGGAATCAAGAACATAAACCTTGTGAGAGTATAAAGCACGGTGCCTGGTAGGTGTGGCATGTGGTAAGCATCTAATAAGTAAATATCAGGGACTACAGGTGGTACTCAGATTGAGGGAGAACTCAGTACAGCGCTTAGAGCCTCTGTCACCAGACTCCCCGGGTTCGAATCCCAGCCTGGCTCCTTATCAGCTGTGTGTCCTGGCGCCCGTTATCCAACCTCTCTGTGCCTGAATATCCTTATCAATAAGATGAAGGTGATAATGGGGTTATTTCATTGGGTTTATGACAGATTCAAATAAGTTAATTTGCAGAAAGCACTTATAATAGTTTCTGGCACATGGCAAGTGCCAAATAAACATCAGCAATTCCACTCTTATTATCTCATTTTAAAAACAAATTTAGGAGAGCCAGATTCTTCCTACTGAAAGCCTCCAGTTGAAGAGATGAATGCAGACACCGAGACAATGGTGCCAACATCTAGCTTATTGGCTGGTAATCGTATTTGCTCATCCTTGTTGTTCCCAAGCACAACCCACTGCTAGTGGAGCCCCGTGCCTGGATGACGCTCCTGAGCTGAGATCGCTGGGCAATGACTCCTACACTGTACACTGTAAATGGCTGCCAGCAGCGAAATTACATTTGTATTGATCTAAAGAACACTTTATTGATCAAACACGGGGAAAGTAACCTTTGAAACATAAACCCATTATTTTAACAATTTGTTGCCAGGAATAGGCAGAGGCTGCTTTTATTTTCCTTGTTGGTCAGCTGGCCTTCCCAGGGCAGCTTCCCATATAGGTAGGTGGTCTGGAGACCTACCTTCCATGAGCAGCTGAGCAATGACAACCTCTCAGTTGCCAGCGCCATGACCCCCTTTTGCCCTCCATGTCTCTGTCCCTCTAGGCCTTCCTGTTGGCAGGCTCTTCAGTCTCTAAATACTTTTTCCCCACGTCCTTGCCTGGCTCTCCCTTGCAGCCTTTAAATCTCCCCTCCCTCCTTGATCTCACTGGCTGAGTGGGACGGCCCATCCTCCTTGGTGTTTCTGGATCATTCTGAGCAGTTGGGGGTGAGGATGAAGGGACCAGGTTGCCAGGACCTCCCCATGAAGCACTCACGGGCTGTCCCATCAGGTTTGGAGCACAAATTCATCTGAAGCCACTGTCCCCCACTCTTCCCCATGTCTGCTTCTGGATCGGACTTTATTAAACATCATTAAACTAAATTCATGCTGGTGTGGGCTATTAGGAAACTTAGGGCCTCTAGGTGAGACATTTTTAGAAGGGAGGCGTCACTGCAGCAATTTCCAGAATGACTCAATTAACGCATGCACACAGAGGGTTTCAATAGCCCTCATGGGGGAGCTAAAGATTTGTCCCCAGTTCCTGTCCTCAGTGGACTGACCATTTAGCCACACTAACTGGAGAAACCCACACAAAGGAGTAAATCACAGGAGGCAGGATTTATGAGGAGTTATGAGTGGCACAAGAATTCAGTAGGAAAAGAATAGTCTCTTCAATAAATGATGCCAAGACAGCGGCATAGCCACATGCCAGAGAATGAAGTTGGACACTTACCTCACACCCTATACAAGAAATTACCTCAAAATGGAACAAAGACCTATGTGTAAGAGCTGAAACTATAAAACTCTTGGAAGAAAACTTAAGTGTACATCTTCATGACTGTGGACGAGGCAATGGTTTCTTAGATATGACACCTAAAGCACAATCAACCAAAGGGAAAAAAATTGGACTTCACCAAAATTAAAACTTTTTTACTTCAGAGGATACCAACAGAATGGAAGGAAATGTATTCAAATCATATATATATTTTTAAAATTTTTCGCTGCATTGGGTCTTCGTTGCTGCGCGCGGGCTTTCTCTAGTTGCGGCGAGCAGGGGCTACTCTTCATTGTGGTGCGCAGGCTTCTCATTGCGGTGACTTCTCTTGTTGCGGAGCAGGGCCTCTAGGCCCGCGGGCTTCAGTAGCCGTGGCATGCAGGCTCTAGAGCGCAGGCTCAGTAGTTGTGGCACACGGGCTTAGTTGCTCCGCGGCATGGGAGATCTTCCCGGACCAGGGATTGAACCTGTGTCCCCTGCATTGGCAGGCAGATTCTTAACCACTGTGCCACCAGGGAAGTCCCTCAAATCATATATTTGATAAAATTCTAGTATACAGAATAAATAAAGAACTTTTACAACTCAAAAATAGAAAGACAACCCAATGTACAAATGGGTAAAGGATTTGAATAGACGCTGCTCTAAAGAAGGTAGGCAAGTGGGCAATAAGTACATGAAAAGATGCTCAACATCACCAGTCGTTAGGGAAATGCAAATTCAAACCACAGTGAGGCACCCCTTCACACCCATAGGATGGCTATTCTCAAAAGACAGAAACGACGAGTGTTGGCAAGGATACAGAAAAATTGGAATCCACATACACTGCTGATGGGAATGTAAAATAGTGCAGCCACTTTGGAAAAACTTTTGGCAGTTTCTCAAAAGGTTAAAGGTAGAGTTACCTTATAAGTCCACTTATAAGGTAACTTATAATGACAATTCCGCTTTTAGATATACACCCAGGAGAACTGAACCATGTTCACACAAAATGTGCCACACAAATGTTTATGATCAGTATGACTCTGAACGCCCGAAAGATTAGAAACAACACAAATGTCTGTCAGCTGATGAATGGATAAATAAAATGTGGTTTATTCATACAATGGAGTATTTTTTAGTCATAAGAATGAATGACATTTGGATACTTGCTATAACATAAATGAACCTTGCAAACATTATGTTAAATGAAACAAGCTAGACATAAAGGCTGCATATTATATGATTCCATTGGTGTGAAACATCCAGAGTAGGCAAATCCATAGGGGAAGAAAGTAGGTTAGTGGTGCCAGGAGCTGGGGCAGGAGGACATAGCGGGTAACTGCCCAGTGAGTACAGCATTTCCTTTTGGGGTGATACATAAAAAGGGTGACTTCTACTGAATGTGAGTTAGATCTCAATTTTCAAAAAAAGAGTGGCACAGACGCAGGGTGCTTTGGTTGGTCTTTTGAGAGAGGGAGCCATTAGGTCAGGACACAGCTGGGGGGAGGGGTCCACTCTTCTTCCTTGTGATTTCGCCCCGAGGGCGGCAGGCTCCTAAGATGACCCTTGTGACCCAGAGCACGGAGGAGGCCATCACTCTAGGCAAATAGGAGTCTCACAGCCCAGGCTGCTGAGTCCTCCGTGCAGTTTTCAAGGGGACTTACCTTTTAGTTTTGTGTTTCCATTCCTCTTGGAGAAGAGAGGCAGAAGCTGTTGACAAGCCTGGAAATTGGAAATGTAAATGAAAAAGGGGGTCCCGCGGGAGTTGAACACACAGCCTCCCCGGCTCAATCACCTTGTTGGACAGAGGCTCCTGGCTCAGGGACTTGGAAGCATAACCTGCCGAAATGGTTTGCTGTCCATCTCTCAGACCAGGCAAGCAACCCTGGGCGTCATGCCAGAAGAAAGCAAATGGGCTGTCACTTCATGTATAAGGCCAGGCACATGAGCAGAAGAGCTCCAGTCTCAACCACTATGTGCAATGGAGGGAAACATTTCGGGAAATGTTTTTGAACCTGATGGACAGGATATTATGGTTTAGGGTGGACACCTGCTCAGGAATCAATGGAATGGGCTGGTTCTATTTATGGAGGCTGAGGGCAAATCCTGCATCTACCCTGTGGGCAGTGGCAGGCAGGCTAGATGCGTTCCTGGAGAGCATGTGGGCAGAAGCCTTCATCTCACAGATGCTCAGAGAGGCTGAGTGATGTGGCTACAGTGACAAAGTTTACTGCCTGCAGATCCAGGGTTGGAAGCCATATTGCTGCCCTTGTACTTATTGTTTCACTCCTTGGCCAACTCTTCCTCTCTAAAGACAGATTCAGTGATACCTGGTCTTTTGGCTGGAACTCCAGAGAATTTCTCTCTCCTCCTCCTCCTTCTTTTTCTCTGTCCCTCTCCCTTTCCCCTTCCTTTCTTTTCTGAATAAATTGAGTAAAATCATTTATAGAGAGGCATTACATAAATTCCTCAAAATAAAGAGTGATTCTCAAACCAGAGCAAGCACAAGACTCACTTGGAGGGCTTGTTAAGACAGAGAGCTGGGCGCCACCTTCAGAGTTTCTGATTTAGTAGGTCTGGGGTGGAGCCTGAGAATGTGCATTTTTACCCCTCTTCCAGGTGAAGCTGATGCTGCCGGCTCAGGGACCACACATCAAGATCCTGCTCCATAGCTTGAACAGTGCATTTCCCAGCCTCTGGGAAGGACCCTTCCTACATCATTTTATGCAGGGGATCATCTCACTTGTTTTCATAAGTCTCCAGAAAATTCTGTAGATGAATCCATATAGAATTTCTCCATGAAATTCTATAGACAAGTCAATATTATTACAATCATCATTTGGAATTTATTGAGCATCTACTAAATGTCAGGAGGCTAAAGCTCATAGTCAGAGGAGTCTTTTCTAATCCTGAAAAACTGCATGCAAGTTAAACTCATTGATGGTTAAGAAACAACCTCCCATGGCTTCTCAGCTCTAGAGCAGGACTCAGATGGGACAGAGGCTGGAGCTACTGAGTTTCAGAAATGATGTCATTGTCACCTGCTGACCTCACCCACAGGCAGTTCTGGGAGCACTCTGCTAGAGATTTTTGTTTACTTGATTCCTAGGTATCCATAGAAACCCAGAATCATGAACTTGCATGCTTGGGTAGGACCCTAGATGTCATCTGGTCACTTCCTTTCACTCCGGGCGTATGTAACCTCTTCTCTATCTCTTGGTTTCCCACTGCAGTCCTACCCTTCCCGTGTCTCTGTCTAAAATGACACAGCTTCATAAAGCCTTCCCGATTGTCTAAGGAGATGGGGTCATTCCCTCTTCCGCCTCTCCACTGCATCGCCTCCTTTTTGATGTGACTACAGAGAAGCAAGCACTTAAATACCAAAGCTTTGGGACTCTTACAGACATAGCATATTCCTCTTATTTGCCAGGGCTGGAGACTGAGGCCCAGGAGACAAGTTAGGATGTAAGTTAAGAAAAAAGAGAGAAACAGGCAGAAACTCTAAGAAGTTCAGAGGGCAGTGAATATTGTTTTCAGCGAAATGAGGTCTTGGTGGAAGGTCACTGGGCAGTGAGATACCTGGGTGGAAGGGAGCACAGGGAGGAGGGGACCTCTGAGTGGCCAAGTCGGGTCTCGAGGGGGTCGAGGAGTGGAAGAGAGGCAGCAGCTCCCGCAACCCATCAGTTTCCCAACTGTGACATGGGACAGTCGTTGAGGACCCAGGCTTGCTGTGAGACCCAGGTGGAGCGAGTTAGACATGAATGGCTGTCTGGTCAGGCCTGGGGATTCTGGAGAGTGACCTGCACCTGCTCCCTCCTCCTGGGGCTCAATGGCCCAAAACACTCCTGTAGGGACCCAATCCCATCAGAACTGCATGGACTTAGACTTGGTCTGTGCTGCTCCAGGATGTGGGCAAGCTCTTTCTCCAAACCCTTTTCCAGAAATTCAACAACCATCCTAGACTCCTTCCCTACTCTGTCTTAGACCCAATCAACCAGGACAACGGAATATGAACCATTCAGATTATGAAACAAGACACAAAAGAGCCCCATGCTCTCACCCATTTGTCCTTGTCATCCCCCATTCTCCTTCCTGCAGTTTAGGCTTCAAATATTTTCCTACTTCTTTTGCTCTGAACACACCATGCTCCCTGGAGCCCCCTTGACGCTGCATTGCTGGCAATGGCCAGCCCCTTCTGCCCACTGGAGCAGACGCTGCCAGTGCCTCACCTATAACCCTCAGACCTTACACACGTTCATGTATCTGGCAGCCTTGCAACTGTCAGGGTCTATGTCTGTGCCTGAGGCTTTCACCAAGCCAGAGGGGGCTGAAAGTGCCGAGCACTCAACATTCCTCATCAGGAGTGGAACTCAACTCTGACTTGGGAGTGGGTGCATAGCTCCCTTGCCCCTCAGGTGAGATAATTCTGAGACACTCATTTGGTACCTGTTCCCGGAGTTTATGCACAAACTGTGACAGCTGACTTAATAATACATCCTTATGGGTTGCTTTTTCTTCCCTTTATCTATTCCTTATTCTCTCTCTGGGGTTCATGTCCTTCCCAAATAAATTTCTTGCTCTCAGTTCCTTCTTTTAGAGTGTATTTATAGGGTGAATCCAATCTCAGACACAAATTAATGACCTCATGCTTAAAATCTCTGTATTGAAATATTTCCTTCCTGGACTTTTCCAGGCAGTAAAGGGTTGTGACCTCTATATGCTAAGGGTACTGTTTGCCTACCTCTCTCGGGGCACATTGTTTTCTAAATGCCTGTTGCCTGACAGTATCTCCTCATTATACTTTACTCCCGAAAGGCAGGGACCATGTGTTACCTTTCTTTCTGTCTGTATCATCTGCCCACCACCTCCCATAGAGTAGGTATTAAATGATGTATGGATTGTTGCCTAGAAGTTGGCAGGCATCATGGTTTAGAGGAAAGATCATTGAATTTGGAGTCGGGAGGTTGGACTTGGGGTCCCCATCTTTCAGGACATTACTTGTGTAACCAGGGACAGGCCACCTAACTGTTCAGGCCTCAGTTTCCTTTGTGAAGGAGATGCAAATTGGAGTCATACCTCTGGGGTATGTCTCCTTCATACCTAATAGAAGATAAAGAGCCTTCTACTTGGCATACCAGCAAAGAACACCACCACCTGAGGGCTGGGTCTCCACACTGAGGATGATTTTCCACTACCCACATTCGGGATTCTTCCCCTTGAATGCTGAAAGGAAGGCGGTACCCAGAAGCCCAGGAGCTGGGTCAGGAAGTCTGGTGGCTCCCAGCTGTGATGGCTTCATGCGCCAGCAAACTCACAAAATGCGGTATAATCTCCCTTCCTCTTAACTATCAGCAGCGTGGAAGGAAAGCCACTCTCTCCCGCCCTATTCCCTCTTCCTTAGTTAGTCATGACTCATTAATTGCCACCGGCGAATGAGTTTTATTCTAATTTTCATGATCTAATTCAGAGATGTTTTCAGCTAAAGATCAGGATATAGGTTTTCACCTTAGCTAATGAAATACCTAATGGATTGGCATTAGTGACAATTACAGACAGGATACCTAGAAGGGAAGAGCCAATTGCAGCCCTCCACTGAGGCCACTCACCAGTGGCCCTTGAAGGGAAAAAGCACAGATCTTGTGTTTATCTTCCTGATTGACAATGCTATTCTGGAGACTTGGGCCCCAAGAAGTGGATTTGAAGAACACACATTCGTCTCTCTCTCTTTCTCTTTTATGCTCTGGTTCTGCTTTCGAACCACCAGCATGATGTGACAGTGGGCCTTCCAAGTGTAAAATTTGCCTCCTGAAAATAGGATCAATGTATAAACTTGCATGCAAGTGAGATTCTATCAAAATAAAAATTCTGGACCTTAGAATAGTTACTCATCAGGGAGGGCAGATGCCTTCTCTAATTGGATGGGAATCTGAGGCAAAGGACCACAGAAAGCTAGGGAACGTTTAAGATACAGTCTCAGAATTCTTGCTCAAGCCCCATGCAGTGGAGTCTGTGCTGCTCTTATATGCCCCCTACACTCTCCCATCGTTGCCTCGTAGACTGAAAACGTCAACTGAAGGTGGCAAAACCTGGGAAGAGAAAAGTCTTTAAAATCACAGAGCTCAATCACCTGACGTTGACAGTTTTTATGATCTCTGTTCTGGTGCAAGCCAGCTGGTCCAAGGAGAGTCTAAAGCAGCAGGCCTAAGCAAGTTAAGGTATAGGCTTCAGGAGCAGGAAAAAAAAAGACAGCCCCCAAATTATCTGAATGCACTGCAGAACCCCTCCTACCTGGTTGTTCCCACCTCCCTCATTATCCCAAAGTCATGGGTAGGAGGGGCATCCTCTGTGGCCCCCAGGTTAAATGCAGTCATCACATTTGGGTGTAGGTGTTGGGGTTTTGATCTCTGTTTTCGTCTTCCTTATTCTTTCCCCTCCACCTAATTCACCTTGACTTGAATGTCAAGTCATCTTGATTGACCTCCTTGGGTCTTTTCCTGGCTCTGTTACTGGGCATTCTTCCACATTGGAAGGTGAAAAATGCTTCCTTTCATTTCCTGTGTGATCCTCCATCTCTGTCTTGTGGAGTGTCTGCTTTGGGCCAGTTCTTCTTGGGAGTTTGACAGCTTTATGCGCCAGCTAATGTTTCTCATGTAACCTCAGGTGTTCTTCATGGTCACAGGGGAGCTCTCTTGAATTTAAGAGGTCGAGATGGTGGAGTGAGCGATCTAGTACAAGGGTGAAAATAAAAATGAGTACTCCCTTGGGGAAGGCATTATACATTTCCCATCCCTGGGGACCATGCCAGTGAGGAGAGGCTGGTCCTATCTTACACATCTATGTCACTTAGCATACTTGGTGGATACTGTTGGGGCTAGAAATATGTGTGAAACGAATAAACATTTGAATGGTTTTTAGACAGTTTTCTCTATGGAAAGGAAGCTGGAAAAAGGCCATCATCAAAACTGAGATCTCAGTCCCCAGAGGAAAAATAAACTTAGAGTCTGTGATGTAGAGATCAAATACAGGATTGATGCTGTGGCATTCAGCCATTCTGTGCAAGAAGGGAGTTGATTGTCAACGCAAATGCTATCAGGTTTACCCTAAACACATGCCAAAGCCTAGCCTCCAGGATGCCTCTTATCCTCTCAAAAGTACACTTCATTTTAAAGGGGCAGAACAGGCATCGGAGAACACATGCCATTGGGAAACGCTAGCACTATAAGGGGACAGAGCGGTCCAGGACTTGGAGGTAGGAGACGCAGTGCCAGGCATCCTGACTTCGACAGGAAGTCTGACCAAAATGTGGAGTGGCCTGAGGCAGCTCTGAGTGTGTGTGCAGCCAATCCAAGCAGAAGGGGAGGGAGAGAAAGCCTGAGGGATGAGGGCAGAGAAGCAGAAATTCCTCCTCCTGCTTAGGAATGGGCAGAGAGGGGGCGAGACACTGTGCAGCCTCGGACCAGACTGGGATGCCATCTCAGTGTAAGGCACAGACGAGTGCAGTAGTCAGACAAAGAGCACTGGCTACAACATCAAACAGGCCTGGATTCTCAGCTGAAGAGCTGTACAATCTACTCACTGAACTTCTTTGAGCCTCTCTTCCCTCGTCTGTAAAATGGGGATCATAAGAGCACGTAGCTCATGGGATTATAAGAAGGACGAAATGAGATATTCGGCATATTCACTGAGACTGTGTGCCAGGAGGTACTCGGGGCTCAGGGGATAGAGGACAAGACAGGTGAGTCTCTGCTCTTGGGCAATTTTCATTCCAGTGGGAGGCCGCACTTATGCAAAGGAACAAGACAGCTTCCGCTTAAGACACGTGCTGTGATGGAAATGAACAGGGCTGATGGGGCAGTGACTCCTGACTTGGGGGTTGCTGCGCGCAGGCTTGCCCTAGTTGAGGCGAGCAGTGGCTACTCTTCTTTGCAGTGCGCGGGCTGCGGTGGCTTTTCTTGCTGTGGAGCACAGGCTCTAGGCCCGCGGGCTTCAGTAGTTGTGGCTCGTGGGCTCCAGAGCACAGGCTCAGTAGTTGTGGCTCGCGGGCTTAGGTGCTCCACGGCATGTGGGATCTTCCCAGACCAGGGCTCGAACCCATGTCTCCTGCATTGGCAGGCGGATTCTTAACCACTATGCCACTAGGGAAGTCCCTCCATAGAATTTTTTAAATTAAAATGATTGGACTGGAAGGTTAGAGTGGAGTTAACATCATCTGTCTGGGGCAGTGGTATAAGAGTTAGAGGTCAGATGCTAAGTAAACACTCAATAAATGTCTATTATTATCATAATTCCTATCTGATTCAGAGTCACAGACTATCCAGGGAAATCCCCTCAAGGAGGCAAGGAAGATGAGAAATTAGTCCTGGCCTCAGGGGCTATGGGTCGTGCAGGGCCGGCTGGTGGGCTGGGAGCTGGGGGGGTCAGTCCAGGATGCAGGAGGGGGGGTCAGCACATCACAGACCACTCAGCGCACCCCATGAACTATTACTGGCTCTGATTCTTTCATGTGTTTGTCAAAGTTTCCACTCATCACCAGTTGGGTGCCTAGGTGCACAATACCCACACTCAAAGCACCAAGGGCAAGGCTGTGGGGTCCTCAGGAAATGTCCCCCACCAGTGTCCTCTTATGCTACCAACAGGCCACTCATGACAGCCCCAGTCCATCTTCACTTCCATCCAAGAGCACGCTGCCTTGTCCTGACCTTCGGAAAGGATTGTGATCTGACCACGCGATCGCTGAAGGGGTCCAAACAGCCTGTGTACTCCAGTAGGTTCTCCACAAACAGATTTGAACCCAGAAGCAATGACTGATGTGTTCCCTTCCCTGGGGCTTTGACATTGCACCACTTAGAGTCTATGAGCTCCACGCTCCTGGACTTGTAAATGAACGGTCTGCACAGCTGTACAGTTATACCCTCGATGGTTGAAAATTCTACATTTGTACGATACAGTCAAACCAGACGGATTAAAGTTATGCATTTATCCCTGTGTCTTCCGTAGCTCAACTAAAAAAAATTCAGTCAAGAAATGTTTTGAAGGTGATAAACCCGGAGGGAAACAGGAGATGTGGGGAAGCGACAACGCTCCATTGAAGATGAACCTCTACAGGGGGAGTAACTACTGATTTAATAAAGGGGAAGAGCTGAACTCTAAGTGTCTATAAATAGTGTGGCTAACAGGAAACGAGCCAATACACACACACACCACACACACACACACACACACACACACACACGCACACGCACACACGATCAGGAGATGGATTCACCAGGTAGAAAGGAGGCTCAAAACGTCAATATTTGTTGACAGTCTAAGTAAGGAGCATTTGCTTTCCAATGACAGGTGTACCTAAGAATAAACGAGCTTGACCCCTGAAGACCCAGGAGAACAAGTCATTGTGAGCGAATGGCACGACTATTACAATAAATGTGTTTCTCCTTGTCCCAACCAAAGACGCTATCAAGATCTGGGTTCCATGGTCTGAGCTGGACGAGGCCACCTGGCCTTCTGCAGCCTCACAAACCGAAAGACCTCAGGGGGAGGTCTGTGTGATCTGGGTGAAGCCTACTCCATCCCCACTCCCCCAGCTCATGCACTTGTGGGAAAGATGGAGACACCCAACCGGGACCCCTCGTTTGCCATTCATCTAGCAGAAGCATTCATTTCTGGGTAAAGAGCAAGGACTACCATTTTGTACAGTGAGTTGAATTCCTCTCCTGCTGGGAGAAAAACCCTTGAAAGAACTTGGCAGAACCCAGTTCTGTGTCCAGCTCCAGCATCCCTTAGCTACTCTGCTAAACACTGTAATGACCACTGTGTCCAATGACCTTGCAGTGACCTTCTCCACACGGCCCCTCTGAGGGTGTCTCTCAGGCAGCAAGGATGTCAGCACACTATAGACTTCCTAAAAGCCCAGTGCCTTGAGGGAACTGGTCCTCAGGGGTGCCTAAGCCCTGGATAGGGCAGAGAATTGGCCCTTACCCTCCTTCCCATGCTTCTGGAGCCTTTAAACCAAGTCTGAACACACTGAGTACACCAAGACTTCAGAAAAAGAATGACTGAGGGTTATTTTCCAAGAGCATCCTCCCATCCACGGGCCTCATTGGCCCGAATCATTGCAGACGGTGGACCCTGCATGAGGATGCAGAGCAGAGACATCTCCCTCTGTCACTGCCCACTCGCCCTCTGACTCTGAGTCCGTGACTAAGATGCTCAATGTCATCATCTGCAAGATGATGTGGAGGGACTGTGCTTGTGTAGGTGTGTTTGTTACTTTTTTTTTCAGACTTAAAGAAAAAGTTGCAAATATAGTGAAAAGAATTCCTGTATCCCTTTGATCCAGATTCCTTGAATGCTGTATCCATCATAACCACACTACAATGATCAAAATTTTGGACATTAACATTGATATAACACTGTTTCCTAATGTACAGGCCTCACTCCAAGTTTCCCAATTGTTCTTCTTCTGGTCCTGGATCCAATCTAGGGCCACACATTCCATTTTCATCTTTTAGTCTTTTATTATTTTGTTACTATTATTAGTTTATGTATCACCATTCTAATGGTATTTCTATTTTTTTTTTTTTTTTTTTTCCGGTACGTGGGCCTCTCGCTGTTGTGGCCTCCCCGGTTGCGGAGCACAGGCTCCGGACGCGCAGGCTCAGCAGCCATGGCTCACGGGCCCAGCCGCTCCACGGCATGTGGGATCTTCCCGGACCGGGGCACGAACCCGTGTCCCCTACATCGGCAGGCGGACTCTCAACCACTGAGCCACCAGGGAAGCCCTTCTATTATTATTAATCTCTTGAAGTCTTTAGTCTTCTTTATGATCAGATAAACTCAATTGTTTTACGAAATTCCCTTCGAGCTTTTATATGCTATGAATTGAATCTTTCTTGCTGTTTGCATAAGCAGTTAAATAAGCAGTATTTTGCAGGCCAACTGGGAAGGTTTGTGTAACACCCTGATCTGAGTTTATGGGAGTAAAGTTTCCGATAAAGTCTCCCTTGCCTTCTAGAACCTTTTTTTTTTAACATCTTTATTGGAGTATAATTGCTGTACAATGGTGTGTTCGTTTCTGCTTTATAACAAAGTGAATCAGCTCTACATATACATATATCTCCATATCTCCTCCCTCTTGCGTCTCCCTCCCACCCTCCCTATCCCACCCCTCTAGGTGGTCACAAAGCACCGAGCTGATCTCCCTGTGCTATGCGGCTGCTTCCCACTAGCTACCTTCTAGAACCTTTACGTCTAAGTGCAGTCAAACATTTACATCCAGAGTTAGGTAGAAATGATGGCATGGAATGAACATCTCACCTTAGCTGGTTGAACTCCACTGAGTTCACTGGCTTCAAACATAACTAGGTTTACCCAGATACATGGGTGCTAGAGAGAGGTTGCACCCTGCAGGGGTGAGGTGGGAAAGCAACCAGGAGGGTGAGTGGAGAGGGTGCTGAAATCCAGCCTGGGGTCTGCTCATCACACCCACCTCCTGGCTCTGGGCTCTTCCTGCCCACAAAGTGCCTTTTTCTAATTAGCACGCAGGTGCTACTGGTGATTCTGCTCAGCCTGGTGCCCTCAACTCAGACCAATGTGTCAGAAAGCCAGTCGCCTTAATAGCAGGAGACAGAGGGACAGTGTGAATGACTCAGAGAAAAAGTGCCACCACCACTAAGAAGGCGTCTCTAAGCACGGGGGCAGGTGGGGCCACCTGGAACACCATCATTACACAGGAAGGGGGCAAAGATGGAACTGGTCACACATCTCACCCCTCGGCTAGGGAGGGGGTACCGACAGATCCACCCTCCTTCCTCCCCGCCTTGAGTCCTCAGCCCCCTGGTGACCACTCTCACTGTAGCAAACACTATGTTAGAGCTTTTACTTTGTTCATGTTTATTTTTCAGCATAAAAACAAGAACTGCGCCTTAAAGAAAATTTAGAGACTAAGAAAAGTGAAGATTAAAACAAAACTAAATAATTATCGCTGCAGGGGCTTTCCTGGTGGCGCAGTGGTTGAGAATCCGCCTGCCGATGCAGGGGACACGGGTTCGTGCCCCGGTCCGGGAAGATCCCACATGCCGCGGAGCGGCTGGGCCCGTGAGCCATGGCCGCTGGGCCTGCGTGTCCGGAGCCTGTGCTCCACAACGGGAGAGGCCACAGCAGTGAGAGGCCCGGGTACCGCGAGGAAAAAAAAAAAAAAAAAAATTATCGCTGCACACACCACACAGGTAAGCGCAGTTAACATTCGTTAGTGTTTTGTGCTCAGTTTTTTAAATGGAAGTCTTCTATATTATAAATTTTTCTTAACATTGCTATAGTTATGTACTATCCTGCTTTGTAACTTTCTGTTAAATCATAGATGTTTTGATGTTATTATATCATTCAATGTATTACATCAATTTTATATTGTTTTCTCAATTTTAATATCTGTGTAATATTCCATTGAATGGGATACATAACCTTTGCATCATGAGGTCTTGAACTTTTACCATTAAAAATTACACTTTGCCCTTTATTTAGGATTGTTCTCTTAAGATGGAATCCCAGCAATGCAATTACTTGGTTAAAGACCATATGCATATTTTGAGATTTATGCTTTAGCTTTTTACTCTGCAGACTGTTTCATCCAGTCATTCATAAATTCATTCTCTCTTTGGCCCAGGAGAGATTTGAAAAGCATTTGCACACTGGAACTTGCTCTCTATCCACTCCTAGAAGTCTGAGCTGCCACAGAACAAGCCTGTGCTAGCCTGGTGGATGATGAGAGATTCATGGCCAGGTCATACCCATTGTTCCAGCCAACAGCCAGTCAACCACCAGAAGCAGAATCTAACCAAAAGGTGTGTGAGTCAGCCCAGTGAAATCCAGCATAAGTTGCCAACCCACAGAATTATGAGCTAGGTACATGAGCTATGTTATGGGGTGTTTTGCTATATGGCAACACGTAACTGATAGATCCCCTCATTTCTAGATGGGTTCGTGTGACTAGTTTTGACCAAGGGAATGTGTACAAAAGTGATGTATGGACCACCTCCAGGGCTGGCCCTTAAAATCTTCTGAAAGACTGTTCACCTGCTTTCTCTTGGCCAGTGGGTCAGGAGAATAGAAGGCTGGAAGGAGACTCTAAGGGACGTAGTATATCAAAATGGAAAGAGTATGAGTCAGATTCAATACTTAGAGGACAGCTGTCCAGAGAGCCACCCAACCAGGAATATCTTGGCTGGACTTTGCATGAACAAAGTGGTGAAATGCTGGATGAGTTTTTACATTGAGTCACTGAGATAGTGGTGTGTGTGTGGGGGGGGGGGCGTGTGTGTGAGTGTGTGTGTGTGTTGTGTGTGTGAGATAGCAACTAGCAGTAATGAACCTAATGTTTGGTATTGCTACTCAATACTTGGAACTAGGTAATTGATTATGTACCATATGCTTATCCTGATATATCAAAGACTAGATAGCAGAGAAGGATATATATTGAGAAATGGGTGAATTGGGGACAGAATATGAACAAATTTTTATCCCTGCTAAGGTGTTTATTTACTGTTTTTTATTCAGTGAAGGGCCAATTAGCCATTTTTCAGCAGGTAAAAGCCATTAATGGAAATGAGTATGTATGAGGCTTTTATTTATGACGCATTTATTCTAGACAGTACAGAAGAGGAATCAAATATGTTGCCTTCCTTCCAGGGCCTTGCTGTCCAATGAAGGAGTTGTACATGTTGGTAAGTAATTTTAGGAATGTGGTAAATGTTATAAACGAGCTGTGCCGGGTCATCAGATCATTAGGATCCACAGGCTCTGCTCCTTTCCCTCTCTTTCTCTCTCTCTCCCCCCATTTTTTTTACCTAACATGCTGTGAGCACTGTTGACGTTTACTAAATGACTTTTTTAAGCAAGGCAGGAAGGAGCCACGTGGAACGGTATTACCCTTACCTTCATAGTTCTACTGTGTTAGCAGTTCCATGATTTTCATTCTATCTTAATTACATCCATTGCTTTGAGTGATGGTGTCAGAAATTCTTACCCGAATTTAGTTCAATGTCTGTAGCTTTGCTTTGCTCCCTTTTAACCCTCTTCAAGGGATGCACCAGTTTTTCACTCGTCTTCTTGGGAAGGACTCCCTGAGATCGCTCCAGACTGTGACATGCATCTCTACTGATTTCTGTGGAATTCAATCAGCAGAAAGCCAGCTTAAGCCCGATGTGAAGTTTGCATGTTCTCACCTCCCTTCCAGAACAAAGGATGCATCGTTTTTTAAGGATAACATTAAAATTTAAGGTTCAGAGAAGGTCTGTGAAATGCCAAAAACCTTTGCATTCTCTTGCTTCTTTCCCTTCCAGTAAATTTCTATGTGCAATTCATCACATTCAATGAGGAACAGTTATGCTACCTTCCCATCCACTCTCCAAATTCTTTGTACTCAATGTCCTTTGCCCTGTCTTCTTTGTGGTTATTCAGTCTTGCCGAAATAATAAGCTCCGGTCTGTTTACAGCTCTTTTTTTTATATCATTGAGTTAAAGAGAAGGTACTCAGGGGCGGCTTCCCTGGTGGCGCAGTGCTTGAGAGTCCGCCTGCCGATGCAGGAGACGCGGGTTCGTGCCCCGTTTCGGGAAGATCCCACATGCCGCGGAGCGGCTGGGCCCGTGAACCATGGCCGCTGAGCCTGCGCGTCCGGAGCCTGTGCTCCGCAAATGGGAGAGGCCACAACAGTGAGAGGCCCGCATAACGCAAGGAAAAAAAAAAAAAAAAAAAAAAAAAAAGAGAAGGTACTCAGGATAAGCATTTTTTATTTTATAGGGTCTGCCCATGTTGTCTATGAGCAAGAAATGAATAGGCTGATCTTTCATTGACAATCTAGCTTTCATACTAATAGTTTTGTCCCCTTAACCAACCAATGGTTGCCAACTTTATTAAGGATGTTAATGAATTTAAAAATATCATCAAAAAACAATAATTAACCTTGAATATGAAAGTATTAACCAGAAACACTCAATCACTTTCCCAAGCTTAGGAAACACTTAGAATGTATTATTAACTGTCCCTAAAGGAGTAATTAAAGAACTTAGCTGTTCTGTTTTAAACACAAGGAACAAAGGGTCAATCAAACACAACAATCTGTGATTGCAAATAAACATGAACAAAATGGTTGATATAAGACGCTGCATCCACAGAACTGGATGCTCCCTGATAGGTGAGTCTGTAACATTTCCAAGCAGGCATTTCTCTAAAAGACAAATCAGCGAATAACACCACCTACCACAAACTGCCCGATCATTGCCTATTTGGGTTGATTCTTTTACATTTCACCTGTATTGTAATAACAGTAATAGTAAGAATTTATGATGCATCTTGCAAAATTGTGTTCCAAACAGGTGTTAAATGTGTGCACTCTTATTGGAAGTGGTCAGGACTGTGCTGCATAATGGTTTACAAAGCTGTATTGAGGAATTACTGACATATAACAAACTGTACACATTTAAGCATACAACGTGATAACTTTTGATGTCTGCATACACCCATGAAACCATCACCACAGTCAACATAATGAACATCTCTGTCAGGCCTAAAATTTCCTGTGTCTCTGTAATTCTTCATTCCTAAACCCCTGACCACTTGCCAGGCAACCACTGATCTTTCTGTCACTACAGATGAGTTTGGACTTTTTTTTAGAATTTTAAATCAATGAAAATATGCAGTAGAGTTCATTTGGCATAATTCTTCTGAGATTCTTGTACTTTACAGAGGTATCAAGAGTTCATTCCCTTTTATTGCTGAGCAGTATTCCATTATACAATAAATCACAGCTTGTGTATCCATTCACCTGCTGTTGGACATTTGGGTTGATTTGAGTTTTGGGCTATTACAAATAAAGCTGTTATGAATATCTGCATACAAATCTTTGTGTGGACATATGGTTTTATTTCTCTTGGGCAAATAGCTATGGATCACATCACATGAGTACTTTTAATTTTTTAAGAAACTGCCAAACTGCTTTCCAAAGTGGTTTTACTATTTTATGTTCCAAGCAGAAGTTTATGAGAATTTCAGAATCTCCTAAAATTAAATTCAAAATATTATGTTTATTTATAAGTACTCATTTCTCTAGGGAAAGGGTCCATAGCCTAAATATTTGCAGCCAACGTATTTCCAATAACGATGTTTTCATTTTATTTATTTTATCTTTTGCCATTGCATAATAAGTATCCATTTGGTTCTAATTTTTTTTAAGCAGTTATTTATTTCTAATTTTTTCCACTTCATTAAATAAATCTATTTCATGGGGAAGCTTTCTTCCTGTCTTCCTATCTTTTATCCTTAATTGTCATGACGCAGAACTCTTCCAAAAGCTTCACTTATGCTTTCTTTTAGGGCGTTCATTATGTAGATTAACTTTTATGTTTTGCTGTCCTAGTTTTTTTTTTGAGGCTATCTTGAAAGCCTACCCTCACTATCTGGACTGATCCTAGACCTGGGCCTGCTTCTCTCAGGCCAAAAAACAAGTCTGATGGAAAGATAACTCCAAATTCCTGAGTCTGGGATTCCTACCTCTTAGACAAGGCTAAATGTACATTCCTACCTCTTAGACAAGGCTAAATGAAAGAGTCAGCTACCAAGCCAACAGAACAGAAAGCTGCCTTCTCTGGGTTTGGGGCAGGTAACAATCTTTGCTAGCTGCTGCTAAATGTTTTTTGTTGTTTCCCAACATTGGGTGGAGGCGTGGCATGGGAAGGACGATCAGGAAAGGGATACTTAGTATTATTCTGTGGGATTTATCAACATTTTCTCAAAATGAGAAAGTGAGGCAGACCTAGTCTGACAATATACATAGCCAGTGATTGTATTATTTACTAGTTGGTACATTCATACGTATTATATAATATTTTCTATTATTGTTTAGTATAATTATAAAATATTATGGTATACTGAATTATATTATTTGGTATATGTATATACCAAACTGATCCCAAGAAGTTCTAATCCAACAGCAAAATATCACTCTTTGAATGTATGTGGCATCCAACCGTATGATAGGGCTGCTAAAATAAGCAGGATGATGTATATTAGGTCAGGAAACTGTTTCTGCTGAAGACTTGAAGGAGCTTTGAGACCTTTTTCAAAGAACTATCTATGGAAGATCCATTGAGATCAGATATTCCACGGTACTGCCATTTTACCACTTTGGAAAAGAGTTGGCATTGTCAACTAATCACAGATACACTCACACCCTATACACCATCAGTCCCACTCCTAAGCAACACGCACATGCATGCACGTTCAATAGAAATGTGTTTGCTTGCACCAAAAATGTATATGGGAATATCCATAGCTGCACTTTGGGTTGTATCCCCAAACCATAAACAATCCCTATGCCTATCAACAACAGAATGAATAAATCCACCACAGAATATCCATACGATGGAATTCCACACAGCAATGAAAATAAATGATGTGTTGCTACCTGCTACAACATGAATGCATCTTACAAATATCATGTTGGGCAAAATAAACCAGATATAAAAGATACATAGTGTATGACTCTCTTTATATAACGTTCAAGAAATAGGCAAACAAATCCACTGTGTATGAGTATGCACGCTAAAGTGGCAAAACTATAAAGAAAAGCAAGAGAGTTATTAAGATATTCTATATCCTAGTCAGGGAATCAGTTACTTTCCTGGAGGGAGAAGAGGATAGAGGTTGGGTGCTGGGTGATGGGTCGTGCTTAGGAGGGTTTTGTGTGTTCTCAAATCATTGTGACATAGTTCTGATTTTTGTAGTTTTCCTATAATACCTATATTTAAAAACTCATTAAAAGAAAGGTTAAAAAAATAAGTCCTCCTGGGCTTCCCTGGTGGCACAGTGGTTAGGAATCCGCCTGCTAATGCAGGGGACACGGGTTCGAGCCCTGGTCCGGGAAGATCCCACATGCCATGGAGCAACTAAGCCTGTGCGCCACAACTACTGAGCCTGCGCTCTAGAGCCTGTGAGCCACAACTACTGAGCCTGCGCTCTAGAGCCCACGTGCCACAACTACTGAAGCCCGCGTGCCTAGAGCCCGTGCTCCGCAACAAGAGAAGCCACCACAGTGAGAAGCCCGTGCACCGCAACGAAAAGTAGCCCCTGCTCACCGCAACTAGAGAAAGCCCGCGCGCAGCAACAAAGACCCAGTGCAGCCAAAAATCAATCAATCAATCAATCAATGAATAAAAAGTCCTCCACAGAGCTCTGTGATGACCCAGATGGGTGGGATGGGGGCTGGGAGGGAGGTCCAAGAGGGAGGGGTTATATGTATACATATAGCTGATTCACTTCGTCGTACAGCAGAAACTAACACAACATTGTAAAGCAAAACACAAAAAAAAAAAAAAAAAAAAAAACGCCCCCCAGCCACTGTCTGTGGCGGCTGGTCTGGGAAGACCATGCACTGGCCACAGCTGCCATTTCTCTGTCTTGCTGGCTCCTGTCTGTGCTGACACCCGCCCCCTGGCCAATCGCCTCTGCCTCTCCCACGTATGCTGCTTAGTTCTGCATGCTCCCAAATCTCCATCTCAGATTGCCTTTTGGGATGATGTTTTGATGTCCCACCCATATTCATCTGGTCCTCCAGGTGCCTCATCTTTGGTTTATTTCCTCTCCTACAGGTACTCATAGCTTTGGGCTACTGTAGCTGGAAGTAGGTCCACCCTTCCCATGTTCTTTGTCTCCAGAGACCAGACACACAAATATAATCCAGTGGCCTAATATCGCCCCCCCCCAATCCCCCCAGCAACCAGCCTGAGAAGGAGTGTGTGCATCCTTTTATCCCAAATAGCCTTTTCTCTGTTGAAAGAGACTTCGGAGAGGCATCCAGTAGAGGGAAGGCCACATTACTCCGATTAATTGGCTTTAAATTAAAAAGAACAAATCACTATCCTCAAAGTGAACTTACCAAATAAGTCCTATTAAAAGAAAAAATCACTGACCATTTTCTCAAGGGGCACACTAATTAAAAGTGGTTTGAGGATAGAATGGGAACAAATGTTTATTGATTTCCTACTATGTGCCAGACATTGTATTAAACTCTTACGTAATCCCACCTTATGGAGTGTGTGCTGTTACCTCCAGTGTATAGGTGAGGAAACTGGGGCCCACGGTGAGGAAACCTGGTGCACCCTTGCTCACTCTGGTAATGATCGAGAGAATCCGGGACTGAAACTCTGCTGGGCTTGGCTCCAAAACAAAGACTCTTTCCACACCATTATGGTGTATAGCTTCTGGACAGGATGATATATAGGGCAGACCTGGCAAAATAAATATGTTACATTGTAAGCATCAGACGAGTCAGATATTTGCAAGGTGGGACAGGAGAGATCTTTCTGCCTGTTACCTCTATACTACCCTTGAGTGAACAAAGTAATTATTGGTTGGGGCAAACTCATGGCGTCTGGATAACTCATTAGCTCTTATTTGTTTAAAGTCTGATGGTGTACGACCAAAGGATTTGTTCCAGATGTCAAAGTAGCACAATGGAGTTTAACAGCCTGTGCATTTAGAAAAGCTTCACTGCAGGAAATCACTGGAGGTCACTGAGGCAGAGAGAGGCTGGTCAACGCCGGCTCAGCCTCACAATAAGTCCCCAGCTCTCCTGGGAAGCCACCACTTTCTGTCCCAACTCATCCATAGTTCTTTGTGCACGACTCAGAACGTTAATACCTCTTCCATCCTCTGAACTTGAGGTCCTTGAAGGGATTATTGAAAGAAACTCCTTTTGGGGCTTGCTACTGGAAAAACATTTTATCTAATACACACACACACACACACACACACACACACACCCCTATTCCCATAATCCTAACTACTTAATTCAACATGCTTTGCTTTTTCCTTTGCTTGTCAGGAAGCTCAGAGCTCAATTTCCTACTCAAGTGCAGAGCTCTGCTCAGCCTAACTTCCTCATAAAATTAGGTGCCCACGCTGTCCCATGCCTTGTTTTATCACTATTTACATGGTCCTCTATTATGTGTATGAATCTTCATCCTTTTTGCCCTGGTTTCTTTTTTATTTTCTTTTGCTTAGCAAGGATTACCATTACCACCTGGCATATCATTTATTCGTACAGTAGTTTATTATCTGTATTGTAACAGGAGGGATATAAACTCCATGACAGCACAGACATTACTTATTCTATTCGCTGCTGTATCCTTGGAACCTAGAACTGTGCCTTGAAGACTGTAGGCTCACTATGCATTTCTCTGCCAGGTCAGGTTAAGTGCTTTAGCAAACAAGCCCCTAAACTCAGTGGCTTAAACCCATAAAGGGTTATTCCTCACTCAGATTGCAGCCCAAGATGGGGGAGTGGGGTCATTCTGAGACTCAGACTCTCCATCCCCTAGAGCCTCAGAATTCTCTACTGGATATTCTGCAGTCGGCCAAACATGAGGGAAAGAAAGAGGCATGGAGCATCATGCAGTGTGCTTCACTCTGTCCACATCCCATTGTCCAGATCCCAGCCACACACTCCTCCCCGTGTGCCCAAGAAAACAAGGAGAAGGAAAGTGGGCGTATAGCAGTCTCTGCATGAATGATATCACAGGACACACTGAACGGTAGTTTGTATTTCTTTTTCAAATCCTGGAATAATTTCATCGTTAGAGGGACTAGGCTAGAGGAAAGAATGGGGTCTATTTAATATTTGGAAGTCACTTATCCCATCGTGGTTTGATTAAAAGATATTAACAAAAAGGTCTAAATCTTTTGACAATAGTCATAGCTACCACTTACTCTGGACTAGGCACTGTTCTAGGCACTTTACACTTTATTTTCTCCTCAGATATCTTTATGAGATAGGTACTACTATTGTCCTCATTTTACAGATGAGTGAACCAAGGAAGAAAGAGGTTAGGTAACTTTCCCAACATCACACAGCTAAGAAATGGCTGAACTGGGATTTGAGCCCAGGCGGTACGATTCTTGGATCTATGGATTTCACAAGTATGACAGCCTGCCCTAAAATGCGATGGGGTCAGCCAGACATTCTCTTCGAAGTAAGGGGTGTGTGTGGGGAAACGTGAGTACCCTGTTCTTTCTTAGTCCAGGAGGATGGAGATGTGCTAAATCTTTACAGCCGATGCATACGGAGCCTGTTCTCCACCTACTTCTTTTCTTTAAAAAAATATATTCTGTTTTTAAAATTATTTATTTGGTTGCACTGGATCTTCGTTGTGGCAGGTGGGCTCCTTAGTTGTGGCTCAAGGGTTCCTTAGTTGCTGCTTCCTGGCACCTTAGTTGCAGCACGTGGGCTCCTTAGTTGTGGCATGTGAACTCTTAGTTGTGGCATGCATGTGGGATCTAGTTCCCTGACCAGGGATCAAACCTGGGCCCCCTGCATTGGGAGCGTTGAGTCTTAACCACTGAACCACCAAGGAAGTCCCTCCACCTACTTAGTCTCTTTCTTACACAAATGGCTACAAATGACACAAACAGCAGTTTTCCCTCTAAATTTTATCTGTTGGTCCCACTGGCTGTAAAAGAGAAATCAGAGTACTTCATGCTCTGCTTTCTCCCCTCCTTCCTCACCCCAGCTTTTCGACAATAAAAGATATTTAATTAGCACCTATTTGGTGCCAGACAGTTTTCTAAGCACCAAAGTTTGGAGGAGATGAAGACACGACAACTAAATGCAGTGCATGTTCCTAATAGCATTCTGGGTCATAAATAAAAAGAGACATAGCAGAATATAAGCCCAGCAGACCAAGTGCTAGTTATCTAAATATCTAGTATGATGCCAGCTGGTGATGAGTGTCTCAAAGAAAACAGAGGCAAGGGTGGTCAGAGACATCCTCTCCTGAGGATGTTTGGGCAGAGCCATGAATGACACAAGAGAATCCCTCACTTTTAAATGTGGAGTGAGAGGGTCCCAGGAAAAAGGAATAGCATGTTCAGACCCAGAGCTAACCACCTTTCGATTTTCGATGATTGCATGGCAACATCTGTACATTTTCAGGGTTCGTAACATTTATATTCTGCTTTTTAAAATAATTTATTTGGAAGTAATTACAAACTTACAGAAGAGTTAACAAGTTCAAAGAACTCCCATAACTCCTTCAGGTGTTACTCCCCAGGTGTTAACATTTCATCGCATTGCTCCATATTCCCCTCCCTCCCTCCCTCTCTCTCTCTCTCTCTCTCTCTCTGTCTCTCTCTCTGTCTCTCTGTCTCTCTCTCTCC
>NW_006796716.1:359042-368176 GCF_000442215.2 Lipotes vexillifer | reverse complement strand
CACACACACACACACACACACACACACACACACACACACACACACACACACTTCTTTTTCTTCATTATTTGAGAGCAAGCTGTAGACGTGAAATCCCTTCATTTGTAAAGACTCTAGTATGTGTCCCCTAAAACAAAGATAATCTCCTACAGAGCCACCATACAAGCTCCCAGATCAGAAAGTCAGTATTTTCACACTGCTTCCATCCAATCTAAAGATGCCATTCAAATTTTGCCAACTGTCTCAACTTCTCAGCTATGTCTCTTTTTCCTTTATGGTCCAGGCCACCATCCAAGGACATGTACTGTATCTCATTGTCATGTCAGTCCCCTCCAACCTGAAACAGTTCCTTATCTTTCTGTCTCTCACATCCTCCACAATTTTAGAGTACAGGCTTCACACGCTGTCAGATGACACTCAGCGTGGGTCTATCTGACATCTCCACAACACCAGATCCAGACTGTACATTCCTGGTAGGGATATCACAGAAATGATGCTGTGTTCTCAGCACAGTGCTTTACGTATACACGATGTCAACTCAAGCTACCCATCACTGGTGATATTAACCTTGATCACCTGGTCAGGCTGGTATATGCCAGGTTTCTCTACCATAATGACATCATTTTCCCTTTTGTAACTGGTTATTATCTCGTGGGGGTATATTCTGAGATCACACCAATACTATGTACATCATCATATTACTACCCACCTACCTTAGCATGTCTGAACCAATACCTGCCTGAATCAGTGACCATAGGTCCACTGTATCCAAGAACCAAATAGTGATTTTGTTTCCATCAATCCTTTTATACTTATTAGTTTGAATTGTACTATAAGGTAGAGCTTTTCCTTCTCTTCTCCTTTTGTTTATTTACATCAGAATGGACCGAGAGATTCTTACTTTATTTACTGTATTATAATCTGTAATACTTAAGCAGAGTTTTGAAACCACATTTCGTTTTTAGCTTCGTCCCACAGTTGGATTGATTCAGTGTTTACAGCCAGTCTGTTTACCAGAGCGCTACTGTTCATTTGTTGGCTGAAGTTAATCATCTAGTATTTCTTTAACAAGACCCTATGGGATTTATATTCTCTAAGTTTTAATACCCTTTAAAATGGTTTTCTTCTTTTTCCTATAACAGCTTTATTGAGTTATAATTCACATACCATACAATTCACCCATTTGACTTGACAATTCAATGGCTTTTAGTATATTCACAGAGTTGAGCAATGATTACCACAATCAATTTTAGAACATTTTTATTACTCCAAAAAGGATCTTGGTACCTATGAATAGTCACACTACATTCTTCCCCCCCTCCCCCAACCCGCTCCCCCCACCAGCCCTAGGTAACGACTGATGCATTTTTTTTTTGTTTTTTGTTTTGTCTACATAGAGTTGCCTATTCTGGACATTTCACATAAATGAATTCATACACTACGTGGTCCTTTGTGATGGCTTCTTTCGCTTACCATAATGCTGAGTAATATTCCATTGTATGGATACACCACATTTTGTCTATCCTTTCAACAGTTAATGGACATTTGAGTTGTTCCCCTTTCGGCTACTGTGAACCATGCTGCTTTGAACATTCATGTACAAGTTATTGTGTGGATGTAGATTCTCATTTCTCTTGGGTATGTAACTATGAGTGGAATTTCTGAGTCATATGGTAATTCTATGTTTAACCTTTTTTTTTTTTTTTTTTTTTTGCGGTACGCGGGCCTCTCACTGCTGTGGCCTCTCCCGTTGCGGAGCACAGGCTCCGGACACACAGGCTCTGCGGCCATGGCTCCGGGGCCCAGCCGCTCCGCAGCATGCGGGATCCTCCCGGACCGGGGCACGACCCCGCGTCCCCTGCATCGGCAGGCGGACTCTCAACCACTGCGCCACCAGGGAAGCCCCCTGTGTTTAACATTTTAAGGAACTACCAAACTGTTTTCCACAGTGACTATACCAGTTTACATTCCCACCAGTAATGCACAAGAGTTACAGTTTCTTTACATTCTCATCAACACATTATTATCTGTCTCTTTTATTATAGCCATCCTAGTGGTGCTGAAGTGGTATCTCATTGTGGTTTTGATTTGCATTTCCCTGATGGCAATGATGTTAAGTATCTTTTGTGTGTGTGCTCATTGCCCACTTGTATAACTTCTTTGAAGAATATCTATTCATATGCTTTGCCTATGTTTAAATTGGATTATTCATCTTTTTATTATTGTGTTGTTAGAGTTCTTTATATATTCCAGATCTAATCCCCTTGTTAGATGTATGATTTGCAAAAATTTTCTCCCATTGTTGGTTGTCTTTTCACTCTTTTTACGGTGTTCTTTGAAGCGCAAATATTTTTAATTTGGATGAAGTGCCATTTATCTATTTTTCCATTTGTTGCTTGTGTTTTTGGTGTCATATATCAGAAATTACTTCTTAATGCAAGTCATGAAGATTTAACTCTATGTTTTCTTTTAAGCGTTCTATGTTTAGCTGTTACATTTAAGGTTTTGATCATTTTGACTTAATTTTTGTATGTGCTGTGAATTAGGGGGTCCAGCTTCATTTTTTTTGCATGTCGATATCCTGTTTTCCCTGCAGCATTAGATCAAAAGACTGGTCTTTCTGCCATTGAATTGATTTGGTACCCTTGTCAAAAATCAATCAAATATAAATGCTAGGGTATATTTCTAGACTCTCAGTTATTTTCCATTGGTCTATATGTTGATCCTTATGCCAGTACTAGCATGATTTTCTTTTGCCCTTGTACTTTAACAAAAGTTATACTGGGTATAAAATGGTTGGGTCTTCATTTCTTACCTTGAAGATTTTGGGAGTGTGACTCCACTGCCTCCAGCACTGAATATGGAAGAGTTTGAGGCCCAATCCAATGATTTTTTAAAAAATTTATTTTATTGATTTATTTTTGGCTGTGTTGGGTCTTCATTGCTGCGCGTGGGCTTTCTCTAGCTGTGGTGAGCGGTGGCTTCTCTTGTTGCGGAGCATGCGCTCCAGGCACACAGGCTTCGGTAGTTGTGGCACATGGACTCAGTAGTTGTGGCTTGCGGGCTCTAGAGTGCAGGCTCAGTAGTTGTGGCGCACGGGCTTAGTTGCTCCGTGACATGTGGGATCTTCCCGGACCAGGGCTCGAACCCATGTCCCCTGCATTGGCGGCTGGATTCTTAACCACTGCGCCACCAGGGAAGCCCCAACCCAATGATTTTTACAGCTCCCTTGACATTTTGATTCAATGCCCAAAGGATTGCTTCTTTTTCTGTAATGGTCACTATTTCTTAGGATATCTCTTGGTGCTAATAGTTCCATGTCAGTTTTTCTTGAGAGCATGGTGTGCTTTCATTATGTGGATTCGATCTTTATTTTACAGAAAGTTTTCTTGGACTAAAATCTTATAATTTTTTTGTTTCATTATTTTAGTGTCTTCTTCTTTTGACTTTATTCTCTTCATAGATATGTAAGTAGGTAGATAGATATAACACAATACGGATAGATAATATAGAGATAGATATTATATACATATATGCGTGTATAGAATATATGTATATTCTTTGGTTCTTCTTTTATGTTCATTTTTGCTTGATTTTCTCAACCCTTTCCTCCATAATAAACTATTGTGCTTTCAACTATACTAACTCTTCTTTATCTTTTCTTTAATGTAGCTTGTATTTCTCAGTGTTTTTATTTTTCTCTTCTATTTCCTTCTTGTTCACTTCTTTCTGCCAGCTTCAGTCTCAGCTCATTCTGTTATGGTGCCATGTATTCTCCACGTGCTTACATTTCTGCTTTGAGCTTTATTTTTAAATATTGATACTTTATTAAAATATTCTTTAATGAATGAAACTGTAGTGCCACTATTCCTCTGTTCAAAGACCACGTTTCTCTCTATGCATTTCTCATTTGCCATTTTCTCCCACTTTTGACCTTTTTTCTTATATAGTTTCTATACAGTTCTTGTCTTGGTCCCTTTTATATTATACTTTGTCTTTTTTTTTTTTTTTTTTCCCCCGGTACGTGGGCCTCTCACTGCTGTGGCCTCTCCCGTTGTGGAGCACAGGCTCCGGACGCGCAGGCTCAGCGGCCATGGCTCACGGGCCCAGCCGCTCCGCGGCATGTGGGATCTTCCCGGACCGGGGCACGAACCCACGTCCCCTGCATCGGCAGGCGGACTCTCAACCACTGCGCCACCAGGGAAGCCCTATACTTTGTCTTTGACTGAAGTGTGCTTTTTTTCTGGACATACAATTTGTGTAAGGATTCTGTGTTGGGAAGGGTGGAGGCTGTTATTAGGGACAGAACTAAACCTCCCTGCTGTTCAGTGAAGCTGCTCAGGACTCCTTGGTGCCCATGTGAGTAGGTCCTGTCTTTCCTTAGCTGAGAGAAACATGCTCCCACCACTGTCCCTCTTGCTTGCTCTGCCCATTGACGGATTGCTTCCTGCAAGTAAGGTGTCCTGTCCCAGCGGTGTTAAGCACTCATAAGCACATACAGGGAGGGAGTTAACAAAATAGCATCTGTAGCTGTCTTTGAAGTATTATGCCATGTGATGCTCTTATTCTGTTCTTTATACTTCTCTATAATTTCAGTTTTAAAATGTATATTATCTCTATAAACAGAAAATTGATGCATTTTATTAAAAGTAGAAGGTCCTCATGGCTACAGTGGAGTGAAAGGACTCAGGTGAGTGGGAAAGCTGAATCTACAAGCTAGTCCTTGTGAAGTGCCCTGGACTAAATAGTTAATGACAAGCCAACTGAGGGGGCCATAGGGCTCAGACCTGGCCAGGCAAAATTGGCCACTACAGTTAAAGAAAGTTAACTAAAAAAAAAAAAAAAGAGAGAGAGAGGAAAAAAAAAAAAGAAAGTTAACTGTACAGGTTAAGCAGGGGAAAAAAAAAAAACAAACCCTGAAGCAAGGCTGGACAGAGGGGAAATCTTATACATCGCAATCATTATTATAATCATCAAAACTCCGATGGGAGAGGAAATTGAAGCTCTGAGAGGTTAGGTAAATTGCCCAAAGTCCCTCCATTGTGACGATGCCGATTAAATCCTGCTCTTGTAATTCCACATCCCAAGGCCTTTCCTCTCCTTCCTGCCTACTTATTAGCTCTCCAGCTGGGTGACTCAGTGTATGGTGATGCTATTAACCAAGAGAGGGGATGCTGGGGAGGGGAAAGGAGGCAGCTTGCAGGGAGAGATAATGAGCTCTGTTTTGGACATGATGAGTTATTGTGAGTGCAGCACTCCCAGCTCCACTGCTGGAATAACACAGAGACAGAGGCATCATTTTACGTGAAAGCCCACTGTTCCTGTCACCTCGCTCCTGTCAGTCAAACGAGGAAAGAAATAATGTTTCTAGAACCCTTGCTGGTGGCTGTCTTTCTCCCAGAATGAAACCACCTAGCACAGATGACACTGGGATCTCAAAGAGACAGGATCTGACAGTGCCTGCTCTGAATCATCCGCCGGCCACAGGGGACGAGGATGAACTCCTGGCATCCATCCTGCTCCAGGCTCTTGGGTGGGGGCATTCCAGACACCTTGGGGGGTGGAGGGTGGTAGGGGAGTGGTGACAGCCTTATTGAACTATTCTGTAACTTGAGAGATTTGCCTTCCCCATTGTGGTCCTAAGCAACCGGTCTCAGGGGATTTTATCAGGGCCAAGTTTTCCCCTTAAGATTGACAAGCACAGCATCTGATGTGATCTATCCATTCTCTGCCTTTGTGCAGAGACCAGTTTGCCAAGACTGATGGCGAGGGTTCCAAACACAACAACACAGTAACAGAAAAATACACCCAGCCAAACGAATTCAACTTGTGTGAGATAAACTTTTTGCAAAAGAGGCAGTTGTTGAATTCCAAGCCTATTTTTAAAGTGTAACTGTATAGAAAAAAAATGGTAGTCTAACTCTTTTTCTTTCTGGTTGAAATAGTCTAATAGGCCTGTGACTTGCATATATATATTTTTTTTTTGGCATCAAATTTGGATTCAAATTCAGACTCTGCCACTTAACCGTTCTGTACCCCTGAGTAAGTAGTTTAGTCTCTAAAGCTCAATTTGCTCATAATCCAAGGGGCATCGTAACACCAGTCTCATAGCATTCTTGTGAGGATTCTATTAAATGAGATAATGTGTGGAAAACATTTAGCGCCGGGCTTGGAACATAGCAAGTGCAAATAACTAGCAGCTATCATCAATATTCTTTTGCAAAATGCAATATGTACCCAAGTACCCACGTCCCAACAAAAATATTGTGCCCTGTACCCAGTATGATTTTAGCTCTTGAGAATGGATGTGGCAGCCACAGTGCATTTTGATGTCTTCTTAGAGCCTCCTCTATAGGTAAACTCCCTGCTCCAGCATTTATGCAAATCGAGCCTTTTATAAAATGCAACAGTGACAATGTCTGTGGGTTATGAATCATCTCTATACAGTAAGCAGATGAGAGCAGAGGCCACTTTTTGTTTTATGCATCAGTGTGTCCCCAGCATCTAGTACAGTATCTGGTGTATGATGTCTTAACATACATTTTAAGATTGAATAAGTTAATTACCTGCTCTATGCCAACATCATTCCAGGTGCTCTGCAGACTTTGCTTCAATTCTTTTCTACACCCTTGAAAATGAACTGACTCCCAGATCAGTGAGGATCAGCTAGGTGATACTGTGATAACAAACATGCCTCCAGTCTTAGTGGCTTATAACAGTTCTTAATCACTGACACTACATGTCTGATGATTGTTCAGCTGGCAGCTTTCCTCCCAAGCTTCCTCACTCCAGGATCTAGGTAATGGAGCAGCCACTGTTGCCAGTCCCAGGGGCAGAGAGGAAAAAGCAGGATGGATTGCAAACTGGCTGTTAACTCCCTAGAAGTGCTCATGACTCTCTTGTGCTCACATGTCACCTGACCATGCCTGATGTCAAAGGACATGGGACGGGGGTAGTAGAACCCCATCAAGTGTCTGGGAGAACACATGGACTTTTTTGTGAACAGTCCTTGTTTCTTCATGAGGGAAGCTGAGACTCTTGGTGGAATAACTTAGCCAGGTGTCAAGGAAATGAATCATAGTCTGTTTGAATCTAGAGCACATTGCATCCCGTTTGTCTTTTTGGTCTGCCTGTTTCTCCTGTCCTCATGGAGCCAAATATTTGGTCTCGGTAGGCGACCCGCTTTCCTCTAGATTTGAATAGACTGAGTGAATATAATCAGGTTGCCATTTTACATAAATATCAAATTCCAGCGAACTGACTCCTAAGCAGCAGGTCGTTCTCCAGAACCACAGGAATGTCTAGTTGGCCAGGCCCCAGATGACACCAAGAAGCTGGCCTTTGTCACTCTGATGTGGCACAGATTTCCAGGCCATCTAAATCTAAGTGTCAAATGATGTCAGGATCTGTTGTGGAGACGTCCTTGCCATCCAGGCAGATATTCTACTGGTAATCCAAATCTAAACCTGCTTCTCTAAAACGGCTGACTGTTCCAGCTTTCTGGGCCACCGCTGCCCTACAAAAACAAAATGCCAATCTTGTTACCTGTGCTCCAATCCCAGAAAACTTAGAATACTTCTACTTATCTAAATGTGATGGAGGGGGAAAAGTATCTACCTTTTTTTTTCTGAAACAATCACTTAGTAACTCATTATCCATCAACTGACATTTCCAAATAGTACAGTTGTTTGAGTTCCATGCTTTTTAATTTTTTAAAATCATTTTCCTTCTGTGGAGTGAGTCCTGGTTATATTTGGTAAATGGACTACGAAAATGTACTCACAATACACGATTCTTGAATCATCAGTCTCATCATCCTCAGCCACTGAAACCTTATCTGAACTTACAAGAATCTGAGCATCCCCTGGAGTTTGTTCTTTTCCTTTTCCCTGGTCCTCTCTTATTGATGTGTTAAAAAAAAAAAAAAAATTAAATGGTCACGAGTCACACAGAAGCAGATAGAAAAGGTAGAAAAGAAATGTAAACTTGTCCAAGACTTAATTTAGCAGCTCTCAGCCAGGGGTATGAATCAGCCTCATTTGCATAGCTTTTTCTAATCTGTATCTGCCCAGGACTCATCCAGAACCATTGAATCAGAGACCCAGGTAGGGGGCCCAGGACTTGTTTATCTTTCGAAAGTCCCAGGATGTCGCT
The DNA here is from genome assembly GCF_000442215.2 of Lipotes vexillifer. Classification (NCBI taxonomy): domain Eukaryota; kingdom Metazoa; phylum Chordata; class Mammalia; order Artiodactyla; family Lipotidae; genus Lipotes; species Lipotes vexillifer. Next base: position 360,022 of record NW_006796716.1, on the reverse strand, counting down.
TCTGCTTTGAGAACCACTGAATGAGATCGTCAACCACTGAATAGCTGAGCCAGCATCCCTTCCTGACCACCCCGACCCACTCCCCTTAATACTTTGCATGTATAATTCTCATCAACTGAATAGTACATTTACAGACGTTATGTTGAGGTTAGGATGTGTTTATTCTGCTCATCCCTACAAGCTTCTAGATGCTAATTAAGGTCATTTTCAATGTTTGTCTCCGAGTCAGCTGGAACAATAACCCTCACTTGTCAAGCAGTATGGCCTCACTGCGTGCCCTCTTGTATCTTTCTGGCGAACACCAGAGGGGAGGGGACAGTTGTCTCACAAGGAATTCCTGCTGCAGCCTCTAACTCTGGCTGGTTCACCACCCTTGCTTGGGCCATCTACAAGGGCATGCCGATCCTTCCCTAAACTCTGAATTTTCTGGCTGTGACACTGTTGCCTGTCCTTCTACCTCCACATGTCTCCAGATCTGACAGTGACCTTCCTCATTGGCTTGCAGGGAAATGTTGCCCTTTTCTTATTTATTTTGATGTTGAGAGAGAAGAGAGGGGACAGGTGGGGCCATAGCTGAGTTGCACTGACTGTTAGAGACACAGTGTTTCATATCACCCTGCAGCTCTTCTTTCCTGCTACCATAGGCCCTGATGACCAGTTTGGACTACCATGGCAGACTCGTCCATCTGTAGCATTTTATCTCTCAGGAACTTCCTTCTCCTTCCTGCAAGCTAACTTCTGTTGCTTTCCCACCTGTAGACTCTTTAGACCTCCCCGATACCTACATTTTGCATTTCATTCTCATTGTACGGTTGGCCTCTTGGGGGCGGGGTCAAGCAGGCAGGATCTCCACTGAAGGCTTCCATAGCATCAACGCCCAGATTCACGGGGGAGAAGCTTGCAGCTCAGATGGGACAGTGAATCGATGGGGAGGGGTCTGGTTGGGGATGGAGATGAGAATTTTATTTTTTGGACTCTTT
>NW_006796716.1:335283-358917 GCF_000442215.2 Lipotes vexillifer | reverse complement strand
TTTTTTGGCCTCTTTCCCAAAGGATTGGGTGTCTGGAGAACTTTTCATCGTACAAAGCAAGATGGCAACTTTCCCAGGAAAAGGGGAGAAGAGAGGAGCAGGAAAGTAGAGTGATACTCTCTGCCTCTGTTTCCACTTTGTGACAATTGGTAGCTTTCCTTCTAAAGTGCAGATGCCGCCACTTAAAAGGAAACAAAGAGAACTCGTCCTATGGCTTAGCAGATCCAGGTAGCAAAAGGGCAGGGTAAGGTATGATGGGGAATATACCCTGGAAGGATGTCCTTTCAGAGGACAGCTATCATGCTGAGCTGCCTCTTCAGAGGAGGTGAGGGAAAAGGGGCTCCAAGGCACCCTTCCTGACCCAGGACATCCCAGGTGGAGGGTGCTGGGAGGGCTGACCACCTGCCTCGGTGGTGGAGCCTGGGAAGAGTGGCATTGGCACTGGCCAGCACAGGGTTTGCAGGGCCATGGGGAATGCCAGTGTTCCCACGGAGCAGGCATAGGTGACAGGGCAGTTATGGGGTCATCTTGGATTCTTTCCAATCAGGCTGCACAGGGGGCCAAGGAGTGTCAGCAGAAAGAGGCCAGAGGACCACGGCTGGATGCCCAGGGGCTGAAGAAAGATTGTAAGGCACAACCTAGAATAGATACATCCACCCTGGTGCCCAGCTCAAGGACGCCAAGCCAATAGTCTCCAAGGGCACCGCAAAGGAGAAAGCAACAACTGTACACATCTGAACAGACCCAGAGAACGAAAAGCCAGACAACTACACCTCTTCTGCCCTTTCCTTCTCCAATAGCAGTCCCTGGAGGCTGATGCTGTGAGGGTGGGAGGGGGCCGGGGCAGGAGGTTTAAGGGGGTTCATGGGGATACAGGGTGGAAGCAGCAGGAAGAGAAATTGGAGAATACTGACCCCTCTGCCCCCTTTCCTACCGCGGGCTTCCAGCCAAGTTCACAGTCTCTCTTTAAATTGTGGTGTGAACATTGTAGTCTCTGAATCAATCTGTGTTTGTAATTGAAAATAGCTTTGAGATGTTCTATCGTCTAAGAGTGAGCCGAGTAAACAAGGGTAAGATTCCCTCATGAAATAAAGTTTAAAGGGACAACGAGAGACAGAATAAGTTGTCTTGTAACCACAGCCCACACGTCTACAAAGAGAGGGACCAGGAGGGAGACGACAGTAGAAACCTGTACATTATGACTGTGCTTCTTGAACTGCCTTCTGTGAAGTCCAGATTGTTTTCTGTATATTATATAATAAAAGGAAACCAAGGAAATGGACTTGAGTGCACGCTGGGACTAGAGCTTAGAAAATGGTGCCCTCGAGGGCTTCCCTGGTGGCGCAGTGGTTGAGAGTCCGCCTGCCGATGCGGGAGACACGGGTTCGTGCCCCGGTCCGGGGAGATCCCACATGCCGCGGAGCGGCTGGGCCCGTGAGCCATGGCCTCTGGGCCTGCGTGTCCGGAGCCTGTGCTCCGCAGCGGGAGAGGCCACAACGGTGAGAGGCCCATGTACCGCCAAAAAAAGAGAGAATGGTGCCCTCGAAAGAGTCATGGACTGAAAGAGTCCCAAGAATGAAGCGAAATTCAGATCCCAAGTCTCCACATAAAGAAGTTCCTCTTTCTAGTAGTAAAGACCTGGACTTTTCACATTTGGCCTCGTGGCCTCTCTGCCAAGTACAGGAAAATTAAAATATGCTTTTGGTTTGAATTCCTTTCAAAAGTGTCCTCCTTGACTCTTTGCTCAGAAGCAACATCAACCTACAGTCTCATTGGAAAGAGGATGAAACCTAAGATAGAGAACAAGTCAAGGGTATTGACTGGAACCTTAGTGACAACGCCCATTTTTACTGATAAGCAGCGTGTGGTCAGACTCATCCCTGGGGACTGCCCTTCAGAATGGTGGCTGGGTGGGCAGGTAAGTCTGGCGTGGCAAGATGCCCCAGAATTACGTGCTCCTTCTTGGAAGCCTCTACTCCACCAGATAAGGCATCTGTTTCCACTTGCCCCTGCTGTGTTCTGGGCAACATTGGTTGCTGTAATTCATGACGTAGTTTTGTGAACTTGAAAGGACACTGAGATTGGACTCCCATAGACTTGGTTCAAATTGTGACTCTGCCACTGGCTCTTTGACCTGGCCGTAGAGCCTAAAGGCGCTCATTCTCTTCTTGACTCTCTCTAAACCTTGAAAACTGGTTCTGAGGATTCAAAGACGCTTTGGAGGTGAAAAAACTTTTGCACGATGCAATAGACAATAGTTGATCTTTATGTCTATTTTTTATAATAAAACAGTAACTCTGGAAGTTTGCTACTAAGACATCCTAGTCATAAAGCAAAGAAATAATTCTTGAATAGGACTCAGTGGCTGTGATGGACACTCAATCCCCAAATTACTTGAAGTCCAGGAAGGATAAAATTGGTAGCACTGAGTGCATCTGCAATGAGAAAACTTAATACCCAGCCCATTTCAGAATGCTCACAGGATCCTGTTTTTATTTTTTATTTGAAGAAAGGTTTTTTGAAGTTCTGTCTCTACTCTTCTGCTCCCTTTTGCCTGGCAGTCAGCCTACTTAAACATTCTTCTCTTGTGTATTTTTTTTTTCCCTCCTGTTGAAATGTTCGTTGAGTGAGCCACTGAAAATTTTAAGCCAGCACTGGAAATGCCTGACTGGGCCAAGTCCAGCTTTACTAACAGAGGGTATTAAAAAGATAAATTGTCGTGGACTGAAAGAGATAAAATTATATGCGAGTGTAAAGGGAGAGTGGCCAGTGCAAGGCATTTGAAGCACGCCTGTGAAGCCAGCAGGATTTTAGGGCGCCTGGAGTAGCTCACACACCGCACAAGCTTTCCAATTGGGAGAGCACTTTTTTTCCCCTGCAGTTCCCTAAAAATACTCCTTATGTAATGGGTTAACCCCTTCTCTGCCAAGAACTCTCACCAAAACACCTACCATCCCCCATCCCCAGACTCAGTGTCATGATTCCCAACCCTTCTTGCCCTGGTCTCTCTCCTGGAGACTCAGGAGGTTTCTGTGGCCCTCTTCCTCTGCCTTTGCTGTGGACACCCAGTTGTGCCAACCCAGCTGAGGCTCCCATCGGCTCCTATGGCGCCTCTGTTGACCCCTGTGGGGCCTGGATCCACATCCCTCACTTGGACTTATGTGAACAAACCCTCTCTTCAAAAACTTAAAAGTAGTTATTTCTATTTATCCCCATTTTATACCAACAATATTTCATGACTGTAGCTGTGTTCCAGACTCTGTATTAAAAGGTTTACATTTGTTACTTCATTTAATCCTTAAACCAGGAGTGAGCCAACTGTTTCCGACTGTTTCCCTAAAGGGCCAAATAGTAACTCTTTCAGGTTTCAGTAACTCTGTCCCAGCTACTCTGCAGCATAAAAATAACCATAGACAATATGTAAACAAGTGAGCCGGGCTGTGTTCCAATAAAACTTTATTTAGACAATATTTAAACCAGTGAACCTGGCTGTGTTCTAATAAAACTTAGACAATATGCAAACAAGTGAATCTGGCTATGTTCCAATAAAACTTTATTTAGACAAACAGGCAGCAGGCTGGGCTTGGCCTGAGGCTATAGTTTGCTGACTCCTGCTCTTAACAACCCTTTGAAGTAAGTATATTTTTAGTATTCATTTTATAGAGGAGAAAATGAATCGTAGAGAAAAGATTAAGCAACATTGCAAAGATCATACAGATTTTAAGTGGCAACACAAGGTGTGTCCAATTCCAGGGCCCGTGTACACACCATGTGGAAATGCCTGCAATGAAGACATGTGCCTTAGGAAGAGAGATGGAAGATGGGCATTTTCCCCAGCAGCCTGCCCCATTTCATTATTACAAGGTTCCCATCAGCTCCACACCAGCAATGAACTTTTTCTTGTGGGCTGGGATCCTGATCAGGGCAACAGTGGCTCTTGTCGCTCTACCATGGGTGTCAGACAAGCAAGTCGACTGTCTGTCATTAACTATTCTGTATTGGAACGCAACTTCCGAAGGTTTCAGGATAAAGACAACAGCTGTTTCTTACGGTGCCAGGAATTTGAGTCATGTTTCTTCGTACATGTATTAATGGCATTTACTAATTTAACAATTAAATTATTGAGTGCGTGTGTGTGCACAGGTGTGTGTGCATACATGTATACACCAGACTTTGAGCTAAGTCCTGGAAATATACCAAAAAACAGCCAAAAGGACAGACAGATGACCACTAGACCTGGGTGTGACTGACTACATTTTGCCTAGGTCTAGACAGTTTATTTAGTCTTTGTCTGTATTATTCTGATCGATCCTCAACCTGAGCTAGGTATCATTCAGTCCATCTGTACGGTAAGAAAGCTCAGGTTGGGAGTTGCAGAGACTTGCAGAAGATTCCACAGTGACAGCTTTGGTGGTCTAGCTGAGTCTTCGGCTTGGGGCCTCTGACCCTGGACTTGGTAACCTTTCCACCACACTTCGCTATTCTGCTATCCCAAGGGCCATGCTCTGTACTGTTCTCCTTTACCCCTTTACTCCTGCACCTCCAGCTGGCAGCATCTCTGTCTGAACTTTATGTAACCTGGCTCCTTTCCAGACCCTCTGGCAGCCGTCCCAGTCTTCATTTTCTATCTACCCAGCATCTCCCAGGTTCTCTTCTGAAGCTCTTATCCTTCTTTGGCAGCCAAATGCCCTCTATTTTATTTTCTCCCTAGGGCACACTCATAGGATGGAGAAAAGCTGAGAGATTGTTCACTTTCTTAACAGGAGCTGGTTTCAATTCAGCCACAGCTGCTACACGTTTCAGAAGTGAGATGGATCCCAAGACAGATGGCTCAGCAGCGACTATTTTAAGCCCCAGAGTCACAAGAACAGATCCAAAATAACTCCGTCCAGCAGGGGTCAAATGCAGAGCAGAGCTGCTGACTTTAGAGAAGGCATGACCCCAGATCTTTGGAGTGAGGCAGCACTGGTGTTTTCTAGTAAACAAGACTTCTTCTGCTCAGACTCTAAGCTGATGTTTCAGGACTGACTTGGCCCCATGTTCAGCTGCTGCTCTCAAAAGAATCTCCCTCGGATGGCTTCAAAGCTCTAATTTGAATACTTGTTACTGCTACCAAGCTTTATACCAGGGGAAACTGCACTCCCCTGTGTATCAGTCAGCTAATTGCAAAAATAATGCTGTGTAAGAAACCAGCTTGGAACTCAGTGGCTTAAAGCAATGCTCATTTATTCTCTTCATGTGCCCGGACTTGGCTGGGGGTCAGCTGATCTGGACTCAACTGGATGATCTTTGCTCTGAGCTGTGGATTTGCTACTGCTGCTCCACTGAGCTCTCATCCTTGTTGGACCAGCAGGCTTCAGAGCAAGTTCTCATGGCCATGACACAAATACAAGAGGAAAATGCACAGGCATGCTTCAAGCCTTTGTTTGCACGTGTCTGTTAAAATCATATTGGCCAAAGCAATTTATGTGGACAAGCCCAGTCAATATCAATGGGGCAGAAAATATACTCTACCCCTGGTGGTGAGGAAAGGGATTGCAAGTTCCCATGCAAAGGTTGTGCATAGGAGAGGAGAGAAGTAGGACAGCATTGAAATCCATTACACCTGGGCTGCAGAGCACCTGGAGAAGGCTGCATAGAGGGGCAGCAGAGAAACCTGGTGGTCTTTCCCCTTTGAGCAGCTGTGACTGCTCATTTTCTTTTCCCCTCCAGGGAGGAACCAGCGCCATGGCAGATGGCCTGACTTCTCCCTTTGGAATGGCCTTAAACTATCTCTGTACCCTTGTAAATTGGTTTCCTGCCTTCTGTCCACAGAGTGGCCTGGCTGATGCTGTTGAGTTCTTCAAACTGGCTCCTCAGAGGGTTTTAATAGATTTGGGAAGTCCAGAGATGCAAGCAGGGTGGATGAGCAGTGGGTATTTTAAGGACCTGAGCCCCTTTATTTGTATACCTCTGTCCCTGCATGTAAGAGTAGCTTCGGTTTCAATGAGAAGACCAGAGAGGTGGGCTCCCAGCAGCTCCCTGGAGATGGAAGCACATGCAAGATGATACTGTCCTGTTTTTGAGGCTGTCATAATGTGTCTGTGGACTGGCCGTGGGAGCAGAAGTACCACGTGCAGGGATTTTTACATACGAAGACCATGTAACACTGGACAGTATGGCTGCTAGAATCACACAGCACTCCTCACTTTACATCCCTCTGTCTGGCATACTGAGACTTGGTGAAAAGAGCATCTGCCTCCAGAGCCATGGGGGCAATAATGCAATGTCATCTATCTTCCAACACTCTCTACTCCCCTGCCCTTCTTGATATGTTTATGACAATTTCACCATATGACATTATTTGTGTATTTGCTTATTGCCTAGATCTTCCACTTACTTCTTGTGGGCAAGAACTCTATTTACCTCATTTAGGGTTGTATCCCCAGAACCTAGTCTTGGACACATGGTATCAATCAAGAAGGAGTTCGGTAGATATTTGTTGAATGAATAAATATATAGACTTGTTCCACTGAGTGATATAGAGTAGGTGTTTAATATATATTAATTTTCCTCCTTCCTTCCTTCCTTCCTTCCTTCCTTCCTTCCTTCATTCCTTCTTCCATATGCAGATTGATATCCCCAACCCTACTTTGTTTTGCATGATTCTGAAACTTGTTTTCCAAGGTGCAATGTAAACTTCCCCTTAGCTATATTTATATTTAGGGCCAAATGGTGATTTCAGAGGAAAAAAAAAAATCAGTCTTGACTCATGGGGGCCCAGACCTTTTAAAATTCAGATCTGAGGGCACCTTAGCCGCAGGAAGAAAGAAATAGCAATTAGATATTTCGAAATTATCTTGGGACTTCCCTGGAGGTCCAGTGGTTAAGACTTCACCCTCCAATGCAGGGGGTGCAGGTTCGATCCCTGGTTGGGGAGCTGGGATTCCACATGCCTCGTGGCACAAAAAAACAAAACATGGAACAGAGGCAATGTTGTAACAAATTCAGTAAAGACTTTAAAAATGGTCCACATAAAAATAAGAAAAAAGAAAGAAAAGAAATTATCTTGCTCTTCTTTAATAGGAAAATATTGTAAATAGGCAAAGAGCATCATCTAGGAATAAGATATTCTACATTCTAGTGTGAAGCTAAGCAGACCAAATGTGGTAGACTGAATCACGGCTTTCCAATTATGTCCACATTTTAATCCCCAGAGCCTCTGAATATGTTAGATTACTTGGCCAAAAAAAGAAAAAAAGGAATTAAGGTTACAAAAGGAATGAAGGTTTGTAATCAGTTGTCTTTGAGATAAGGAGATTATACTGGATCATCTGAGTGGGCCCAAAGTCAAAACTTAGGTGAGCCCAACTGTTAAGAAATAAAGGTTTAATTTTAATGGGGAAAAGGTGGCAGAAGAGTCAGTGTCAGAATGATGTCATGTGAGAAATAGTAGACCTGCCATTGCTGGCTTTGAGGATGAATGCGGCCATCAGCCAAGGAATGTGGGCAGCCTCAAGAAGCTGGAATGGAAAAGGCAAGGAAATGGATTCTCCTCTAGAACCTCCAGAAACGGACACATCCCTGCTGACACCTTGATTTTAGCCCATTTTGGACCTAAGGCCTCTAGAACTGCAAGACAATAATTTTGCACTGTTTTCACCTACTAAGTTTTTGTTTGTTTTTTTAAACCTTTTATTTATATTGGAGTATAGTTGATTAACAAAGGTGTGTTACTCATGGTGTGTTAATCAAAGGTGTGTTAATCATGGTTAAGATGGTGAAGTCTTAAAATGACTCCTCTGTCATTTGGAGGCTGGGGGGTAATTAGAAGGAGAACCCTGATAGGGAGCCAGTGGCTGTTTCTATCTCAATATGAGTAATCAAGGTTATCTTGACTTATGACATTTTCTGTGTTTATTTTCCTAGCGCTACATAACAACTGTAAGGTATATATTTTAAAACTTGCTTTCACTCAGTGGCATTCAGTTGTTCAGTCTCTTTTCTCTGCCAGGCTGGGTAGCCACGAATCATAGCTCAAGTGAGACTTGGTCCCTGCTCGTGAGACACTCTCAGCTACACTACATGGTACAGTAAGTCCCCTACATACAAACGAATTCTGTTCTGAGAGCGCATTTGTAATTTGTTCGTAAGTTCGACAAAGTTAGCCTAGCTACCCAACTAACACGATCGGCTATATAGTACTGTACCGTAACAGGTTTACAATACTTTTCACACAAATAATGCATAAAAAACAAACAAACACAAAAAACAAAGAAAACATTTTTAATCTTACAGTACAGTACCTTGAAAGGTACAGTAGTACAGTATAACAACTGGCATACAGAGGCTGGCATTGAGTGAACAGGCAAGAAGCGTTACTGACTGGAGGAGGGAGAGGGGGTAGGAGATGGTAGAGCTGAAGGATCGTCAGCAACAGGAGACGGAGGGAATGCTGCAATTTCACTAATGCTTTACATGACTGGACGTGCATAAGCATGTTCCCATCTTTGAAAGTTCACAACTTGAAGGTTCATATGTATGGGATTTATTGTATTAAAACATGAACCTCAGCAATCCTTGTGTGCTAGATTGAAAAACTGGCTATGGGGTTTTAGAGCTTCTGTCAAGCTGAGTCTACTTCTCCACTCTTTGGATCCAGGCTGGTCTTCCGACTTGCTAGAATGTGGTAGAAATGACACTGCTCACTCTCAAATCCTAGGCCCCAAGAAGACTTGCAGTTTTATCTCTTTGCTGTCCGTGGGAACCCTGCATCCATCAGCTTGTGAATCAGCCAGGGCTAGCCTGCTGGGTGATTGATGAGGATGTTGGCCCAGTTACCCTGTCCCCCTAGCCAATAGCCAGCCAACCCCCAGTCATGTGAGTGAGGCCCTGGATGGCCTGCTCCCCACAAACACTTGAGCAAGCCCAGTCCATGACAACAGAGGCAGCTCCCAGCAGCCCCCTCTGCACTCAACCCAAATTGCCCACCCATGTGACCTTATACATGGTAGAGTTTTAAGCCACTAATTTGGGGGCTAATTTTTTCTGCAGCAAAAGCTAATTGATGCACCTTGTACAGCACAGAGGAAGCCGACAGTACTGGAGTGCTCTTTTCAATGACATTGTCAAGGGCAATCATTTGTTAATTGAAGCCCTACCTGGGGCCTTGATTATGGGTGTTTATGGGGGTGGCTGAGGTGGGGGGCGGGTTGAAGCTGAGCATTTGGCTCTGGGTGAAAGAAAAGATATTTGAAATTCACATTCACTCTCTTTTGCTGATGGACACTGACTTTGCGTGCTTTTAGGGAATTGTTTTTTATTCATTAGTGAAGCAGCTGAGATAGTAGAAAAATCAACATGGCCTCAAGTGATGACTCTCCTAATTGTTCGCTACTGAAAGAGGTTTGGCCTTAAAAATGTCTGAGCTGAGAATCCCATCCGAATTCTCTCATCAGAAGAAAAAGTCACCCCACCAACCCCCATCCAGTCCTCTCCAAGTAATGCCATTGCCACCGCCCTCGGCACAGTGGGTGTCACTGGCTGACAAACCAGGGGCGAAATTTTCTGAAAGAGACCCTGGCTCTCCTTTTTTCTACGTTGCCTGCTTCTTTTTTGGAAATAGAGCTCCCACTGACATCAAAAAGAATCTCTCTCAAAGTGCCGAGAAACCACAGGGCAGGCAGCGTGGTTCCCCCAGCGGCAGAGAATCAGCTCCCGATGCATTCACCGTAGATCAAATTGGGTTAAATGCCCCCTTCCAAGCAAGCCTGAAAAAATCCCCGACACGAGGTCTTTCATGCTTTAGACCTCGAATGAAGGGCAAGCCTCAAAGCCTGGCCTAGTTCTAAATTTAGATCAGTAATTTCATCCAAGAATGTTAACTGTGTCATGAATACTTCTGTTTTCCTTCCTTTTAAATGCCTGAGCGGGGAGGATTAGGGCTACATTTGTGCCTTGACAATTTTGAGGAGGTGTCATGTGGATATTTCTCAGTGAAAAGTTCAAAAGTAATAGGAGACCAGCTTAAAATGTCAAGTCACATTATTGGCAGACACCTAAGGTGATCTCTGCCACTTTCCCTTGCTCTTAATTCAAGCGATGTTACATGTGCTATGACAACAGTGAGCAGCTGGGAACAGACTACCTGATCTCTGGGAGCTGGCTGCTGCAAGGACAATCTGAATGGTCCTTCATGCATTTTCTCATCCTTAAATGGGTGCTTATTCTCTGGGGGTCAGTAGCTATGCTCTTAGGGCTATTGTAGCAGAGAAAGAGTAAAGGCCCATCAATGTGCTTCGTACTGATTTTAAATATTTTTAGCATTTGAATGAATACATGCTTATATATATGTGTGTGTACACACACACACACACACCAAGGTTCCACAGTCCATTTAAATATCAGATGCCTCTGTTTGGGGAACAAACAGTTGTTTGAGTTGAGTTGTTTCAACTCATCCTGACTATCAAATGTTGAAAAGAAGGTCTGATTGACAATTGTATAGATATATTCATTTAATAGAAAAGTAAGACCAAAGCGATGAATGATTACACTATAAATGCAGTATGTTTAGGACTCAGAGGGAACAAGGGGGGCCCCTTCATCCTGCTCTGGAATTAAAAGGCTCTCCTGATGGGCATAGGACTGGCCAAGCCAAGATATTAAAGGTCTGCATTGGAGAGGACAGTGTTTCCGCAATGGTTTTCGGCGTAAACCACCAGAGATACCGATGTTTAAATGAAGATTTTCAGAACAATCCACATGCTCTTGAGGTAAACCTTGGACTTACCTGTCTCCCATATAACCTGCAAAGCAAGGCACGGGGTTTTGATTGAATTGCCTAGTAATTCTGTCATGAACTGCCCTGCTTTTTTCTCCCTTGAACACATTACTGATGGTAACAAGGGAGTTATTTTCAATCAAGGCATGCTACAATGAAAGAGATTTCTCCTAACATTGTGATCCCTTCCCCTGAAATCCATTTCAGATTGGAGGATAAAATGTGATTATATTTACACTTCCCTGACACAATTCAGGCAGCAAAATAACAGCCTCTGCCGGAGACATTTTTCCCCTTCATACTTAGATCTGTCAGTGCCGTTGTGCTGGGGGAACAGGGAGGGGTGACAGAGGCAGCTGGGGTTGGTGATATGTTTTAGTTGGCTCACAAACAGAGACTTTGTGCACTGTGAATCTCTCTATCTCCCTTTCATCCCAGAGTTTCTTGAACGCCATCCTGAATGGTGTTCAGAGCAATGGTACAGCATGCTAATCAATAGTGCTCCATGCAAATCGAATTTCTCATTTTTGCCTTGACACAGTCCATAAATTATTTTGACATGATACTTTAATTGCTTCTTATTCATAAGGGGATGGACGATGTATGACTCCCAGTATCCATGTAAGTCACCATTGCAATTGTATTTAAAATCTAGGCTTCCAGATGGCAAGGCTAAAATGGTAGATGGGACAGCCTAGAGGTGACATGATGCTGCAGAGAGTAAGAGACCCCTGGCTGGGGTGAGGGATTCTGATTCTGGCTCTCAGCCTACCAGGTCATATGTGATATCAGGAAACCCATCCACCTTCTCTGGCCCAAGTGTCATCATTTGTAAAGCGAGTGGGTTGGTTAGGGGACCATCAAGATTCTTTGTGTGTGGAGTCCTGCCTATACTTCCCAGAGTGGCAATGCCAAACTTGTGTTCAAGTCCTCACTGTCAGGGGAGGATTGACATTCTATTTCAACAAGATTGTAAAGATCATCAAGGTTCCCATAGACATCACCCTGGACCCTTCGTAAGTAACATGTGTTTCTAACTCTAAATACAATACTCTCCCTCTTGAATCCAGAGAGGAAGGTGACCTTTCTCTTTTTCAGGTCCCCTCTGAGCTCTTAATGGTAGTGGATGCTGTGATCCAGGAATAAACGACTTGCTGCTTCCACTGCTCTGAGTGCTGCCAGAAGAGTCATCTACCCTCAGCCCCCTTTGGGCATTGCCTTAGCAGCAGAGAGCTACCGAACGCCAGATCACAGCCCCTTCCTGGACCAGCCTGCATCCAATGACAGATGGATGTGGGGGTGTGAAAGCTGGGTCCTCTCACCCCAACTTGAGATGGCTCTGAAGGGTCCTTCCATCTTGAGACCTCTCCGTAGGCTTGGAATTCCACAAGGAATCCAAAGTACTTTGGAAAAGCACTTATAGTTTGTAGTTTGGTGGGACTCTTGCTGCCCTCTAGTAAGTATATCCCCTTTGGGGACCAGCCTGCAGAGCCCAGAATTTCAGGAACAGAAAATACAAAGTCCTTCAGTGGGTCACTGGGTGTAATGATAAACAGGGGCAAACTTGACTCTACCTCTTTGTTCCCAGATGCATCTATTCTTCCCATAGGGGACACAGTACCATATAAAGGTCTCTGATTTAATGTATATGCTGTAACTTGAAGGATGCCACTCTATCCTTGCACAGTGTTGCTTCAGCAATAGAAGGCTACTTGAGCATTTTTTGAGGTCATTTCCTTCTAGATTATATAGCAGATTATATGACAATGGTGGACAATATGCCCACGCTCAAATTTCTTCACTATGAAGTATGTCATACTGGATGGATGCTACATTGTATGGGATTTCATACCTGTGGATTAGGAATGTAAGTCACAAAAGAGAGGACTGATGGAGGCTCTGGGGGATGGGGAGGGGGAAGCAAACCCATAACAGGTTTGATGTATATTTCTATAAGGAGGAACGCCTGGCCCTTCATAGATAGAAGGAACCCAATGCAGCTGAGTTGCCACCAATGGTCAGTTGGTCTCTTTGAAGACTAGTGGCATACTGGAGTGGTACGCCAGAGCCAGCTTGCAGCAGCCCTCAAAAGTCACTTGTGCACATCTCTTTCCAACTCTGTGTACAGTGACATCATGTTGGTAGCTGGAAATTTGGCATGGTACAGCATTTACACCATAGAAATTGTAAAACACCACAAATGAGATTTTTTTTTCAGAGAGCCAGTTGTTAAACATTTATCAGCACACCACTGCTCGTAACCGAAGCTATACACTGCGGCATCGTTCCCAACCTTCAGTCCAAGTAAGCAATTTTGATTGCTTAAAACTAAATTATTGAGGGCTTTTGCTTCCTTTTATAATGTGCCTCTTTTCTTCTCTTCTCTATCTTCTCATTGAAAGCAACTAAGGATTCCTGATGAGATCCAGAAACAAGCAAATTAAAAAAAAAAAAAGATCTTTTTGGTGTCGTCAGAACACAACCAAGGCAACCATGTCTTGAGAAGCCACATGAGCAATGCTTTCCCTTCCTTAAGGAATTTTCCAAGCCCTAGCCTGGAGCTTATATGGCCAGCAGAAAGTGACAGCCTAGAGCTTTCAGCACTACCTTGGGGATGGGTAGATATGAGAGTTCACAGCTCGAAGACTTCCAGGGGTTGATATCTTGGAGAAGAGGACCTACAGACATTCTGTGTCCCTTCTGACTTCACTGCATTTGCTGAATCCAAAGCTGAGCTAGACAAAAAAGCTGATAAAGCAGAAAATGGCAGCTCAGAGAAATATACACGTACATATAGAACTTTCAGCAGTCTTGTGGTGCTAGGGAAAAATACTGGACTTCAGGAAGAGCTAAGAAGTTGGCTAAGCACTCATGGGTGAGTTTTAATTGCGACCTTAAGGGTCTATGCTCCAGGAGCAAGTATGAACCAAAACATAGGCAAGTCCATATAGAACCTTAAATCTAGTCTCCAATCATCTCGGTCCCTGATTAAATGAAGGCATTTGTACCTAATAGCCAGAATTACTTTAAGTCCGCTCTAAAAGAATATAAAATTATCCAGAACCCTACAACTTTTCATAAAAATGTCTGGCATTCAATAAAAAAAAAAAAAATTGATTAAATGAAGGCATTTGTACCTAATAGCCAGAATTACTTTAAGTCCGCTCTAAAAGAATATAAAATTATCCAGAACCCTACAACTTTTCATAAAAATGTCTGGCATTAAAAAAAAAAAAAAAAAAAAAAATTATGCAAGCCAAGAGGCAGGAGCAAGTGACCAAAAGCCAAAAGGAAAAATAAAATGGAAGTAAGAATCAGACCTACAGGTGATACAGATAGTAAGGCAAGGACTTTAAAATAATATGTTTAGGAAAATAGGTTACAAGATGGAGAATGTCAACAGAGAATTAGAATCCATAAAAATAACCAAAATAGAAATTCTAGAGCAAAAAATAATAGTAAAGGCTAAAACTGAAAATCAAGGGTTTAACAGCAGGTTAGGCATAGCAGAGGAAGGGATTCGTATATTGGAAGATCACTTAGTAGAAAAATATACAGACTGAGCACAGAGAGGAACAGTGTTTAAAATTACAGAAAGTAGCGTGCAGGACATATAACACATGGTAAGTAGTGTAACATACTTATAATTAGATTCCTGGAAGGAGGAAAAAGAGAGAATGGGACAGAAGTACTGATTTTTAGCCCACTGGCTGAAAAATTTCCCAAACCGACAAAAGACATTAAACCACACATTCAGGACTTCCCTGGTGGCGCAGTGGTTGAGAGTCCACCTACCGATGCAGGGGACACGGGTTTGTGCCCCGGTCCGGGAAGATCCCACATGCCGCGGAGCAGCTGAGCCCGTGAGCCATGGCCGCTGAGCCTGCGCGTCCGGAGCCTGTGCTCCGCGGCAGGAGAGGCCAGAGCAGTGAGAGGCTCCCCCGCCCCCCAAAAAAAAAAAAAAAAAAAAAAGAAAAAAAGAAACAAACAAAAAAACACATTCAAGAAGCTTTATAGCTCCCTACAAGCATAAATACAAAAAATGCCATACTAGGCATATCAAAATAAAACTCCTGAAAGCCAAAGTAAAACTCTAAAAGAAGTTAGAAAAAAAAAGACATGTTGCCTTCAAAAGCATAAACAATATTTATTTTTTAAAACAGCCTGAGAGCTGTTTTTCCAACAGCAATTATGTAAGTCAGAAGACAATGGAATGTGCCTTTTAAGGTTCCGAAAGAAAATTATTTCTAACCTAGAATTATATACCCAGTGAGAATATCCTTTAAAACTAAAAGTGATCTAAAGACATTTTCAGACAAGCAAAAACTGAGAAAATTGCTACTCATTAAATGCTCCCTAAAGGAAATTCTAGAGAGAGTGTTTTAGGCAGATATTAAATGACCCCAGATAGAAACACAGTTAGGTAGCAAAGTATTAAAAATAACAGTGGAAAGGGTAAATATGTCAGAAAACTGAATACATATTTTAAGAATGTAAATTTATAATTTAGATAGAAATTCAAAGGGCCAAGAACAGCCAAGGCAATCGTAAAGAAGAAAAAAGTTGGAAAATATAGCTACCAGACATCAAATTATAAAATTGTGCCTATTAAGATAATTGATTATTCACAACAGCCAAAATGTGGAACAACCTGTGTCACACACACACACACACACAATGGGATACTATTCAGCCATGAGAAGGAAGGAAATCCTGCCATTTGTGACAACACGGATGGATCTTGAGGGCATTATGCTAAGTGAGATAAGCCAGACAAAGACAAATATTATGCAATATCTTTAAACATGGAATCTAAAAAAAGCCAAACTCGTAGAAACAGAGTATGGAATGGTGGTTACCAGAGGCTGGGGACTGGGGCGAATTGGGAAGATGTGGTTAAAGATGTTAAACTTGCAACCAGAAGATGAATAACTTCTGAGGATCTAATGTACAACATTTGATTATAGGTAACGATACTGTATTTTATACTTCAAAACTGCCAAGAGACTAGATCTTAAATATTCTCACCATGAACAAAAAAAATGATAATTATGTGACATGTTAGAGGTATTAGCTAAGGCTACGGTGGTAATCTTATTGCAATATATAAATGTATCAAATCAGCACATTGTACATCTTAAACTTACACGATGTTATATGTCAATTATATCTCAATTTAAAAAATACAGCTGGTATGGGCACAAGTTTAGATCCAAACCAGACCAATGGAATACAACGGAGCACCCAGAAACAAACTCACACATATTAATCACCTGATTTATGACAAACATGCTACTGCAAAATTCTTGAGATGGTACTTTACAAAAGAGGATTCCAAATGGCCGGTAATCAAACGAAAAGTTGTTCCACATCACTGGTTAACAATGATTTAAGTTAAATTAGAACTATAAGATACCATCTCAAACATGGTTAAAGTTAAGGGGGGGAAAACTGGCAATACTACACGTTGGTGAGGATCTGGAGAAACTAGAATTTTCGTAGCCCAATGGTGAGAGCGTAGTTTGGTAACGAGCATTTTGGAAAATATCCCACCAGGTATGGTGAAGAGGGGAGGGCAAAGGGAGGGTAGAGGTGGCTCGTAATGTCTAGGTGACATTGGGAGCCAAGGGGCTGCCGCCTCATAGGCTAAGTTACTGGGAAAAGGGAAGAACAGGGCTTCCCTGGTGGCGCAGTGGTTGAGAGTCCACCTGCCGATGCAGGGGACACGGGTTCGTGCCCCAGTCCGGGAGGATCCCACATGCCGCGGAGCGGCTGAGCCCATTAGCCATGGCCGCTGAGCCTGCGCGTCCGGAGCCTGTGCTCCGCAACGGGAGGGGCCGCAACCGCAAAAAAAAAAAAAAAACACAAAAAAAAAAAAAAAAAAAAAAAAAAAAAAAAGCGAAGAACAGCCCTCACAATCTTTCTCCATCAGCTCAAAGCCAGGGTTTGGTGAATCCCAGTAATTAATCTTACAAAGAAGCACCCGATTTTCTGGGAATAACAGTTCTCACTTTGACTCTGCTGGCGCTGATTCCTTATAGAATTTTCCAAGAGATATTTGTAGTAGATTTTTCTTTCCTTAAGAGCGTAAGCATGAAGCTACTTGACACCAAAGCAGTGGCTTATTTAGCCAGTGCTGGCTGCTTCTCTGAGTACTGTGGTCCTTCCTTCTATTTCCAATTGCAGCCTCAGCACCAAAGAAAGGCATGAAGAAACTGGCAGGCTCTCCCTACTAGGCTGGCTTCTGGAATTGGTCCAGCCCTTCCTCCCTGGTGTCTGTCCTGGACAGGGATAAGTAAGAGGATGGTCTCCCTACCAACTCCTCCCCCACCCCTCCCCATGATGTCTTTGTCCTTGGTTCCTGGTTTCTCCTCTTGGCCTGCTAGGATAGAGGTTCAACTCTAAATTTCCACATGATCAATAGAATCTCTAACAACCTTGCTTAATTCCACATTGCTTTGGCCCCCGGACTGGACACTTCTGGTATTGCCCAGCTATTGCTGGTTTTGTCCTCTGTAGAAAATGTTTCTGCACCACAAGTCGGCATTTCTAAGCAGAAGACCTGATAATCCCACCCAACATCCTCTCGATACACTGGCATTAGACTCTCCTACCCCCAAACTTGACCATCCCACATCAGGCTGAACCTTATTATAACCCCAGATTTTGTGATTCATACTCTCTGGCTAAGTAGACTCACCCCATTCCTAGCCTTCTCCTTACAGGGTATTTCTAGCATGCAATATGACTCATGGAAAAAAAAACTGTGAAAAATCCATCAAGCCAGTTGTTGGAATTCATCTGTGCTTGTCTGGCAGAAATTTAACATTTCAAAGGCTTTAGGGAAAATTGTGTTAGGACAGAGGATCCTTAGATAATAGATTTACAACATCTGTGTTCGGGTGCAGCCTTCCTTGGTTATTAGATCTGTAAGTTGTTACTTAAAGATAAATTTTTCAGTTTGATTTAGTTTAAAGGTTGCCTCTGAGAATTACACACATTCCCAGAGGCCACAGGGCAGACGGTACAACTTAAATAAATTGGGCATGTTTGAATCGATAAATAAATGCATATGTCTCCACCCACTCCAGCACCATGTACATGGAAGGTACTCTGGGGAAAGTTCTAAGAAAGGCTTGAGAATTAGCACAAAGCAACAGGAAAACTCCTTCCAGGGACAAGGTGAAGTGGGCACCCAGCTACCTGTGAGAGGAGTCAAACTCACTCAGAGATACGGGTCAGGGAGTATCTCTGGGAAGACTTTGGGATACAATGAGGAATTATCTATTTTTTTAAGGACTAATTTTTTAGAGCAGTTTTAGGTTCACGACAAAACTGAGAGGAAGGTAGAGAGGTTTCCCACTTACTCCCTGCCCCTACACGTGCACAGCCTCACCCATGATCAACGTCTCTCCCCAGAGTACATTTGCTGCAATTGATGAACCTACAGTGACACATCACAATCACACAAAGTCCATAGTTTACATTAGGGTTCACTCTTGGCGTTGCACACTCTGTAGGTTTGGACAAAAGTATAAATGACATGTATCAACCAATATAGTATCATACAGAGTCAAGTCACTGCCCTAAAAATCCTCTGTGCTCCACCTATTCATCCCTCCTTCCCTGGATCCATCCCGACCCCCTGAAAAACACTGGCCTTTTTACTGTCTCCATAGTTCTGCCTTTTCCACAATGGGATATAGTTGGAATCATACAGCATGTAGCCTTTAAAGATTGGCTTCTTTCATTTAATGATATGCATTTAAGGTTCCTCCATATCTTTTCATAGCTTAATAGTTCATTTCTTTTTAGTGCAGAATAACAGTCCATTGTCCTGGATGTACCTCAGTTTACCCATTCACCTACTGAAGGACGTCTTAGTTGCTTCCAAGTTTTTACAATTATGAATAAAGCTGCTATAAACATCCCTGTTCAGGCTTTTGTGCGGACATATGTTTTCAGCTCCTTTAGGTAAATACCAAGGAGTGTGATTGCTGGATCATGTGGTAAGATTATGTTTAGTTTTTCAAGAAGTGGCCAAACTGTCTTCCAAAGTGGCTGATCCATTTTGCATTCCCACCAGCATGAATGAGAGTTCCTTTTTTTCCACATTCTTGCCAGTATTTGGAGTTGTTACTGCTTTGGATTTTAGCCATTCTAATAGATGCGCAGGAGTATCTCACTATTGTTTTCCTTTGCATTTCTCTGATGACATATGATGTGGAGCATATTTTCATGTGCTCACAGATCACCTCAGAGATATTGCGAGTTCAGTTCCAGACCATCGCAATAAAGTGACTATTGCTATAAAGCGAGTCCCACAAATCTTTTTGTTTCCCAGTGCATACAAAAGTTATGTTTACACTAGGCTATAGTTGATTAAGTGTGCAATAGCATTATGTCTAAAAGAACAACTAACATACCTGAATTAAATACTTGATTACTAAAAAATGCTAACCTCTATATGAGCCTTCAGTGAGTCAGAATCATTTTGCTGGGTGGGGGTTCTTGCCTCGATGTTGGTGGCTGCTGACCAGTCAGGGTGGTGGCTCTGAAGGTTGGGGTGCCTGTGGCAGTTTCTTTCTTTTTTCTTTTTCTTTCTTTCTGGCCGTACAGCACGGCATGCAGAATCTTAGTTCCCCGACCAGGGATCGAACCCTTGCCCCCTGTGGTGGAAGCATGGAGTCCTAACCACTGGACGGCCAGGGAATTCCAGACAATTTCTTAAAATCAGACAACAGTGAAGTTTTCCGCATTGATTGACTCTTCCTTTCATGAATGATTTCTCTGTAGCATGCAATGCTGTTTGATAGTATGTTACCAACAGTAGAACTTCTTTCAAAATTGGAGTCAATCCTCTTAACCCCTGCCACTGCTTTATCAACTAAGCTTATGTAATATTCTAAATCCTTTGTTGTCATTTCAATAATCTTCACAGCATCTTCACCAGGAATAGATTCTATCTCAAGAAACTACTGCTTTTGCTCATCCAGAAAAAGCAGCTCCTTAACCATGAAAGTTTTATCATGAGATGGCATCAATTCAGTCACATCTTCAGGTTCCACTTCTAATTCTAGTTCTCTTGCTATTTCCACCACATCTGCAGTTACTTCTGCCACTGAAATCTTGAAGTCCTCAAGTCATCCATGAGGGTTGGAATCAACTTCTTTCAGACTCCTGTTAATGTTGACAGTTTGACCTCTTCCCATAAATCAAAAATGTTCTTAATAGCATCTAGAATAGTGAATCCTTTCCAGAAGATTTTCAATTTACTCTGCCCAGATCCATCAAAGGAATCACTATGTATGTCAGCTACAGCCTTACAAAATGTATTTCATAAATAATAAGACCTGAAAGTCGAAATTACTCCTTGATCTATGGGCTGTAGAATGGATGTTGTGTTAGCAGCCATGAAAACATTAATGTCACTGTCCATCTCCATAAGAGTTCTTGGGTGACCAGATGCATTGTCAATGAGCAGTAATGATTTAAAAGGAATTTTCTTTTTCTGAGCTGTAGGTCTCAACAGTGGGCTTAAAATATTAAGTAAACCATGCTATAAACAGATGTGCTGTCATCCAGGCTTTGTTGTTCCATTTACAGAGCACAGGCAGAGTAGACTTCGCATAATTCTTAAGGGCCCTAGGATTTTCAGAATGGTTTTTCACATGAGCAATGGCTTCAACTTCCAGTCACCAGCTGCATTAGCCCCTAACAAGAGAGTCATCCTGTCCTTTGAAGCTTCGAAGCCAGCCATTGACTTCTCCTCTCTAGCTATGAAAACCCTAGATGGCTTCTTCTTCCAATAGAAGGCTGCTTTGTCTATTGAAAATCTGTTGTTTAGTATAGCCACCTTCATTAATTATCTTTGCTAGAACATCTGGATAACTTGCTGCAGCTTCTGCATCAGCACTTGCTCTTTACCTTGCACTTTTATGTTACGGAGATGGCTTCTTTCCTTAAACCTCATGAACCAAACTCTGCTAGCTTTAAACTTTTCAGTTTCTTCACCTCTCTTAGCCCTCTTGGAATTAAAGAGAATTAGGGCCTTGCTCTGGATTGAGCTTTGGCTTAAGGGAATGTTGTGGCTGGTTTGATCTTCTATCTGGACCACTAAAACAGTCTCCATATCAGCAGTAAGGCTGTTTTGCTTTCTTGTCATTTGCATATTCACAGGAGTAGCACTTTAAATTTACACCAAGAACTTTTCCTTTGCACTCATAACTTGGCTAACTATTTGGTATAAGAGGTCCAGCTTTCAGCCTATATTGGTTTGCTACATGCCTCCCTCACTAAACTTAATCGTTTCTAGCTTTAGATTTAAAGTGAGAGACATATGATTATTGCTTTCACCTGTACACTTTAGAGGCCATTGTAGGGTTATGAATTAGCCTAATTTCAATACTGTTGCATCTCAGAGAATAGATAGGCCTGAAAAAAGGGAGAGAGATGGGTAAACGGCCAGTCAGTGGGTAGAGCAGTCAGAACACACACAACATTTATCCATTAAGTTAGCCATCTTATTTGCATGCAGTTCATGGCACCCCAAAACAATTACAAAAGTAGCATCAAAGATGACTGATCACAGATCACCATACAAATATAATAATAATGAAAAAATGTGAAATATTGTGTGAATTACCAAAATGTGACACAGAGACACAAAGTGAGCAAATGCTGTTGGGAAAATGATAGGCTTGCTCGGCACAAAGTTACCACAAACCTTCAATTTCTAAGAAATACAATATCTGTACAGCACAATAAAGTGAATTACAATAAAATGAGGTGTGTCTGTATTTGCCATCTGTATATCTTCTTTGGTGAGGTGTCTAATAAGGTTTGGGGCTCATTTTTTAATCAGGTTGTTTCCTTATTGTTGAATTTTAAGGGTTCTTTGTAATATTTTGGGTACCAGTCCTTTATCAGATATGGCTTTTGCAAATATTTTCTCCCAGTCCATGGCTTCTTTTCTCATTTTCTTGAGTATGTTATTTTTTTATGGGTTTCTGTGTACAAGTCACAGTGGGGTTTGCACGTGACTGATTCCATGAAGAATTACAAACTGCAAAATCATCTAGTGTTGAGCATTGTTTTGGCCAGAGACTGTAGGGCATAGTGATTAAGACAGTTGCGTATGTGCAGCTGGAGAATGGAAATGGGAGCGACCAAGTGTTCTGTGTCAGGCTGCTTGAGCTCAAATCCTGGTCATGCCACTTAATCGCTGTATAATTTGGGACAAACTACTTAACGTTCTCTGACCCAGGCTCTTTGCCTGTAAAATGGAGACAATTATATGGTAAGCATGTTGAGAGGCTGTGAAGACGTGTATGGATATATGTAAAGCTTTTAACAGTGCCAACGTTTAGTAAACACTCAATAAATGTTGGCCATTATTATAATGCACACATCTCCATTATGGGTATTTTTGAAGATGCAGGAGAAAAAGATATTCCTACCCATGGAAATCACTTCATTTCATGGCAAAAGAAAACTAAAATGCAAGATACAGAAGTGAAAAGTAAAAGTGAGTACAGGCCATTTATGAAAACATTCTCTGTCACCTAAGACTAAGCAAAAAGTCTGGAATATAGTGGATTCTGAATACATGTTTAATTAACTCACCAATTATTTAACAGAAGGGCCAACCTGTGTGGTATGTAATTAAAAAGAAGGCGACACTGAGAATAAAACAATTTAAGATGATTTAATGACAGAAGGTAGGATGGAACCAAATCCTGAAGGATTTAGTCAGCGTCGGATTAGTAAGGGGAGAGGAGAAGGCCCTGGAGTGGGTATAACAGGTTGATAAATGGTTGGAAGAAAGGAATATGCATTCACAAGACATGGAGGAGACAGACTGGCTGCAGGGGAAATTAGTTCAGTAGAGAAGAGCCATATTACTTGACAATAAATGATGTCAGCTGCCAATTTCCAAACCAGTTTGTGTTTATAGGAACAATTGATTTCAACAACAACCCCCCCAATCTGCTTCCTAAATAGCTAATTTCAAAATAACCAGGTAACTAATTAATTAAACTATTGTGTCCCCCACCCCGGGCATTCAAGACCAAATCCTCTCACATAATTTATATAACTTATTTCTCCTTCCTTGGACAACTATTAGATCTATTATTCTACTCTTGGGGTAACACAAGGGTGAAAGAATGATTTGGAATTCTCTTTACGTACCCAGAATCATAGGCCATTCAAGCAGCTTTGAGCAAAGTGCTTAAATATTTACCCCTCACTAATTGTTTATTGGTAAAAATTAAATTTGTTACGTAACTAATCTGCACACATATGTCCACACAAAAACCTGCATGCAAACGTTCACAGCAGCTTTATTCCTAATCACTGAAAACTGGAGGCAATTAAGATGTCCTTCAATAGGTGAGTGGATAAACGAACAGTGACCCATCAATACAATAAAATATTATTCAGCAATAAAAAGGAATGAGCTAGCAAGCCACAAAAAGACATGAACGCATCTTAAATGCACATTGTTAGGTAAAAGAAGCCAGTCGGAAAAGGCTGCATACTGTATGAGTCCATTTATATGACATTCTAGAAATGGAAGAACTATGGCTTGTAAACAGATCAGTGGTTGCTAGGGGCATAGGGGAAGGAAGGAGGGCTGAACAGATGAAACACATGGAATTTTTTATCTGTATGAAACTATAAGGGTTCATGCATGACACTCACTATATATTTGTTAAAACTCATAGAACTTTACAACACAGAGTGAACCATAATGTATGCAAGTAAAAAGAATCATTTAGGAGGTCACGGGATCCTAGGATAGAATGTGGAAAGTGATGAAAAAAGTGAACTAAATTACAAATGTGCGAAACACCCTTGATAAAGTTGCG
>NW_006796716.1:333101-335273 GCF_000442215.2 Lipotes vexillifer | reverse complement strand
GGGGGGGGGGGGGGTGGTTTCACCTAAGTAATTTGAGAAAGAGTGGACACGATACCCAGTCTACAGCAATCCCGCGGGTAGGCCTGGCCTTCCTGTGTTGCTCGGTCTATGGATCGGATCCACCCCCAACACCTTGAGAAAGCCTTTCCCACTCCCTTGAGAGGTGCCTTTGTCTTATCAGCTACCCAATTACCCTAAGTGACCCCGGCCACCTTTGCCCAGACACTACACACATCTTAAGCATCTTACGAGTGCCAGCTGGGAAAGTTGCCCAGCCTACAGCTACCCTAAGCTATGCAGGAGTGTTGGGATTTCTCCCTTCAGGTCCTACAAAAATTCAATGGGGCAAAAAACCAAAGTAGAATTCAGCAGACGCAGCAAAAGGCAGTGGTGGCTAAAATGCAAAATGTCAATAGCCCACGGTGCCCTTACAGCCGGTGCCAGTCATTCTACGAATTCAGTTTGTAAGCCAAGAGCAGTTTAGAGGCATGTCATCACTATCGGTCACTGAGCCACCTGGCTCGCCGCACCAATTGTTTTGAAATGTACCTGGGCTTTGTTTCAATCAGGTATATGGTAAGATGACAGACATGGAGACAGCTGCTTTGGGAGAAGAGTTCATGCCTTACGATTCCCAAGAGGAGGGGGCGCGCCCGCCATGCAGGGCCACACGAGGAAGCACCAGGGTCATTCAGGAAACAGAAGGAATGAGAGGAAAGTGCAGACCGGCGTACTTACGACTACATAAAGAAGTGGTGGGGACTTGTCTGGTGGCGATGTCCCCTACTGAGCAGGAAGCAAACACAGGTGTTGGAGTTTGTGTTGGAAGGTCAGTAATATGATTTCTGTATGCTGTAAAACCGCAGGGGTGGTAGGGACGTCAACAGTTTTGGCCCGTGATTTCAAGATGTCAAATCATCAATTACAGACCATCAAGGTTGATTATTACAATGGGATCCTGGAACAGAATAAGGGCATTAGGTAAAAACAAAGGAAATCACAGTAAAGTGTGGAATGTCATTAATCATAATGTAGCAATACTGGTTCATTAATTGTGACAAATATACCTTACTAATGTAAGATATTAATTATAGGGGAAACTGGGTGTGAAATATATGAGAACTCTCTGTACTACCATCTTTACGACTTTTCTGTAAATCTAGAACTTTTCAAAAATACAAGTTTATTCTATAAAACTCTGAGAACCATGTATACATTTCTGTTCTTTCCTCTAAGCCTGCTTACTAGGTATGTGTGTTTCCAGCAGAGGACGAGAAGGGAGTTGGAGCTGCTTCTTTCCTAAAATTCATTTGTTCATTTATCAAACGCTTACTGAGCATCTGACTGTTTCTGGCTGGTGCTAGGGGCAGATAGAAGGAAAGGAAAATGCTACCCTGCTCTCAAGAAAATCCCAGTTTAATGGAGGTTACAGACACAAAACCCCAGCATTGCCTTACAAGGTGACAAGTGCTGTGCCAGGATTTTGTACATGATTCCTTGAGATACTCAAAGAAATGTTTGGAGGATTTCAGGGAAGACTTCGCAGCAGAGCCAACATTTAAAGGGCATCTTGAAGGGTCAGGAGCAATTTGAGAAACAGAACAGGGGAAAGGGCTTGAAAGCAGAGCTCGAGGTAAAGACACAGAGGTGGGAAGTCGTGGCGTCTGGGAGGTAAAGATGGGCAGGATGTGGAAGCCATGGTTGGGAGTGGCAGGAGATGGGGCTGGAAAGGAATATTGGGCTTCAGCCTTTAGCAGGCACTTAATAAATGTTGCTGACTAACTGAATAAATAAATGAGTGAATGACCAGAAGCTGAAAGGCCTTTCATGATTTCTAGAGTCTAGATTTCATTCAATAGGCAACAGGGAGTTACCTTGGGTTTTCGACTGGGGAAATAACATGATACATGGGCGATTAGACTCTTGCCACTCCCAGTGTGGTTCATGGACCCTGTGATTCATGCAGGATTAGAATCACCTGAGAACTATAGAATCTGAGGTCAGACCCCAGACACACCGAATCATAATCTGCGTTTCATCAAGACCCCCGGGTGATTTACCTGAATGCTTAAGTTCCAGAAGAGCCACTTTCGAAAGCTCACTTTGCTGGCAGAAAGAAAAAAAAGGAGTTGTTTTTTAAACTTCCCATCAGGAAAGAAAGAAAGGGAGGGA
>NW_006796716.1:330331-332059 GCF_000442215.2 Lipotes vexillifer | reverse complement strand
GAAAAAAAAAAAGGGAGGGAAAGAGAGAGGAAAAAAGAGGGGAAAAGAGGAAAGAGAGAAGAGAATGAATGAAACGGACAGAAAACCTTCTCCCTAACTGCTTTCTTCCACCTAAGTCCTGTCCTTTGGAAGCAGCAGCATCTCTAATTGGAAGACTTCCAGACGCCAGCCAGCCTCCAGAGGAGGGATGCGTGTGTCCTTCAAAAGGGCTCCTTCAGAATTGCGGAGGGAGGAGGGGCTGTGATGGACCGCTGGTGGCACAGTGACAGGCAAACGTGTAACTGTTATTCCCTCTGCAAGCAGATGAAACATGCATTTAATTTCCAGGAAAGTGGCTGCTGGGATGGCAGCCTAGGGATATCAAAGGCTCAGCGGGTCCCCATAAGTCACACTCGTTTTGTGTAGCCAGAGTAGGTGAGGGGATGGCAGGGTAAAAGCGTCCCCGGCTCCTGCTAGCACACTGCTGTGCTGATGCCCATCCCTGTCCTCTGTCTCCCTCGGCATGCTTGCCCAGGGCAGCCAAAATCCAGGTTCACGCGGAGAAAGAAAATGGAAATGTCCCACTCTGCCCAGGCACAGGCTGCTGAGGCTGCCCTCTCAGACGAACGACCCACCTCCACCACCTCGTGTATACTGTCTGTGCTGCTGGGGCATCCTCCCCCGAGGGACCCTCACTGAGATTTATTCTGTTTACCTGCAAATCCGGAATTTACTTCTGATGAGCTACACATGATAATGATATCCCTGTGTCTCAGACTTTTATTTGAGATGAAAGACCAAGCAGACCCTGGCTTGTCTAATGAGTGCCCCAAGTTCAGTGATTATTCTCAGAATACAGGCAGGGCTTTATTTGGAATCTCATTCTTTCCCTCCTTTCATCATTGGGTTGCTATGAATGGAACTCATTCTCCATTGAAGCCTGGCAGCTGCTCAACTGCTCTGACCAGGCAGGTTCACCTATTTTTTTCTTGCAGCCCATCATGAACACACTGCAAGATGCTTTACTTGTTCCCAGTTTACAGACAGGGGCATTGAGGCTAGCAGCTTGCTGGTTCCATAGTTGGGGTTGCATCAAGACTCTGCTCTTTCCTCTGCATTGTTAGGGACATTAATTCAAGGTCAGAATCCTCTAGGAGCCACCATCCAGGTACCTTGAAACAGCATTGTCTTGGAATAACCATCTCTACCCTGAAGACTGCCAAGTTTTTAATGATAACATTGATCTTTCATATTTGTTAGTGCTTTCTGCTTTTTGAACGCCTTATCACATCTTATCTCGTTGATGCTTAAAAATATATCATAAGGGCTTCCCTGGTGGCGCAGTGGTTGAGAGTCCGCCTGCCGATGCAGGGGACACGGGTTCGTGCCCCGGTCCGGGAAGATCCCACATGCCGTGGAGCGGCAGGGCCCGTGAGCCGTGGCCGCTGGGCCTGCGCATCCGGAGCCTGTGCTCCGCAACGGGAGAGGCCACAACGGTGAGAGGCCCGCGTACCACCAAAAAACAAACAAACAAACAAACAAAACAAACAAACAAACAAACAAACAAAAAATATATCATAAGACCTGCAGAGCTAGGTTAATATCCATAGTTGTTTGGAGAAAGGGATTGAACACCCCAGAGAATGAGCAGTAGCATGGTGTGTGGGGAAGGGATTTGGAAGAGACAAGAGGTGCGGGGGGTGCTTCACCTTTCCACCTGTGTGCATCGATGCGTGATTTCACCCAGCA
>NW_006796716.1:328638-330321 GCF_000442215.2 Lipotes vexillifer | reverse complement strand
GGAATTGGAATGTGTAGCCTGGGATTGATGAGATGGAACTGGAAACAAATGATTGTTGCCTTTGAAGAGTTGAAAGTTGCCATGAGGAAGAAGGAGCAGCCTTGTCTCGTGTGTGTGTGCGCGCGTGTGTGCGCGCGTGTGTGCGCGCGTGCGTGTGCGCGCGCGCGTTTGAGTGCGTTTCCAGAAGGTGTATGAGAAGTAAGAGAACCCAGCCTCTGTGGCTATAGGTCTCCAATGAATCCTAGTCACCCCCCAGCTTAGTTTGAGTCAATTAAATAGAGAGATAGTAGCCCTGAGCAGGACATATCACAAGAACTGGTAGTACCTGACAAAGCAACCGCCCACCAATGGCACAGTTTGCCTGAAGATTTTATAGGCTTGGTGGGTAGAGACTGATAAGAGGCCTTGGGTCTATGACCACTCGAGACTGAGATTATTCAAACATGATTGGAAAGCAGAGCGCCTCCCCCAGCCTCCTCCCCCAGACCACATCATAGAGATCCCAGCGTGGGATGCAGACCCGAGATGACGGCTTTTTGGTAGCAAACAGAAGCGTTTTTCAGGCCGGTGGAGCTCTTACCATCTTTGAACCTCATCTTAGGAGAACTGATCCAAAATCCTAAAGAGAGTGACTGTAAGATTCTAGGAAACTCACGGTGCCGTAAGAAACTGAGCCACCGAATGAAGAGAATGAAAAGGAGATGTGCATCACAGCATCACAGCATCACAGCTGTGGAGAGGACCATTCCCAGCCTCAGTGTGGATAACTGGCATGGAGGAGCTGCAAGAAGCCTGCAGAAGTGACATCAACTCGGTGACCTAACGTTGGCAAGGATGGGGACGGGAGAAGGGGCACCATGGCTGTGTCCAGCTGTGACGCTGGAGCAGTTGAAGAGGCAGGAGTGGCTGAGGCTAGGAGGTGGGGCAGAGCTCAGGGGAGCAGTTATAGATGAAGAACTTCAGTGACCTCCAAGATGGAGTGTGAGATGCTCTGCGATGATACCAGCTTCCCACGGGGGATCAGCCGCTGCCCCTCTCTACCTGATTATATCTTACTCAACCTTGAAAACCCAGTTCCAAGGACACTTCCTGAAGTGTTCTTTTCTAGAAGTGGGTCATCCTCCTCCAAACTCCCAGAGCTCCCAGATCTCTTAACCTCCTTTCACATATTATTTTCCATCTTGTCCTTTGGCTGGCTGTGGTCCATTGGCCCCAGTTAACTTTTCTAGACCACGACCACCTGTCTCCTGTTCCTCTCCCCTCTTTCCATTCAGCATCCCCTTCTAGATCCTATGCTCCTTGA
The DNA here is from genome assembly GCF_000442215.2 of Lipotes vexillifer. Classification (NCBI taxonomy): domain Eukaryota; kingdom Metazoa; phylum Chordata; class Mammalia; order Artiodactyla; family Lipotidae; genus Lipotes; species Lipotes vexillifer. The sequence continues at coordinate 329,018 of NW_006796716.1, read as the reverse complement.
GGGAAGAGACCTCATCTCTGAATCCTACTCCCATCTCAGCTAGAATGCTTCACCCAGTATGGACACAGTAATTTTGTTTTTGAATGAATGATGGCATGATCAATATAGGAGGCAAGATGAAGGAAGGATCAGAGAGGGAGATGGGGTGCTTTTTAGTCCCCTGGGAAAGAAATTGCGGTGGCTCTAGCCCCACTGCAACCTCGTTTTTCCAGGAGGGGTCAACTCTGCTCACAGTAGGCGAGCCGAGAGCTGGAGGGAGGGAGACCACCAATGCAAGCGCATCCATTCCCCTGGAGGAAACGCCCTTGAAGGACACCCCCCGGGCTATGTGCTGCTCCAGCTACATTCCCAGAAATTAGAGGCAGAGAAGGCAGGGAAAG
>NW_006796716.1:300617-328628 GCF_000442215.2 Lipotes vexillifer | reverse complement strand
GAGATTCATCTCAGAGGCTGGAGGGTGGAGGGAAGAGGAAGGAGAGGCCAGGGGCGGAGACAGCACCTCACCCGACTAATTAAACTCTTTGGTAGCTGGCCCCCACCAGCCCCAGCAGATTAGCACTGCTGAATCAGCTCCCTGCCAAGGCCAGACTCCCGCTCTCTTTTTTCCTGCTTGATTTGCCTAATGGAAGCTGACAGAGAAGTTCAACTCTGATTGTCAGATTTCAGTAGGAACCTCAAGGCGGGAGAGGAAAGGCAGACATTTGAGGAATAAAAATAGCACAGAAAATGAGATCCTTTATTTAGCTAAACCACTTCTTTAATGACTTACCTACCTCTCTCTCTCTCTCTCTCTCTCTCTCTCTCTCTCTCTCTCCCCCCCCAACACACACACACACACACACACACACACACACACACACACACCACACACACACAGAGTTGTGCCTACAAGTGTCTAAATTTTTGCTTGGGCTGGAGACCTTGCCTGGGTCCTATAGGAAAGGCAAGCCATCTGTCCTGGACGGTAGCAGTTGGCAAAAAGGGATGTCATTTAATGGTGAACTATTCCCCTGCATTCCTCCAAGTGGCATCCCCCCTACCCAAACTCTTTCAATAGATCCATTTTCCAAAATGTGACTCAGGAAATTGGTGTGACCAGCAAGACCGCATGTGTGGGCAGGCACGTGTACATAGGGTGGCTCCTTTGCCTTTTGGTGCCTCCTGTTCTGTAAAATGAGGTCTGGAGGGTTTGATTAACTTCTCAAAATCTGGGCTCCTCCTTAGAAAAATCAGTCTTACCTCTTATGGGAGGAAAGAAGCGGGCACAGGCAAAGCCTCTAGATAACCCCAGTCACATAGCATGTGGACAATAAAAGGCAGTTCCTTCCTACTTTGAAGTGGAACTTTCTATAATATTATAGGGAATCACCCAGCAATCTTAAGGGTCAGGGTTGGAAATCTAATTCTCTAGAAGGAGGTTGAATTGTTAGTTGCCTTTATTAGGCAGCTGCCATTCTGAGCTTTTTTTGAGTGCCAGGCACGATGCTAAACACGTCACAGCCATTCACTCATGCAAGCCTCACCACAGCCCTGTTATCCCCATTTTATCCCTAACCAAGGCACAGAAGAGTTAAGCAACTTGCCCAAAGTCATCACGGCATGAGTCAATGTTGAACCTGAAATCTGCTGTTTTGTTTTTGTTTTTGGCCACGCTGCGCGGCATGTGGGATCTTAGTTCACCGACCAGGGATTCTACCTGTGCCCCCGGCATTGGAAGCGTGGAGTCTTAACAACTGGACCTTCAGGGAAGTCCCAGAAATTTGTTTTTAAGTTGTTTAAAAGTTTCAAATAAATAGAAAGAGCTCCGTCCTTGTTGGACACTAGGACCTATTTGTGCAAAGGTCCTTCCTTTTGTTACGAGCGGAAGCTCGTACAAATGACAAGAACACAGACTTGTGTGTGCTGAGGACAGGAGGGATTTGGGCATCCTAGCTAGGTGATATTGGTCCTGGACTAGGTGTCACCTTGAGACGTAAGCCCCTCCTTATATTTTACCCTCTGCACATCTCACTCACCTCACAATACCCCCAGCCATGTGAGGGAGAGAGACCCTGAAAGGTCAAAAAGATGTAACCTTGCTGTTCTGAAGGAACAACTAACCAAGACCTCCCCAAGCTAATAGCTCTAGAAGAGGTCTCTAGAGGGCAAGTTCAGATCCAGTGTCCAGAGCCAACCCAGTCCCAGGTATCACTCACCATTCTAGGAAACTTAAAAGATGAGGTGTAGTCTTTTTCTGAGTGAATTTTGGATCTAGACCATGCTTTTTCTTCTATTTTTCTATTTCCCACCCTAAAACACTCATTGAGTGTTAGTGGCCATTTTTAACGGGGATCACTTTCTCTCATCTCTCATCATTTTATCCTCACTTCCTGTTTCACAGATGAGGGAAGACAGAGCAGAGAACTTACGAAAGTTGCCCAAGATGAAACAGCTAATAAAGACAGTGAAGGTCTAGAGTCCAAAGCCTGAACTCTGTTCACTGTAAGATGCTGCCTCCTTGGAGTCCTAGGCACAGTAGAGGCAGGGAGGCCCCAAAGAAGAAAATAGTCAGTGACTCAAGGACCCTGGGACTTACTACTCTACACTGACCCCTTTTATTTTCATAACGTGCCCGTGTAAGGGAGCCACACAAACTGGCACCCAAGATGACTGTATTTCCCACCATGTATACGGTCTGGTTCTCTCGGTGTCTCCACCACAGGTGAATCTCCACTTTGATTCTCAGAGTTCTGCACCTAAAGCAGCCCTGGCAACTTGCCCACCCCTCCCCACCCCACCCAACAAAAAAGGACAATCTTCATACACATTTATATTTCTTGTTGAACAACTATTTAAAAACCCATGCTCTACTCATTGCCATGCAAAGCAACAAACTTGCCCACTTTTTCAAGTGTCTCCAAGTTACTGTTTTAATTAATACAAATGTTTAACTGTACTTTCAGGAGACAGGCATGATTTTTATTAATCACCAGTTTCCCATTGTCAGTGGAATGTTAACTTTGACGATAGAGCAAAATAACAACAATCGTGGACATATATACCAATATGTATAAAATAGATAACTAATAAGAACCTGCTGTATAGCACAGGGAACTCCATTCGCTGTACAGTAGAAACTAACACAACATTGTAAAACAATTATACCGCAATAAAATTAAAAAAAATAATAATAATAGCAATTGTGGCCAGAGGAATTCCCCCAACGTTTGCTCACTTCACGTGCCGTGTGCTCCATGAACAAGTGACTAGAAAAGTGGCCAGAGGAAGGCTGGGAACAAGACAGAAATGGTAAAAGGAGTCTGGAATCAACAAAATAAGCAGGACCTGACCAGCTTCTCACCTGACAAGCTCATTAATCTCTACTTAACACCTGTCACTAGCTTCTTTTTTCTCCCCATCAGGGAGACAAAATGACTGCCACCAACTCTGCCCGTGAGACACCAGAGAAATCCAAATAAAATATAAAGAATACCTATGGGACCGAGGCAAGGGGCATGTGAATGGATTGCTATCATTAGAGGCTGAGAGGTCCCAATACATTATGAGAAGATGGAAGTCAGATAAAAGGTACATTGATGGATAAAACCGAGAAAGCCTCAGCTCACAAGATGCTAAGGAAGGGATACAGTGGTGGAGAAGCTGGCCTTCTGAGAATAACCCAGGACAGACTCTATACTAGAGGTCTGGAAGAATAAAAGTAGGCAGTGAGAGGAGGAACAGAGCCAAGAACTTAGTTGAGCATTTACTTGTCCTTGGAACAGATATGCCACTTAACTCTTCCCTCCATGCTTTTCTTTGTAGGGTAGAAAAAATAGAAGTTCCAAGATGGAAGCCAGGAGGCAGCTGGAATGATATTGGAAAGGGAGTTTGAAGAGATCCAGGGAAGCAAGTTTCCAGTAGAGGAACTGGATGCTCTAATGGAATTGTTGATGGACTGGACAAGCCTGAGGGTATGGTAAAGACATATTATTATTATTATTAATAATTATTATTTTATTTATTATTATTATTATTTTTTGCGGTACGCGGGCCTCTCACTGTTGTGGCTTCTCCTGTTGCGGAGCACAGGCTCCGGACGCGCAGGCTCAGTGGTCATGGCTCACGGGCGCAGCCGCTCCGCAGCATGTGGGATCCTCCCGGACTGGGGCACGAACCCGTGTCCCCTGCATCGGCAGGCGGACTCTCAACCACTGTGCCACCAGGGAAGCCCCAAGACATATTATTGTTTTATCACCAGGAAGAAGAAAGGAAGGAAAAAAGGAAGGAAGGAAGGAAAGAAACAAGGAAGGAAGGAACTCCAAGTGGGGGGAAGAAACTCAGGATCCAAATATGAGGCAAAATAAAATGCGAGTGTTTCTGAGCCATTAATAGAGTCATCAAGAAAGAGAGAGAGAGAGAAATCTAGTTAATCAACATTCAAGGAATCTTTTCTCTTTAGTGGCATTACTCCCAAGAAGGAAACAAAACCTTAGTATATTATAGGGCTCTGCAGGCTGAAAATGGTACATAGTCGTGATAGGATAGGACGTATGTGTATATATATATGTATATATATATATATATGTATATATATATGTATATATATATATGTATATATATATATAATATATTATGTGTGTGTACACACATAATATATTAATTTACAAAACTCCAAGTTTTAGAACTAACCTATAGATAACAGTAAAGAGGCTCTCACTTTGGTTAGTGAACACCATGATTGAGTTCTTGATCTTCACCATATGAGAGTGATGCTTTAGGTTATAGAAATTGGAGTATGGAGGGCGAGATGGAGAGGAAATACAGAAAAGGATGTGATTGCTAAAGGGCCCAACTTTGACGGTATAAATTCAGTCATCTGCTAATGTTGATGCAAGAAGAAATAGAGGTTTAAATATATCATTTAAAATTATAAGCAGAACCAAGATAAAAACACAAACTATAATTATCAAAAATTAGGACTTATGGAGTTCCTGCTGCATTCTATGTGGAGTCATGTATTCTATGTACAGTGACCCTGGAAGGGAGAGGGAAGATAAAGTGACCAAGATTTTCCCCTTTTATATTAGCAAGTCAGCATATATGCTTTACAACTGGTAAGTTATGACCTATTTTTTTTTTAACATCTTGATTGGAGTATAATTGCTTTACAATGGTGTATTAGTTTCTGCTTTATAACAAAGTGAATCAGCTAGACATATACATATGTTCCCATATCTCTTCCCTCTTGCGTCTCCCTCCCTCCCACCCTCCCTATCCCACCCCTCTAGGCGGTCACAAAGCACCGAGCTGATCTCCCTGTGCTATGCAGCTGCTTCCCACTAGCTATCTATTTTACGTTTGGTAGTGTATATATGTCCATGCCACTCTCTCACTTTGTCCCAGCTTACCCTTCCCCCTCTCCGTGTCCTCAAGTCCATTCTCTAGTACGTCTGTGTCTTTATTCCCGTCTTACCCCTAGGTTCTTCAGGACATTGTTTTTTCTTAGATTCCATATGTATGTATTACTATAAACATATTATCTGGAAGAGAAACAATAATGGTTAGGAACTGGGGATCAGAAGGTGAAGCCTGTTCCTTTTTTGTTAAATAACTTTTGAACTATTTGATTTTTTTAAAAACATATGCATCTAGTATTTTGATCAAAATTTAAATGAAAAAATATATTTCTAGCATATGAAAAAATATTAATTCAAGAGTTACCTTCTCTCCTGGGAAATTGCAACTCACCTCAAGATAACAGATTTATTGGCTTTGAACCAAATCTGAGAACTTGCACACGACTTGAACTTCTGTAAATTAATAAAGAAGCAGCAGCTACTCTTTTGCTTTACATTTAACTTCTGTCTCATGGCATGTTCGCATCACGTGCCTTTATGCAACTGCCTCATCAAAGGTCCAAGGCACCATGCAGTCAGCTTATCAAATAATCCTCAGTTTCAGCTCCCTCATAAATCACATCCAGAGCCCCATCACACAGGAGAAATTCATTTTCCTGCTCCTGTTCTTTTTCCATGTAAGTGACTGACCTTCAGACTGCTTATGAGTTCATCTCATACAGGGACTTCCCAGTCTGAGTTTTAATTCCCCTCCTTCCTGCTCCTGGCAATTATCCCCTGATTCCCAATCTCGACTGCTGCAGTCACTAGCAGGTCTATCTCAGATTCTCTGTCCTTCTTTTACTTCTTCCAAGGCCAGTCAGGTAACGCTCTTTAAAACCATACTGATAGGAAAGAAAGTGACCAGACAGGAACTCAAGTAAAAGTTTACCCCTTGCTAATAGTTGATTGTATAGGAAAAGAAGATACGTGGTCCAGAGAACCAACATCTATTGAACACCCCAGACTGTATGCTGGGTGCTTCATGAGAATGATCCACTAAATTCCCACAAGCAACTCATGACACAGGTATTGCTTCCTCTCTATTACGGACAAGAATCTGAACTTCATAAAAGCTGGGCACCTGCCCTGGTCACATGGTTATTATGGGACAATGCCAAATGTGAACTCAGGTCTGTTGGACTTCCTTTTTAAAATGTAAATCACAGTGTAATTACATTGTGGCTAGGGTTCCACATAAGACAAGTCACACTGAATAATGGAATGGGATTGAATATAGCTGTCTTCTAACCAGCTAGCTTGTAGGCAGTCAAGAACGTGGAGCTGGTGCCATATGTTGGCATCAGGAAACAATCAACAGGATTGAGTGTCCAGGGATATGGGCTTTGCCCTCGTTCCTATGATCAATTAGCTCTCTAGACTTGAGTTTTCTCATTTATAAAATGAAATGTTTTTCCTGGATGATTATTCATCTCTCTTCCAACCCTGAATAATCTATACACACAAAAGAAATAAAGCTCATTAAACTTATTGTCTAATTCAGATATCTTGCAAATCACTGAAGTGAATGAAGTGGAATAGTGAATTTAAGATTAAATGATAAGACAATAATTGAACTAAAAATAAAATCCTCATATTCTAACTCTTTTAACTTGTTACTGTCCAGCATGAAATGGATTTAAAGTACTGTAGTGCACTAGTTTGCTTGGGCTGCCATAACAAAATACCACAGACTGAGTGGCTTACACAACAGAAATTTATTTTTCACAGTCCTGGAGGCTGAAATGTCCAAGATCAAGGTACCACAGTCCCAGCAAGGTAAGTTTCATCCTGAGGTCTCTTCTCTTAGCTTGTAGGCAGCCACCCATCTCACTGTGTGGTCACATGACCTCTTCTTTGTGTGCAGGAAGGGAAAGGAATAGAGAAAGAGAGGGAGGAGATGGGGTGTTGGGGTGGGAGTTCTCTAGTGTCTCTTCTTAAAGTGACACTAATCCTATAGGATCAGGGTTCCACCCTTATGACCTCATCTAACCTTAATTAATTCCTTAGAGGTCCAGTCTCCAAGGACAGAGCGTTAGGACTTCAATATATGAATTATGAGGGGACACAGTCAGTCCATAACAAGTAGCTTTAGAAGATAGTGGCGTGACAGCATCAGATTTGAATCGCCACATTTTGTCCCCTAAGAAGAGTGAAGAAAATACCCTAGTAAAGATGTTGTCATAAATAATGCAGAGCAGTGCTTTTTCAAACTTTCCCATGCACAGGAATCTCCTGGAGAGACTATTTAAACATATAGTTTAGCTGTGAAATTGGTTCTCAAATCACTTGTGACCAGAGCAAAAAGAAAACATGCTCCTTATATACCTTTCACTGTCCACAAGGAAGTTTGATATAAATCCTTCAGGAGAACTAAATGTTTGCCATCAATTAATTCTAAAGTAAATTTATCATCTCTATGACACTGAGAAATAAGTGGAGGGTGTTCTGAAGAAAATCTTGGATTTTATAATAATAAAGCTATTTCTTCGATCCTGTCAGTAAAAGTTGAAGCTGTAATGTCAAACCAACTCAATAAAATCATTATTCTGGGATTATGGATTACCGAATATTTCAAAATAAATGTAATTCTTTTTCAAATGCATAGAGTCATTGGAATTGGGTCAACAAAACATTGCTAGCAAAGATCCTTAGGGGATCTGCTTTAATGAAGAGATGAGACATCTGTGATAAGCATGACTCTTTTTTTAAAGGAGCAGTACTTCTGAAAATCTTGAAGAGTTGTTTGTTTCCTAAATAGTTTAATCATTCTCCAGGGACTTGTGTTTATACAATTAATTTACTTAGAAACACTTTTTTTGTTTTTGTAGGCCAGTAAGTTTTATCTAGAAATAGGGATGTTAATGAGGGGAGACAGGTTGTATCAGATTCAGAAATTCTGTGTTCCATATCTTTGACATCTACTTTATGTAATTGGCCTCTGATGCCAAATCATGATACCCCTGATTTACGGGGTAGCCGAAGGTGTTGTTGATAAAATATCTATCAGTTCTCTCTAAGAATAAATGAGATAACAGATTGCACTGGATGGGGCATAGTTCTCTGGTCCCAATGCTTCTCCATAATATTGGCTGAAAATGTTCCCAAGCAGGTGGTTTGCACTAGCCTAGATGTTTTATAGCTCATCTCTTTTCCAAGCCAGTGGAGATGTGCAGACAGAAGAGAAAAACAAAAAGAAAACAATAATAAAATTCCATTGTGTTTGATTTATGGATTTGTTCTACTCTGAGAGTCTCAGAGGAGTTCTTTTTCATAAGAGCCATAACCGATTAGAACGTAATGAACTATGGAAAAGAATCCAAAGATACTGAGATTAGATCTCCACTGAACGGAAACTGGTAGCATGTGTATGAAATGTCCTTGTGCTGCCAGCTGCATAAAATGTGGATGCATTCCTGTTGTCATGTTTCCTACCTCCTAAGAGCTGGGTTGGAGAGCTGAAAGCACCAGCAAAAGGAGTAGGCAGGCCTTTGTGCTCAATGATTGTGTTACTGGGTAATGTTGCCTGTTTTAAGCCAAGGTGTATGCTATTATCAACTTCCCAGAAGAAATATTTGTATTTCCTAACTTCTGCTAAATGACCAAATCTAAATCTAATCACTGAAATCAAAATTTTTCATAGATTACATCTGCCTTTCCTAGGGGTGGACTGGCCACAAAGGCTCGTGATGAGTTAAAAAAAACATACCCAGAACTGCATTGTCTATTTTTACATCACAGCTGTCTCATTAGGTCACACCAATAGAAATCCAGTTCTGAATCAGTTATCAATCACTCCTAATTTCACCAGTCACTCCACAGACAATTCTATACTTTGGATCTGTGCTATCCTATCTACCTGGCCAGACAACTTTTTATCCATACATTTATTCAAAAAAGCTTAAAATTTGAACTGAGTGAAGTGTAAAACTAAACCTCATCTCATTTGTTCTAATCCTTTATCCTGCGGTATTTACATTGAAAAGACAGGCAGAATGCAGAAATAGTTCTAGTTTTCAGGGGTCTGTGGGGCAATCCCAGTAACCCTTTTCATATCCATGGGGATTTTATAGACTTGAATAATGTTTCCTTTGGCTTTTCCATATAATTCTAATCTCCTTTATATTCTTCCCTGGAAGCTATCTGAATCACCTGATACTTAACTGGCAGAAAATCACTGCAGAAGCAGTGTTTCAGAGGATCAAAGAAATCCAAGATCAAAGAAACCCATATGCTCTAATGTCTCCCTTCAGTAACTCTTCCTAATCCCCTCCACCTTCTGTTAGCTTCTCATTTCTGTGTCAAGACCAAAGGGGCCCTAAGCATCTGCCACACATATAGATGTCAACTTCATTGAATGGACCATAAGGATCTGATTTTGACGCTATAAGATGGTACTATAATATATAATTATAGTACCAATATAATTAGAAATCAAACACTACTAACATATTTTGTATGACTTGACTCCTTTTAAATTTACTGAAACTTGCTTTATGGTCCAGAATATGGTCTATCTTGGTAAATATTCTGTGTATACTTGAAAAGAATGTTTGTAACAAGAAAGATTAAAAAAGGAAACGTAAAAAACACTGGGTTAATGCAAGAGAAGGCAGAAAAAGAGGAAGAAGGAAACAAAAAAAGAGAGGAAAAATAGAAAACAAATGGCAAGATAATGGATTTAAGCCAATTATCAATTATCACATTAAATGTAAATGGCATAAACATCACAATTAAAAGACAGAGATTATTAGATTTGGAGTGGTAGGCAAGACCCAAATATAAGTTGCCTACAAGAAACTCACTTTAAGTATAAAGACACAAACAGAAAGGAAAGATAATATACTGTATTAAAACTAATCAAAAGGATGCTGTCATATCTACATTAGTCTACAAAGTAGATTTCAGAGCAAAGAATATTACCATGGATAAATATCATTTCGTAATGATAAATGGGGTCAATTCATTAAGAAGACATAATGCTTTTAAACATTTGTGCCTTAAACATAAATTGAGTCAAAGTAAGGAGACAACATAGATGAGGAAGAGGAAATTGATAAAATTGAAAGCAAACAAACAAACAAACAAAAAACAGACAGAAAAACAATGGAACCAAAAGCTGATTCTGTAAGATCAATATAATTGATAAACCTCTGGACAGACTAATCAGGAAGAAAGAGAAAGAGAGAGAGAGAGGGAAAAGAGAGAGAGGGAGGGAAAAGAGAGAAAGAGAGGGAAAAGAGAGAGAGAGAGGAAAGGAAGGAAGGAAGGGGGGAGAAAGAAAGGAAAGAGAGAGAGAAAAGACAGAAAGACAAATTATTCATACCATAATGAAAGACGTAATATCATTCTAGATTCTATAGATAACAAAAGGATATGCCAATCATTTCAACAATTTAGATGAAAAGAGCTCATTCTTCAAAAGATATATTCTACCAAAGCTCATTCAAGAATAAATAGATAACTTGAGGAGTCCTGTATCTATTAAATAAAGTTGAATTTGTAGCTTAAAACCTTCCCACAGAGAAAACTCCAGGCCTAGATTGCGGCACTGGTGAATTATAGCAAATGTTTAAGGAAGAAATAATACTAATTCAGAATTTTCTTCCAGAAATTTGAAGAGGAAAGAATACTTCCCAATTCAGTTCTATGAGGGTAGCAATATCCTTACTTCAAAACCTTACTTCAAAGACATTCCAAGAAAAGAAAACTACATACTAATATCCCTTATGAACACTGATGCAAAAATTCTAAACAAAATTTTAGCCAAGTAAATTTTAAAATAAAATAATAAAATATTATGATCAAGTGAATTTTATCCCAGTAGTGCAATTTTGGTTTAACATTAGTAAAGCAATCAATATAATTCACCATATTAACAAAGAAACAAAAAAGAAAGGAAACCCATATAAGCATCTAAATAGATGGAAAAATTATATTAAAAATCCAACACCTGGGGCTTCCCTGGTGGCGCAGTGGTTGAGAGTCCGCCTGCCGATGCGGGGGATGCGGGTTCGTGCCCCGGTCCGGGAGGATCCCACATGCTGTGGAGCGGCTGGGCCCGTGAGCCACGGCCGCTGAGCCTGTGCGTCCAGAGCCTGTGCTCCGCAACGGGAGAGGCCACAGAAGTGAGAGGCCCACGTACCGCAAAACTGGGTCCGTGAGCCATGGCCACTGAGCTTGCATGTCTGGAGCCTGTGCTCTGCAACGGGAGAGGCCACAGAAGTGAGAGGCCCACGTACCGCACAAAAAAAAAAAAAAAAAAAAAAAATCCAACATCTATTCCAAATTTAAAGTAAACAAAACGATCAGCATTCTAGGATAGAGAGGAAGTTCTGCAATCAAATAAAGAGCAGCTATGAAAATAAGGTGACAGCTACAGCTGACAGCTATCACCTTATTTACAGGTAAGAGACTGAAAGCTTTGTCTGTAAGATGAGGAACAGTTAAGAATATCATCTATCATCGCCTCCACTTAACATTGTATTTGGGCATTCTGTGTAATCTATGCAATCAGGTAGAAAATAAAGAATTCAAATGCAACCAGACTGAAAAGGAAGAAGTAATAATTGTCTTTATTACCAGACAACATAATAATCTATATAGAAAATACAATGGAACCCACAAAAAAATGCTACTGGAAATAAAAAGTGCAAAGTTTCAGGATCTAAGATCAAGATACAAAAATAAAGTGCATTTCTACATAAACAATCAGGAATTGACATACCATTTAAAATAGCATCAAAAGATGAAATACTCAGGAGTCCATCTAACAAACTGTACAAGGATTGTACATTGACAACTACAAAATATTGCTAAGGGAATTTAAACAAGAAATAGATAAATGGAGAGGTGTATCATGTAAAACCTAAAGCTATAAAATTTCTAGAAGAATACATAAGGAAAAACTGTGTTGATCTTATACCCCATGTCATAGATATGACACTAAAAGCATAATCTGTAAAAGAAAGAATGGATAAATTTGACCGCATAAAAACTGAAATCTTTTCCCCTTCAAAAGACACTGTAATGAGAATGAAAGGCAAGCCATGAACTAGGTGAAAATGTTTGCCAATCATATATATAATAATATAGGTATTATTAAGGTATACAGATTAAAAATATGCATAAATAGGAAAGCATGTTAAATATCATTAGCCATTAGGGAACTATAAATTAAACCATGATAAGATACGTCTACACACCTTTGAAAGAGGTTAAAATAAAAAATACTGACTATATCAAGTGCTGACGAGGATGTTGAACTGTTACACACTGCTGATGGGAATGTAAAATGGTACAACTATTTTGGAAAACAGTTTGGCAGTGTTTTAAAAAGCCAAACATATACTTGCCATATGATCCAGCTATTTTACCCCTAAATATTTACCCAAGTGAAATAAAGTATATTTCCTTTCAATGACTTGCATGTCAATATTCTTGGAAGATTTATTTGTAATAGGTCAACACTGGAAACAATCCAAATGCCCATTCACAGGTGAATGGATATGCAGAGGTGGTACATCCTTATACTGGAATACTACTCAGCAATAAACAGAGTGAACTATTGATACAGGAAACATCATGGATGAATCTCAAAATAATTATACTGACTAAATGGTGGGAGAAGAAACAACAGTACATACTGTGTGATTTCATGTATATAAAACTCTAGAAAATGCAAACTAGTCTATAGTGACAGAAAGTGTATAAGCAGTTACCTGAGGAAGCCATGAAAGCAGGGAGGTAAGGAAGCAAAGAAACACAGGGAAGCTTTTGGAAGTGATGGATATGTTTATTACCTTGATTGAGATAATGGGCATCAAAACTTATAAAATCTTATATTTAAATATATGTGCTTTATTTTATGTCAATAATATACCAATAAAGCTGTCTTAAAAAGTGAATGTATTTATTAGACAGACTATGTAAAGCTGAAAGTGTCCCAGAAAATTCATAATGCACCAAAATGCCAGCACAAAGCCAGCATCTGATTCAGTAAATAGAACTTATGTTCTAGTCCTAAATATAGTTTGCAATAGAATGGCAATACCTAATTATTTTAATAATCTAGGTTTTATGATTATTTATCCAGATCAGAAACTTAAGTTTATCTTTCTAGAAGTATTAGCTGAATTATAAGTGCACGCAAATTTGCCTTGGGCAAATTAAATCAACTCTCTACCTACAGGTTTGAAGAACATTTATAGGCAAAAGTAACCCGAGTTTAGGATTCAAAATAAAAAAGATATCAGGTGCCCCTAAACTCCATCAATGCTTCTAGGGACTCCTTTCCAATTTCCTTCTATTAATTGACCCATGAGTGATTGCTAACCTAGCTGTGAGTGGGATATAGCTGGGTCCCAGAATGCTGGTTCCTCTAAGGTTTGCTCTGAGAAGGTGGTGAGTGGAGACCTCAGTCACACAGGGTTTCCAGCCCTGATCAACTTGACCCCCCTAACTGTCTAACTCTTGATGTACGTCCAGGTGGAGAAAATGGGAGGAGGCATGCATTCCTCTCTGGTCAGCCAAGGTACCATCTCAGCTGTCAGCATTTTCATTCAGCAGTCTTGAGGAGTTGCTTCTGTCTCTATCCAACAAATTGGGCACTAAAAGACTCCACCTCTTACCCCGGAGCCACTGGGATGATGAAAGTACAGGGTCAGGCGCACTAGCATCACCAGCTACCTGTACTCTGGTCTACCAGGGTCTTTCTTCTTGCCATCATCAGGCAACAGCAGAGCTCAAGCGGAAACCAGCAGAGGCAGAATGTTCCCCTGTAATAACGCTGCTACATCAGCTTCCTGCATGGTGCCCTTCTGTTGCATGCTTCTTCTGGCTTCTCAAAGGTGAAGTGTCTGAGACTTGGACACCCCCCGACCCACTCCCACCGCAAGATCTGGCTTCTTACTGCCACTCTGAGCCCACCTGTCTTGCCACCTCTGTTCCACCTTCCCACCCGTCTCACCCTCAGCTCTTGGAGCTCAGAATAGATCACAATCTTTCTCTGACTGGGGCAGAGACGGATGCTAATTCCAAAAATGTGGGCTTGTTGAAGCCAGTTCTCAGGCTTTCCTGACTCTCTTTTCTAGGGCCCTTCAACTCAGTGGGACCCATAAAGACATAATTACTTTCTTTATCCCCTGCTACCAGGTTTCAAGGTAATCAATTCTGCCACACTACTGCCATTTAATACGAATTTACTGCATTCTGAGCATTGTGCTGACTGAGTTCTACGTGTGACATAACTCCTTAAATCTCTTTTCCTTCCCCAAACTGCCCTTCAGATCAGTTACTGCTTTCTTCCTCAGTACAGGGCTTGTGTTCAACTAGGTTAACTAACTTGCCCAAAAGCCACACAGCTAGTAAGTGGCCAAATTACCTCAAGTCCAGTGTTTTCCGTCCTCCACTGATACCACAGTGCCTTGATTCTGAAAAATCCCTTTAATGGAGGGCTTTCTATTATTATTGGGAGCTTCATTCTCAATCCATAATCTACTAATAATAGCAAACTTGGTCTTTGAGTCTCCTTCAGTTGGCTTTCCCATTGTCTGGGTCTTCCTGAGGTTCAGAGGCACAAGAATATGGGTCCTGGTGTCATTATTCACCCAAGACCTTTTCTCAAAGATGAAATGCAGTTAACCAACCAAACAAAGCTAAACAGTTAAAGGCTCCAGAATCCCATTAATATTTAATAAACAAATCGTAAATGACCCGAAGCCTTTCAAGCAGACCCAATATAACTTTCATACTTTCTGTTCTTGGTGTGAGAGTGAGTACTGCAAATATGTGTTTTTCTGAAAGTAGCCAAGAGGGGATTCCCTGGCGTTCCAGTGGTTAGGACTCCGTGCTTTCACTGCCGGGGGCTGGGTTCAATCCCTGGTTGGGGAACTAAGATCCCGCAAGCTGCACAGCATGGCCAAAAATAAGTAAGTAAACAAACAAAGAAACAAACTAATTAATTAATTAAATAAAAAAATAAAAGTAGCCAATAATCGAACCATATCAATCAACTTGCAGTCTACACTTGTGAAGATTGACCACATCCCATTTTGAGCTACTTTGAGATATATATATGTATATATACATGGAGAGAGAGAGAGAGAGAGAGAGAGAGAGGTTTTTTGTTTTTTTTTTTTAAAGAAGAAGATAAATTTGTATGAATCTGACAAGCCATCCACTCACCTCTGGCCCTTTGAACCAGATGAGTCCATGCATCACATCTCTTACCAGGTGACCAAGCCCAGCCCCAAAGCTGCAAAGCTGTGCATGCCTATTGCCTGGACAGGGTCTCCCTTTCTACTGACCTATTCTCCCCAAAACACTATTGCCTCCCATCTCTCCTACGAGCTCCTGGAATTGTAGCTTTGTCTTCAACCCTGCTTCTGGCTCTGAAATTTGTGTTTGTCCCAGCATTTGATGCGAACACCCCTCTACCACCTGGAGCTGGTCTACCCCTCTGCCTCTCTTATTCCTTTCCCGGTTCTGACTCCTATTGTCCGGGGAAGGCCAGCATTGGGTCTCCCACAAAGCGGATCTTAGGCAGATAATTAGTTATAAGTGTGTGCGCATTACAGCTGAGTTTGTATTATCTATCAAGTTATGTGAAATATATATATGTGTTCATTTTCATGCCTATTTAACACAAAAGTCCCTATCTCTGGGGGTAATGTGCCATTTTATCCGTCATCTTCTATCATGTGAAGATCATAACATCCTAATATTCTCAGCTCGGCTCTTCAATTCTCTAGGGAATCCCTTTTCCTGGTATTAATCTTCGTGGCAGCGCTCATTAATATGATAAAGCTCTCTGGTTTTAAACAGTTCTTCAGACCCAAACAGGCTCTCCTTGAATGGGAGATTTAATTGTTTTTTTCACTCAGCAAACAATCAGGCCAGGAGAGCAAGGGCACTGCAGACAAAACACCACCCCTCAACTCAGGAATGAAAGGCGTGTGTTTCCATTCTCTAACAGGCAGAAATGTCAGTGGATTTCAGAAAAGCTGGCTCAGTTGAGAAGAGAGCTATTGAATTCCCCCTTCTGGCTGGCAGACAGCTCGGCCACATGGCTCTCGCTTCCCCTGTCACTCCGGTAGATTTGCCTTCAAGGTGGTCATTCAGAGAGAGTGAAAGAAAAAGCCACTGTTTGCCACTTCAGCCCCAGAGATTTAGCTGTGACTCCTGCCTGGCTGCAGCTTTCAGCACGGCAGCTCAGCCCAGAGGCTCCTGCAAACGGATGGCACGCCATGCCTTAGTGTCGTCTTTGTTCACATTAAGTAAGATCCTCTCACAGAGAGATAATAATTGCCTCCCCCGCAAAAAAAACCCCCACAGCCAGGGGCATGGGTTTGATGGATCAGTGGCTGGCCCTGGATCAGCAAAATTCCATTTTCCTCTATACTTCAACTCAGTAAATCATGTTTTGAAGCTTATTGACAGTCGGCATCTACTCTGTTTTATTACCTGCTGCCTGACTTCGCTCTCTCCCTTCCACTGGCACTTCATTTTCAGGCTATCTGCATTCTAGCTGGAAAATTTTGTAAAAACCTAATTTTCAACTCTTTTCAAAACACATTTAAAGACAAGTGACTCTGATTTTGGAATAAACCATGCCCCGATTCACTTCGAACATGATCATTAATCAAAATAAGACCAATTATCACTGCCGCAGTGTGGTACAGATTGCTAGAAGTTCACCAAAATCAGTATCCTTTTCTTCTTGAACGTATTATTCAGAGGTCATGTGGGAAAACAGTTACATTTCTGTAACTAGTCACTGTTGATACTTATAACTGTCCTCTCCCACTGCCATCTCGTGCTCCCTTTGTTTTCAATCAGGTCCCAAGCTGGTCAGGGTTCTTGACCTTGTGTGGTGATATGAAACTTCATTCGTGAAGGGTTTGAATACTGGGTGGCCCTGCCTTCATATGATTGGTACGGTTTCTTATTGAACATAGAACTAAGAAATGGCTTCTCCAGAGAATCTCAGGTTTGAAGCATGATCTGGAATGCCAGCATTATGTAGCAGCAACCCAACTTACCCTAAATAATCAAGACCTACCACTTCAGCCAGCAGAATAGCAACCTTATTTGCCTGTTGGTTTAATGGCATAAACAGCCCCAAAATGACCAGGTGGTATGCTAAACTTCCTATTTACTCTACCTGTGCATTCTGTTGGAATCACTCCGCCTGCGGAAAATTAAACCTAAAATGGCAAGGATGGGAAGCCAATTATCTGTGAGTTGGTTATCACGTCCTTTGATTCCCAGACCTGTGTATTCAGGCTATGAGAAACAGCACTGTATGCTGGTCACTTATTGAAAGTATATTCAACATCAGATTTTCAGCATGCTTTCTCCCAACTGGTACTACAATCAGCTCTGAATGAAACCATTTCCCGTCTCTCTGACCAGCTGCCGATGTGTAATGTGATACATGGTAAGACTAGTAAATTCCATGGGTATGAGTCCATTGCTCACTTATTTTGCTGTAAAATAGTTTCCTTCATCAGAAGCAATGTTGTATAGAATATAGACATGGAGAATAAGATATTCAATAAGTCCATGGGTTTCAGCTCTGGCAGAAGCACTGAAAGAAAGGAAGGAAAGTATGTATCTATCCAAATAATACATATATATAATATCATATATGTATACCTTCAACTATATCATTTATTTAATTTATAAAATTAATGTAATAAATTATATATACATAATAAGTTATTATTATTTTAAATGGAAAAGATGGGAAACCAAAAGGAATAAAAAAGATTTTCTGAGAAAACCAGATCACTGAACTAAGCTTGGTTTTGTTATTATAAACCCCTAATTTTCTCCATATCAAAGCTGCTCAAAAACAAAACAAAACAGAGTAAACAAACACATGTATAAAAGTTCACCAAACTTAAACCTTACCAGCACTCACTGGTTATCTCAGAGTTGTAGGGAATCGTTTTGCTCTCTCTGAGAACAATTGCTTACATACTGTGTAACCTTTTCCCACTTCACCAAGAGAAAATCTTTGTTCTCTCCCCAAATGTTTTCTACTCAGTTTGCTTTTCTGCCAGGAAGATGTCTTTTCCAGCCATCTAAAGAGGGTCTCTCCAAATATCCGCTTTCTCATTTCCCCATGGGGCTGCCTATACCACCACTGACAGATTCAAATCATAGGTTGGAAGTATCTCATTGAATAAATGGATTAAAGACAGAATAAATGAAAGTTCCAATTCCAGTAATTGTGAAATAATTTATATCTGATTAAGCTTCATGCAGATAACAATGATACAATTGTGATAAACAAAACAAAACAAAGAACAACTTTTCTTTGGGCACTGGAGAACAATCAAAGCAAGCAGAAATTGGAACGGATTCAATGCTTGAATGAGAGAAAATTCACTGGTGACAACTAAGTTTATTTAGCTTTTCCTCTGAGAACCATCCCAGTATGCTCAGTGTAGGTTGCCTAGAACTCAAACAAAAATATACAGCCTTTTATCTTGGGGTGTCAGAAGGAAGAATTTGGGGCTTCCAGAATAGCTGAAAATTTAAGGAGAGGAAAATGGTCCAAAGGAGGGATCTACAGAAGGAGAAATCCCTAAATCTGCATGTAATCTCTCCTTAAATCCTTGACTGACATCTGAATTATGCATATATAAGGGAGATGCCAAGTCACCCAGCAGAGAGCAACAGCAGGAAAATTGAAAAACTTGAGGTGAGATTTCAGCTGTGACCTGCCTGAGGAGAGAGAGAGTTCAGAGTCTGAATCTTAAGTTATAAAGTGTTGATAAACACCTTGGGCTGTTGATTTCTAAGAAGGGTCATGCCTTACATGTAAAGACAATTTCCCAGGACTAAGGATTCATTCTAAGAGAAAAACTGAAACTGACCCACCCTAACAAAGGGTAAAACAGAACATTCACAAGTTCAAGGTAATTAGCCAGTAGTTAGATCACTTGCTAGAGCAAAAAGCAACTCATCCAAGGAAGATAAAATAATCCAGAGTTTATGCAGCATCCACAATGTCTAGTACAAAATAATCATTGGACATGGAAAGAACAATCAAATGTGGTCCATAGTCAAGAGAAAAATCAGTCAATAGACTAAGACCATATGATAACTCAACATTGTAATTAACAAACAAGGAGTTGTGAGCAGTAATTCAATACATGATCAAGGACATAAAGTAAAAGATGGTTCTAATTAGTGAACAGAAGATGAATACCAACAGAGAAAGAGGAACTGTATTTAAAAAGGAACCAAAATTAAATCTAGCACTTTAAAATATAACATTTGAAATGAAAATTTCACTGGGTGGGCTTAACAACAGATGAGATACATTTAAAAAAAAAAAAAGTCATTGTGAACTTAAAAGAAAACAAAAGTCTGAAAAAAACGGAAGTTCCCAGAACGTGGAACAATATAAAATACTCTAATGTATGTGTAATTGAAGTCCCTAAAGGAGAGAAAAATACCAGAAATAATATATAAGGAAGTAAATATTAACTTCCAAGAATTTGGTGAAAACCATTAACCTATACTTCCAAGAAACTCAGAGAACCCTAAGCAGGATATATATAAAGAAAGCCATAAGTATAGGTCATCATAGTTACACTGCTGGAAACCAAAGATAAAGGAAATGTCTTCAAAGCAGCCAGAGAGAAATGACATATTATATACAGGGGAACAATGGTAGTATTTATAAATAACTTCTCTTTTGGAACAATGGAGATGAAGAGACAATGGAACTCTCTACCTAAAATTCTATATCAAGTAAAAATATTCTTCAAACGAGAAAGCAAAATACAAACATTTCAGTGAAACAAAATTTGAGAGAATGTATTGTCAGCAGACCTGAATTTTAAGAAATGCTAAAGAAATTTCTTCAGGCTGAAAGTAAATAAAACCAGACAGCAGTTAAGTTCTGTAAGGAATGAAGGATACCAGAAACGATACATCCAGTCAATCCTCATTACTCATGGATTCTGTATTGGTGAATTTACCTATTCACTAAATGTGTAACCCAGAATGAATATTTGTAACTATTTTGCAGTCCTTCACAGACGTGTGCAGAGTGGGGAAATTTTGAGTTGCCTGATATGCACTCTTCCCACCTGAAGTGACATGCTGCCTTCTTGTTTCAGCGCTCATGCTGTAAACTAGTGACCTTTTTGTATTTTATTTAGTGCCATGGTTTTCACATTTCTGTGCTTTTGTTGGGATGTTGCTGTTTAAAATGTCCCCTAAATGTAATACTGAAGTGTGGTCGGCTGTGATGTGTGCCTTATGAGAAAATATGTGTGTAGGTAAGCTTAATTCAGGCACGAGTTACAGCTCTGTTGGCCGTGAGTCCAATGTTAATGAGTCAACACTATATATTACTAAGGTGTCTTTAAACATAAACACACATAAAGCAAGGCTCATTGTTAATTAGCTGATGACCAGAGTCCTGCAGGAACCTAACCCTGTATCTCCCTAGGGACAACAGTTTACTATTCACTTGCTCAGTGTTCACAGGGACTTAATAGAACATTACCATTAATAATGGAGTATCAACTGTATATCAGCAGATAAGGAAGTCAATTGTTTCTTATTAAGCTCTTCGAAGGCACAGGAATATTTAGTTTAAAAATGTTAATCATGTTTTGTGGGTTTATAAGGTACGTACATGTAAGATAAGTACAAGAACAGCACAAATCTGTGAGGAGCAGTGAATGGATTTATATTGTACTGTTTCAGGATTCTTATATTTTATGTGAAGTAGTATAGTATTAAATCAAAGTAGGTTATAAGGGTGTATATTATAATCCCTTGAGCAGCCACTACAAATTAATACGAAAAATTATAGTTTAAAAGGCTATTTAGTTAAAATGGAACATGAAAAATATCTGATTAATTCAAAGAGGTCAGGAGAGAAAAAACAGAGGAACAGAAGACAGATGGGACAAATATAAAACAAATAGCAAAATGGTTGGCTTCCATACAACCATAGATCAATGAATACATTAAATATAAATAAAACAGATTGAAAAGCAAAGAATGTCAGACTGGATAAAAAGCAGGATAAATGAATGAATAAACGAATGAACAATCTCGGAAAACTGGATCGAATGGGGTTAGTGGATATTTTGTCACTACTGGTAACCATTTAGGGAACTCTTACCCCCTATTCTCAGCTCACATAATGTAACGGCAGGTCTAATCCCACTCCTGGCTCCAGAAAACCCAGATCTGGGCATTCAGAGCAGTTTCTCTCTATCCATGGTGATTGATTAAGAAACAGGCACATGAACCGAACTACACCAAAATGAGGCACAACCAACAGTTTTGCTGCAATACGAGAAGCTCTTTTCTCACAAGTTTATAAGCTGATAAAACTGGATCTTCTGGTGGCCATCTCTGCCTGCTTGTTGATGAAGACAACACAGATAAAGCAGAGCTAAAAAAAATATACACATGTTTCTGATGTTATCCTTCAAGCCACTGGATCCAGGCATGCCTGAAGCTATATATACCCTGTCTTAGCAGTTATTTAAGAAAAAACAAAAAAATCCCTCTTTTGGTTTCTATCACTGTCAACCAAAAGAGACCTGGCTAACACACGTTGCAAACCAATTATTTCCCCCCAAAAATTCGTAGTATCGGCTGAAATAAAATGTATCCATTAAATGAGCTTGTTTGTACTTTCTGACCATTTTCTTCAACCATGAGAAATCCTTGCAAACTCATAAACCAGAAACGATATAGAGAGCTGCCTTTAACTATCTGCAATTGATGGATAGTGTTCATGATACATTGTGCCCTCTAATTTCCACGTGACATATTAGGAGGCCCTCGAGGGTGTGCTCTCAACCAACAGCACTTCCCTCTTGGCCGTTCCCTTTAGAAGCTCCTTTACCTTTTCCCCAAACTATTTACTCACTGTCACTGGCCGTGGATCTGTATGCGGCAATATTAATGGCTTCTTCCCACGTCACAGAAACACTATTTATATACACAGGAACTAAGGCTAGATGGATTGCAAGTAGATGTTTATTTGCCTACCCTTGATGCTTTGGAGGATTTGACATAATCAATACCTCGTATGACTGAAAAAGGATATTACCTTCTAATCTTCATAAACTACCTCCTAAATAGTTGACTTTCTCACATCTATTTGCTCTGTAATGAAAGAATGATCTTTTAGGGACTTGCAAAATGAGTTTGCCTGTGTTTTAGAATCTTCCCCTACAAATGTCTACTGTCACAGACACAGAAAACAAGTCCGATGTCAACTGATTCAGCGTACGCCGATGTGATATGTGTGGATATGATATATTGATCAGCACTCACTCTGCACTCAGTTCAAGAATCAATCTTGGGAAGCTTTGCAAGTAAGAGCAAAATGGCTACACTGCTATTTGTTTATTCACACAATATGACAAATTCTCATTAGATGCCCAATGGATTGAATTGAATCTATGTTGGAACAGATTTGTGAACAGAATGCAAAGGAATACATCTGAGGAGATTATTTTCTGTAGCTCAGGAGGCTGAAAAGCAGAGCACTGCCTTGGAGACAAGCAGGGCTTCTAAGGAGGAAGCATTCAGCTGGTGAGGAATAAGGAGAGGGGATGGGGCCGGGACTAGAGTGAGGCCATCGAGGGCTTAGGGAGCAAACCAAAGGCGACACTTGCTTTCAGGCACCCACATGATCCTGAGAGCCAGCAGCTCACAGTTGTGCCGTGGGGGCCTCACTCTCCTTGCCCTAGTCTGGCCCTGAGTGTGGGGTGTGGGTTACAGGCAAAGAAGGATGGAGGCAGCATTCTAAGCATAGAAAACAATGTGTGCAAAGAATCAGAGACATGGACGCAGGTGTAGGTAGAGAAGGAGGAAGGAGTAAGTCCTTTTAATTGCAGAGAAGGATGCAGGGGTGGAAGGGAATGGAAGGGGAGGGGGGCGTAAGATGATACTAGAAGGGTG
The DNA here is from genome assembly GCF_000442215.2 of Lipotes vexillifer. NCBI lineage: Eukaryota > Metazoa > Chordata > Mammalia > Artiodactyla > Lipotidae > Lipotes > Lipotes vexillifer. The sequence continues at coordinate 305,728 of NW_006796716.1, read as the reverse complement.
GGCTGTGGCCAAATTGGAAATGGTCTTATATGCAGTGTGAGGATTTTTGCCTCTCTATCATAGACAAAGGGGGAACAAATAGCCTTAAGTTCTGGGTTGTTTTTAAAGGATCACTGTGATAAAATGGTGTGGAAACATGGTTTGGAAGAGAAACACTAAAGCTAGAATAAATCTGGTAGGAGGCTCTCCGTGGAAGAAAAAAAACAGATGTCTTGGAGGGGTAGCGAGCAGACTTCAGCTGGACTTGGTCACTGAATGTGTCTGATGAGAACAGGACACATGTAACTCCATGATCTCTAGGCTGGGAAAGTGGGCAATTCGATCAACTAAGAAAGATAAGAACAAGAGCTGATTAAGGGAGGAAGCTGGTGATTCTGAGTTTGGGGCATGGTTTAAAACATTTGAATAAGTTAGCTTGTATCTTCGTCAGCTTGGGCTGCTGCAACAAAAATACCATATGCTGGGTGTCTTAAACAACAGAAATTTATTTCTCATAGTTCTGGGAGCTGGGAAGTTCAAGATCAAGGTGCTGGCAGTTTCACTGCCCAGTGAGGGCTCTCTTCCTAACTTGCAGACAGTCTCCTTCTTGCTGTGTCCTCACATGACATTTCCTTTCCTTGGTACAAGCTCTCTGGTTTCTTCTTATAAGGGTACTAATCCCATCATGGGCTCCACCCTCATGACTTCATTATTATCTCCCAAAGGGCCCTGTCCCCACATACCATCATAATGGGAGTTAGGGTTTCAACGTAGGAATTTGGGGACTGCAAAAACACTCAGTCCATCGACACTTGGATAACTTTTTGATTTCATTGGCAAGAAAACTGGATTCCGCTCTTTGGCACTCTGTAAACACAGCCAGCAGAGCTGCCTTTAATCCATTTTTCACATTTTCACAGCTGGTCACTAGGACTTGATGGGCAAATGAGATCTCACCAGTGACTTGACCCACTTTAGCTCAGGAAATATTAAAAAAAAAAAAAAAAAAAAAAGCAATTCCCAGTTTTACTTGGAAAAAAAATAAGCAAAAGCTTGTCCCTGGAAGCCCAGTCCAGTTTGCTCAGGAAAAAATAAAAAAAAAAAAAAAAAAAAAAAAAGCAATTCCCAGTTTTACTTGGAAAAAAAATAAGCAAAAGCTTGTCCCTGGAAGCCCAGTCCTGGCTTCAGGGCCCCAGCTGACAATCTCTTGGCTTTGGAAATTCATGTAAATTGTCTCCGGGGCCTTACCATTTTTCATAACCTTTATTTTAAATCAACTCATTGTTTCTGATCCCTTAGGCCTCTGCTGAAGAAAAGTTGATCTATCTTAGAACAAAAGCAGACACACACGATGCATACTACTCCAGCGTATTAGTCAAATGTCAAATTCTCCTACTGCCTATTTTCAAAAATTAACCTTTCATCTCCTCCCCCAGCACCCCCAGAAGAAATTCCCATATTGTTACTATTTTTTCACATCTCCTGGATCTCCAGATGTAGATGAAGGCATAGCATGGCTCAGGGTTGATTTCAAAAGCTATAGGCTAAAACCTGAATTTTTTTTTTTTTTTTCATTCCACCTCTTGCTAGCAGAAAATACACGCACACACGCACACACACAGATTTCATTCAACTGTGAACATGACAAGAGATACCTTTTTACCTTCACTACAGCACCTCCCCAGTGGAATTTCTCCAGCCCTCACACCCTGGGCAGTCTGTGTGCACAGACCTTGTGCCTGCTGCAGCTCTCAGCATATGCTCCACCGTAATTGTCCATTTCCTCTCCTGCTTCCCCACGAGAATGGGATCTGTGTTAGCGCAGAGACCCAAACTATTTTACCTCCATGGCCTAGGACAGCAGGAAGCACAGGTATGTGTTCCGTAAATGCCTGCTGATTACATGAATGAATGATGGATGATCAGGCACTCATGGTATTGAATAAAATGTCCTGCCTCTGAATAGCAGTGTTGCCAGAGCAAGACTTCTCTCCTATGCTGTTATCTCTGTACAATAAAGGCCCTGCCCTCCCTGGTTCTTATCACCTTCCACGGTGACAGGCTTGCAGGGTAGTAGGTGGGGGTGAGGGGTGCCTTGTGAGGCTCACCCAGAGCCCAGGCTGTGGGTTTATGGGTGAAGGAACCCCTAGCTCTGACTGCCTGGCTCACCTCTGAGCACCTTCCCTCTTCTGCCCAGGGCATTCCAAGGAGGCCCCCTGCAACTTGGGACCTGGACAGGCGAAAGGTGTTCTCTCTCTCCACAGCTGTCACATTATTTACACTGAAGCCCGTAAGCTCCAGGATTGCAAATTCCAATTCAGAAACATCCAGGAAAATGATTACAAAAAGACACTCGGATGCTCTGGTTTAAAACGACATGTTCTCTCCTATGCTATTTCCTCTGGTTGACCCGCATGTTTCTAGTTGATTAAAAAATCTACTTTGTCTGGCATTCATGTGCTCGTGTATTCAGTCAACAAACATGGCCAAGTACCTTCCATGGTCCAGATCTATCTCACGCTTCACTCCCTGTGATGAAGATCTTCCTCGACTTGCTAAGTCTGAGTTAATGACTCAGCCAGCACATTTCACATTCATTTCAATTATGCATTTGCTACTTTCACTCCCCCTCTCCATCGTGGGATGCTTGAGGAACAACCTAGCCTAGATTTAGGTGTAGATTTCCAGCGTTCATCACGCAGACTCATGCATAGGACGAGGGCAGCGAGAAAGTGTTGTTCAGAATCCCACACTGTCTATGAAATCCCACTCTTCAAAACCAAAGATTGTTCAGGGATAAACACTATATCTCCCCTATAGGTTTTGACTAATGCCCATGGATTTCCTGTTGTTTCTTTTTGTCACTAACAAGTGACTCTTTATGAATAGGTCCCTGTAGTGCACTTGCCTTTAAGGTGGACCCCACACCACAGTCTGCATTATTGGAGAATAACCTGTAACCTTGGGCAGAAGTCTACAGGTGTTGGTTCCTAGAAGGGAAACAGGCAAACAAACAAAAATCCCCACTTCCTGAGGATATTTAGGGGTACAATTAGGAATCCATGGTAATGTCAAGGCCTTAAGGACAAACCAGTAGTTCAAAATCTGTGGTCATTTCATAGCCAAGGGTTACATTGGACTATCTAGTGTCCTGAATTTATGAAGTGGACCATCGTGTTACCAGCCAAATGCCCTAAGTATTACATATTATTAATTAACCTGTGAGATTTAATATGCCTAAGAAGGTCCGGCACAGGCCAGCACCATCCCCAGAATGGGACAGAGTGTTGAGTAGTCTGTGATTTTTAAGATATCTTGCAAAAGTAGGTATGGGATCACTGGCAATATAAACAGCCAAAAAGTCCTGTATTACCTGGCAGCACTTTGTTGGTGGCCCTTTAGGTCAAACGGACATGAGGGAAGGGAATTAGAGAAAAAGGGAGTGAGGGGAAAGAGGGACACAGAAAGATAGAGACAGAGACAGAGACGGGGAGGACAGAGATAGAGGGCCTAGAGGGAGAGACAGTAGATGCTGGAAATGCTGCTGAAGGTGGGGTAGAAACAGAGCGGTACTCTGGCTCCTTCCAACTTACTGCCTCCAGTTTCCCACGGATTCCTCCACTGGCTGAACCCAGACAAAGTCTGGGAGACGCAGTCTGCAGGCCGGGACCCGGGGGACAAAGCAGGCCGGGAAGGCAAGGCAGGTCTGAGGCCCCAGAGTCCCAGAGAGGGCACGGCAGCTCGGAAGCCTGCACAGCTTCACTGGACGGACCAAAGGCTGCACATGCACCGAGCAATGACTGGAGGGTTGTTTTGCAAGGAACCACTGCCAGTAGCCAATGTTCTTGAAGATATGTATTCACCTGGATCAGAGCAGTGGAGAAGTGACCGCTACGCCTTGTCATTCCCCCTTACCTGTGTGGACAACTGGGTGTGCAGCCCAGAAATCCCGCCCCCTCTCTGGGAAGCATCATCTGGAACCTCAGGGGGCCCTGAACAGCTGAAGCATCAGATGACCCCGGGAGAGGGAACAGCTGAGCCGGGACTGGCACACGCTCTCCTCTGCTGGGCTCATTAGAACTCCAGTTGGACAGAATATATTAACACCTCAGAACCCTCTTCCTGTGCGACAACACAGTGAGAACATGTCTCCTATTTCCTCCCAGCGCGTGTGTTAACATGTGTAGGGCAGGAGGCGGGGAGAGGTTTTCACTTCAGTTCAAATCAAAGAAAGAGGAGGCTTTCCAGACCCTAGTCCCTGGAAGTGTGAGAGGGTAAGAGCCAGCAGCCGTGGGCACCAGGCACCCACCAAGCTCCCAGCCCCATCCTCAGCTCAGGACCCAGCCCACGCCAGAGGCTGTGGTCACAGGATCACAGAGGTAAAGGTCTGAGACTCAAGGAATTTAGGGTCAGAGGACAGTCAGCTAGTAAACTGGCTTGATTTAGGAGACCTGGGTATAAATCTTGGCCCTGCCAAATTATTTGTTAAATGACTTTGAGGCAGATGATGTAAACCTCCTTGAGTATTTTTTTTTTTTTTTTTTTTTTGCGGTCCGCGGGCCTCTCACTGTTGTGGCCTCTCCCGTTGCGGAGCACAGGCTCCGGACGCGCAGGCTCAGCGGCCATGGCTCGTGGGCCCAGCCACTCCGCGGCACGTGGGATCCTCCCAGACCGGGGCACGAACCCGCGTCCCCTGCATCGGCAGGCGGACTCTCAACCACTGTGCCACCGGGGAAGCCCAAACCTCCTTGAGTCTTAAAGTTCTAATCTGAAAAATGCTGTTCCTTACATCATTGGGAAGATGAAATAAATAGGATCCCAGCGGTATGTGAGTGCTAAATAAATGCACATATGTGTTTTTGTTAACTTTCCAGGGATGAGATTGTGATGGATATTCTTGACTCAGAGTGGGAACAATGGTGATTTCGATCATTATTTTGGTAGGAGCAAAGGAAATCCTTCTCTACACTTGAATTTTATAAACGAAGGCCTCCAAGCATGGGAAAACGGGGTGGACCCTGCTCCTGGGATGTGAAAAGGGCTGTAGACTTTCCCTGCTTCTCCCCTTCTCTCCTCAGAGGAGCAGCGCCCTTTGAAACCTAAAAGGACCCTGTGGGGCTCCTGGGCACGGA
>NW_006796716.1:255763-300607 GCF_000442215.2 Lipotes vexillifer | reverse complement strand
TTTTTTTTTTTTTTTTTTTTTTTTTTTGTCCCCATTTCTTGTAGGCCATATTCCAGCCTCCATGACCTTCCCTGAGTTCCAAAGGACAGATTGGAACAGTTGCTAATCAAGGGAGGGGCAGTCAAGAAACCAGCTGAGGCGAGATGAAAGGGACCAGAGAAGCTCAACAAGATTAGGAGACCACCTGAGACCCTGCACACACCCTCATCTTGCCAGTAACCCCACCCTTGAACTATTGCTTATAAAACCCCTCATCAAATCCTCCCAGGTTGGGACATAGTTTTCGAGGGCAGGAGCCCGCTATGTCCCCTCTGCCTGGCAAAGCAATAAAGCTATTCTTTTCTACTTTACCCAAAACTCTGTCTCCGAGATTTGATTCGGCCCCGGTGCACAGAGAGGCTGAGCTTTTGGCATCACCTTGTTCACAGTGGCTTGCGGGGTGGACATTTGTTTGTCTATTACAAGGTGACTTTGAAGTGAAGTTCTGCCACTCAGGAGGGATGCTGGTTAGCAGCTGCACCCTCCAACCAGGTCTCTTCTGCTCCTGCTGTCTCTCTGGCTGGTTCCCTCCCAGTGCTGTCCCCAGAGTACAGCCTCCTTTCTACCAGTCTCCGTGGCACCTCAGAAACACCTTAACTGTTTCTTCCCCAGGGAGACCATTCCCTCCGGGGTGAGCTCACTACCTCTGCCGGCCTCTCCCAGACTAGCTGGAGTTCCCTGTTTTACACTCTCCCAGTCTGTTGTTCACTTCCTTCCGAGGATTTTTATCATGGTTATAATCACATGCCATCTTGAGTAGCTAGGTCTGTGCACTTCATGAATGCAGGGATCCTATCTGTCCTGTTCTCCTCTGTGTCTCCAAAGACGGCAAAGGTATTGGTGCATGATAAATCCTTACTTAGTGTTCACTGGATGAGTGAATGAGTGAATGAACAAATGATGAATATGTTTGGCAAGAACAATTATCCTCTCAGGGTCTCAGTTACCCATTCTGTAAAATGAATATCCTATTACAATCATCCTTGTCTTCTTAGGGTAACGTTGTATGAAAAACTGGAATTCCACACTCAGCCAAGGACCAAGGTGCTCCTACCGGCCTGCAATTTATGGTCATTCTCATCCCAAACTGTTCATCCATAACAGACAAGCTGGAAATTGATGCCTGCTCCAGTATTCCATGCCTGTTTGAAGATCAGTTATTAAGACTGAGTAATTCCTAAAGGCCAGTCCAAGACCTGACACCCTTCAACCCCAATTTTCTCTCCTTGGGTTTCCATCCCAAGTCCTGGCATGTCTCATCATCAGGAGAAGTTCCAGGAAGCCATGAGGAAACACTGCCCGCTCAGGTCAGTGGTGACCTCCGGCTCATTCAAATGCCACCTCCCCACACCCCAAGGCAGCACTGGGATATGGGTACCCCAAACACCACATTCCAGCCCTGGTGAGCTAGCCAATCCTCAGACTCACTCTTGGAAGGCCTGGCCAGTCTCAGAGTCTAGAGCACTCACCACTCCAGGGCTGCAGAGCAGATGACTGGATTTTAGTTCCTTTAGTCAGGCCCTTCCCACCGTAGCAACTCTCACAGGACCTTTTGCTCATAAGAACTGAGGCCAGCTTTTATCCTTAATTATGCAGTTCTAAGGTCAACCCTGACCACATTCACTGGGCATATTGGGAACAGAAACATAACTTCTCCTTTGCCAGTAAAGGTCTATTTGGCTTTTCATACTATGACATTTAAACCCTGTGCTTGTCTTGTTTTAACTCCAAGCACAGCCCCTCAAGATGACACCTCTAACTGGAATGGTGGCTTTGCAAATTGATGTGAATGTACTTGGCAGTGTCTAGAGATGCTGAGTTCACAGATCCATCCTTCCAATCGTCTGAATTCAGTTTGATGCCTTTTGGCCCAATGTCAACAAACACTGTGAATGTGTATGGTTATAGAGCAGGGAGTTTACCCAGCATGGTTAGATGTAGATCAAAAGGAACAGATGTTTGCCTTAAGAATTGGACATAGGGTTGTCCTCTAAACATACTTGTCTTCTGTTGCCAGCATGTCTAACGCTGTTGGATAATCTACATTTCTCTGTGGCATTCTCTCTGGTTTCATAGATTAAGTTATCCAAAGAATCCTTTTAATCTCGTTGCACGGTTCTTCTTTTCCTCTCATTAAATATAACTGAGATCAGGCTTCCCTGGTGGCGCAGTGGTTGAGAGTCCGCCTGCCGATGCAGGGGACAGGTGTTCTTGCCCCGGTCCGGGAAGATCCCACGTACCGCGGAGCGGCTGGGCCCACGAGCCATGGCTGCTGAGCCTGTGCGCCCGGAGCCTGTGCTCCGCAACGGGAGAGGCCACGACAGTGAGAGGCCTGCGTCCCGAAAAAAAAAAAAAAATATATATATATATATATATATATATATATATATATATAAAACTGAGATCTATCTTTGTGCCAAGCCCTGTGTTATATACTTTGATAAAGAAATGGGGTTATTATCTATTTCTGTCTCGTATTCTAACATAAGAGACAAAAAAATGAAATGAATGGCAGTGTATTATGGTACGTATAATATGGGTATAAGCAAAATGTCACAGTGTTACGGTCCGGGAGCCACACGCCTGGAGTCGAGTTCCCCGGTAAATGCGACCCGTGTCCCAACCAAGGACACCCGAGAATCACCAACACCAAGCAGAAAGATTAGCAAAGGATTTATACAAGTACAAGTATAGAAGCTTACACAAACTGTCCGGACAGGGTCCCACTCGGAGAGAAGTGAGTGAGACCCCGGCTAACAGTCGGGCGAGGTCTTTATACCCTTCACAGGACGGGAAGTTCCCAAGGCGGGAGGGAGCTGTTTAATTTTGAATCAGCCCATCAGGAACCCGGTCCTTCCTGCCCCAAGCAAGCAAGTTTCTTACAGAAGCCAAAATGTGCTGTTAGCCCTGAAGCTGTTCTTCCGTTTCTTTCGTCACAACAGACACTCAGAAGAGGTAATCAAGGAAGGTTTCAGAGAGGTAGTGGCGCTTGAACTGAGTCCCATGTGAGAAGACAGAAGGGAATATTAGGTGAAGAAAGAGGCAAAGGCAAGAAAAAAGAGGGCAAAAGATATAAACAGGAAATTGACGGAGGAAATGTTAAAAGCCAAGGAGCATACGATGATACATTCAAAATCACAGTAATTAATTCCTATCAGACTGGGAAATCTAGAAAGCTGGATAATGCCAAGTGTTTCTGAGATGCAGAGGATGTAGATATTGGAGCAGCCATTCTGTAGAACAATCTGCCAATATTTAGTCAAATTGGGTACATTAGTGAGCATTAGTAATGCTCTCTGACCAGCAATTCAACTTCTGAGCATCTATCTCCCAGGGAAATTTTCATACAAATCCATTGTAGCATCATTTGGGGTTCTGGGGAGTTGGAGGCAACAGATGATAGTGTGCAATGAATTAAAACTGAGATTAACATAACTCTAAACCTGAGACTATTAAAGGAGAGAGACAGAAAGAGATTGAAAATGGGGGGAAGGCACTGCAGACAAAGGCAATGAGGCTTGGGAGAGAAGGTGTATTGTTTTCTGAACGTCAGAGATGTTGGTCCTTCGGGGTCACTGGGTGTGCTTGGAAAGCAATGCAAGAAGGACTTGGACAGGTAGGTTGGGTGTAGAATATAAAGGACCTCGTGAGTCATGCTAAAGGGATGTAGACACTTTATTTCCTAGGCAGCTGAGTTACAGGGTAGACAGTAACATGACTGGATTTGGATTTTAAGCTAATCATTTGATTAACAGCTTCAGGGAAGAACTGAAATAAGGTGACAGATTATGTACCAAGGACCAGTGGAATCCTAGTAATAGGAGGGAAGTTCTCAATTTTTAGCTGCACCTTCCCTTCCACAGATGAATAAAATGACAATGACCTATGAACAGTGTCATGAAGGTGCCCAGAGCCCCACCTCTGTCTGTCCTTAAGGGATATCTTCTAGTGCTCCAAAAGCCATGAGCTGTCCCCAGAACTCTCCCTCTCCAGCCAAACTACATTCATCAACTTCTTTGAATTGGTTCAGTGCAGAATCCTAGGACTGATTGACTAATAAGACTTGTTTTTCACCCTTGAGACTTGAAAGTTTCTTCCTCCTACCCACGCTTGTTCTGGCTCACAGCCCAACATTCCTCAGGAAACGGAGGATCAGGGATGATGACTTATCTTGGAAACTTTTACAAAAAGACTCCCAAGGGAAGGCTTCACATTAGAAAATCAATGTGATTCACCATTTTAATGAACTTAAAAGAAAAATCACAAGAGAAGCTCAATAGATGCAGAAAAATTCTTTTCAACAAATGATGTTGGAACAACTGGATAATGTCCCCTGCCCCCCCCCCAAGAATGTCTATCCATACCTCACAGTATATAGTAAAATTAACTCAAAATGGATCATGAAACTGAATATCAGACTGTGAAACATCTTAAAGAAAACTTAGAAGAAATTCATTGTGAACTTTTGTCACTCAAAGACTTCTTAGGTTCTTCTGAAAAAAAAATCCAACATCCATGGCAGATAAAAACTCTCAGCAGCTTAGGAAGAGAGGGGAATCTTCTAAATTTGGTAAGCACATCTAAACAAAACCTATAGCTAACATCATTCTTAACGGTGAAAGGCTGAATGCTTTCCTCTTAAGATCAGGAACAGGACAGAGATATCAGCTCTCACCAGAGGTTCTAGCAGTGCAGTCAGGTAATAAAAAGAAAGAAAGAAAAGACATTCATGTTGGAAATAATGAAGTAAAACTGTCTTCATTACAGATGACATGATTGTGAAGGGGATCATAATATGCCACCCCAAAGTATGCCACCTTGGCATATGGATTGTTTCAAGAGGAAGGCAATTGAGAATCAACAGATGCAGGAAGACAACTTCTTGGAGCCTCTCTTATCTGGCTAAAAACAGAAAATTCTGAGAAAGGAGGTTGCTATAAATTCCTTCTCCAGGGGAGTTTTATGGCCATGAAGAAGACAGAAAGTCAGCATCAAGAAGAGTCTGTATAAACAAACGTTACTAAAATAACCCTTATCTTCCATTCGTTTCCCCATATATTTATCTTCCCACAATTTACTACCCCTACAAGCCCCAATTCCCCTTTCCTTTGTCTAGTTACTTTTGCTTATCACACTTCTTAAAATGGTATAGAGATATGGGAACATATGTATATGTATAACTGATTCACTTTGTTATAAAGCAGAAACTAACACACCATTGTAAGGCAATTATACTCCAATAAAGATGTAAAAAAAAAAAAAAAAAAAGGTATATCAGGAACTTCCCTAATGGTGCAGTGGTTAAGACTCCATGCTCCCAATGCAGGGGGCCTGGGTTCGATCCCTGGTCAGGGAAGTAGATCCCACATGCATGCCACAACTAAGGAGCCCACCCGCCACAACTAAGACCCAACACAACCAAATAAATAAATACTAAATGTTAAAAAAACCCACAAAATAATTCTCAACTTTTAAAATGGTATATAAGCTTCCAAGTCTAACCAGTTGTTTGGGTTTTCATGTCTTTTCTCTGTATCCCCCATGCATGTAAAATTTAAAGTATTAATTAAATTACTATTCCTTGTTCTCCTATTAATCTTTCTTTTATCAGTTTAATTCACAGCCCCCAGGCACAGAACCTAGGAAGGTAGAGGAATTGATGATGTAGAAAATAGGATGAAACCTATAAAAACCTAATAAGTGAGATTAGCTTGGTTGAAGATTATAAGGCAAAAATCATCATAATTTTATTACTATAAATGAACAGTGGAAATTTGAAATTAAATTAAAAATAATTTTTACTAAGAGATTGACAAATAGATTCTAACATTCGTATGGATATGCAAAGCACCTAGGATAGCCAAACAACTGTGAAAAAGAACTAGAAAGCTGGGGGACTAACATTACTTGATTTTAAGACTTACTAAATCCACATATATATGGAAAACTGGTTTTCAACAAAGGTACAAAGGCAATTCAGTTGAGAAATGATAGTCTTTTCAACAAATGATATTGGAATAAGTATGTAATTTCTCCTCCCCCTCCCCCCAAAATGTCTATCTATACCTCACAGCATATAGAAAAATTAACTCAAAATGGATTATACGACTGAATATCAAACTGTGAAACATCTAAAAGAAAACTTAGAAGAAATTCATTCTGAACTTTTGTTACCTAAAGACTTCTTAGATGTTACAGCAAAAGCACTTCCTATGAAAGAACAAATTAATGAATTGGCTTTTATAAAAATTGAAAACTTTTGCTCTTCAAAAGTCACTATTAAGAAAAGCCACAGACTGGGAGAAATTATTTGCCAAACGTGTATCTGATAAAGTGCTTGCATCGAGAATGTAGAAAGAACTCTCAACATATAATTAAAAGAAAACACATATTTTTAAATTGGCAAAAGATCTGAATAGACACTTCATCAAGGAGTATGTGAGGTTGGCAAATAAGCACATGGAAATATGCTCAACATTATTAGTCATCAGAGAAGCAGAAATTAAAACCACAATGTGATACCACTACATACCTAATACAGTGGCTAAAATTAAAAAGACTGACTATGCCAAGTGTGGACAAGGACGTGGTAAAACTGGCACTCAATAGAATACTACTTAGCAATATAAAAAAGTTCACTAACAATAGGGCTTTCCTGGTGGCGCAGTGGTTGAGAGTCTGCCTGCCGATGCAGGGGATACGGGTTCGTGCCCTGGTCCGGGAAGATCCCACATGCCGCGGAGCGGCTGGGCTCATGAGCCATGGCCGCTGAGCCTGCGAATCCGGAGCCTGTGCTCCATAACGGGAGAGGCCACAGCCGTGAGAGGCCCGTGAGAGTGTCACTAACAATAGACACAAGAATGAACCAAGGAATAATTCTGCTGACTGAAAGAAGTCAGATCAAAAAAAGAGTACATATTATATGAAATTCCATTTATATAAAACTCTAGAGAATATAAAATACTGCCTCAACTCTGACTGAATGCAGATCAGTGGTTGCCTGGGGTGAGGGGAGAGATAGGTGGAGAATACAAAGGGACACACAGGGACACAAAGGAACTCTCAGGGGTGATGGGTATATTCATTATCTTGATTGTGGTACCGGTTTTGAAACAGGAGGGAAGGGGAGCAGGGCACAACTTTTAAAAGAACGACATAGCCATAGGACATGACAAAAACTGGTTATGTTAGGGGAACCACTGACCAAAACGGCCCACCCTGGCCAGGCAAGATAGTAACCACTTGTATGAGTTATCTTACAATAGGAGGTCCTGGTAAGGAATGAAGAACTAACAAGTTACCACCAACTGGAAGAATTCGGGAAAGGTCCAAAGGAGAGAGGAGACGCCAATCCATATGTCCTACCAGCCTCCCAGAATCCTTCTTGCTGGAATCATCTTGGCTGAGTGATGTGCTCACCACCAGGAAGGACCCTGAGTCAGAACGATTGGCCAGAGACAACCCATAAACGAACACCATTACCATAAAACCCGAGACTGGGAGCCACGTGGCTGTGGCTGTGGCTGTGAGGACCCCGCTGCTCTCCACCTGGGCCCCCTTCCCAACAAAGTCTCTTGCTTTGTTAGCACGTGTGTCCCCTCGGACAATTCATTTCCAAGTGTTAGACAAGAGCCCACTCTTGGGCCCTGGAAGGGGGTACCCCCTCCTGCAACAGTTAGAACCAACTAGGTCCAAGATGGCGGAAGATTCAACTTCCAGGGGACCTTGAGCCTCATTATACGCTCACTGTAATACATTAGCATCTAAATAACACACCCACCAGCACCATGACAGTTCTGAGGCTAACCATAAAAGGCCGGAAAAGTGGGCGGTGCCCAATTCCTTGAAATCCCTGCCCCTTCCCCGAAATAGTTAGAATAATCCTCCCACTCATTAGCCTATGAAATTACCCAGCCCATAAAAACCAACCACGCCATATTTCAGGGCCTCTCGCCCTCTGAGATGGCGCACGCGCTGTCTGTGGAGTGTGTTTCTCTCTAAATAAATCCACTTCTTCCCCATCACTTTGTCTCTCACTGAATTCTTTCTGCGATGAGACATCAAGAACATGAGCTTCATTAAGTCCTGAGACCAGGTGTGTGATCTCAGTTAAAAGACCATGGGTTCAAGTCCCCATCTGAGTTATACGGTTTCAGTTTCACAGGTATATTCATAAATAAAAATTTATAAAATTGTATATTTTTAACAGCAGCAGTTTCTTATATGTCAATTAAGATGATTAAGATGATGAAAATAAATTTTTAAAAATTTGAAAGTGGAAAAAGTAATGGTCAGAGAGTGCAGGGAAGGACCAGGAGATGCTGAATGATAAAAACCAAAGGAAACATAGTATCTCAGAGGAGAGAGTGGTCAGAAGTTGTAATGCTGACAAGAGACTGTCAGAAGAGGAAAGATAATACCCTCATGTATAAAATGACGCTAGTAAGGACAGATCTCTAACAGGGCTGTTTTGAAGATTAATTTTACTTCTATCTAAAATGCAATGGCTGTAATACGCAATCAATAATTTTAGTCATTAGAATTAAGGAGACATCCGGGTTAATGCTATAGCAGTTAAGAGCATAAAATAATTTACAACTGAGAAGATGGTAGAAATCAAGGCTGGCTTCCTGGAGGAGGTGTTACTTGATCAAAGGCATAAAGAGTGCAGTGTACTATTATTTAAATTTTTATGTCTCTGTAACCTGTTTGCACATGCTCTGTAGCATATTCAGTGTGTTCTGTTCTTATATCTTCCCTCACCAGGTCAGCCCCAGCTCCAAACATAGTGCTAAACAGTTTTAAACCTTCAATAAATGCCAGAGTCACAAAGTCATGGAATTTTAGATTTCTAAGAGACCTCAGAGTCTTGCTAGTTCAAATTCCTTATTTTACAAGCAATTGAATTGTATTTTAAAGTAACCAAGCAAAAAGGAAAGACACTGAGGTAGGCAGGTTTTCGGACCTCATGGTGGCCTCAGGCAAACCTCTTCACCTTTGTGGGCTTTGGGTGTTCCATATGTAAAACAAGGGCAAACCTACTGCCAGAGGACAGTGGGCTAAACCTGTTATCTCCCTCCCTCCACCAAGGTGACAGCATGAATTCGTATATCTTTCTCCTTTTAAAGTTTGAAAAACATTGGAGGTTCAGACAGTTGTTTAATCTTATAAGTGGTAAAAAAAAAAAAAAAAAAAAGAAAAAAGAATCTACCAGAGAAGGTGCACAGACTTGGGAAAACCGTGCTGGAAATTCTAGAGTCTCAATTTCAAAGCCAGCTCCTGCATGTGAATTTGGGATGATCTTGAGTATGTCAAAGCATGTTGAATCAATTCCCTTCTTAACTGGATATACCCACAAGGACATCCTTAGACATCAAAGGATGAGCCTCAGTGAGCCTCTTGTCCTCACCACCACAAAGAAAACTACAAGCTCAGAAATGTATCAAAGATACACTTGTCGCATCTCTCATTATGCACTAAATATTACACTTGATTCTCACCAGCTATTTGTAGTAGGTACTTACTAAGAAGTCACAGCAAGTGCTGAATTAGCGAATACTGAATCACTGCCCCTAGCATACATAACAGAATTAAGTTGCTGGAAGCCTCTGGTCACACATCCATTAACTGATCAATACAGAAACTTGTTTTATATGTGTTTCTGTTTAAAGACACTTTAGTTAATATATACTGTTGATTCATTACCATAGAACAGCACAATAACTCATGCCTGAACCTAGTTTATCTAACACATCACAGCCTTCTTGCACATAGGAACACTAGATAGCATTTCAACACTGGTTGGGGGCCATTTTAAATAGCAAAATCACCAATAGAAAAAGCATACACACACACACATACACACACACACAAACATGAGGCATTAAACAGACCATGGAAAGGATACTTGTTCATGGCTTGAGAGCTGAAACAAGAAAGCAGATTGCCTCTTGTTCAGCCTCAGCTGGGAAAGTGTATGTTGGCAACACAAATTTTTCGCCACTCTTCTTATGGCTGTGAATGGCTGCAAAAGCACTATGAATATTTATCAATTTGGGGTTACAAATGAATTTCAGTGAGCCAGTGGGTGAATCTGTAAATACAGAATCCATGAATTATGAGGGTTAACCATCCCTTGGTACTGTTGCGGTCCGGGAGCCACACGCCTGGAGTCGAGTTCCCCGGTAAATGCGACCCGTGTCCCAACCAAGGACACCCGAGAATCACCAACACCAAGCAGAAAGATTAGCAAAGGATTTATACAAGTACAAGTATAGAAGCTTACACAAACTGTCCGGACAGGGTCCCACTCGGAGAGAAGTGAGTGAGACCCCGGCTGACAGTCGGGCGAGGCCTTTATACCCTTCACAGGACGGGAAGTTCCCAAGGCGGGAGGGAGCTGTTTAATTTTGAATCAGCCAATCAGGAACCCGGTCCTTCCTGCCCCAAGCAAGTAAGCAAAGCAAGTTTCTTACAGAAGTCAAAATGTACTGTTAGCCCTGAAGCTGTTCTTCCGTTTCTTTCATCACAGTACCCAGCAGCATCCCTCCATTCTAAGCTCTCCCTGTATGGCCACTGCTAGGATCCAGAAAACTACATTTCACAGGCTCCCTTGTCATTTGGATTCTTATTTAGGTTCTGCCAATGACAGGAACTCACGTCATATGTGGCAGGTGGGAGAGAAGCAGAAACAATTATAAGCCTTGGACAAAGGTGGGCAGGTGCACAGATTTCAGCAGAAGGTGGTGTGATGTCTCATGGTCTTTTCCAAGCTTTCTCCTGTGAATCACCTGCTTCGTTGGGTGGCTGTTTCTTGCAATTCCTGCAACTGCTTGATTTCCTGGGATCACTGCTGATTTCCCCTGGTGTTGGCATCCTCAGCTTTGCCAAAGTTCCATGCAGCACCTATGATGCTGTGATTTATGATAGGAAATATATATTTGTTTTGTCCCGATTTATGAAACACCGCGCCTAAAACCCTTAAAACTTCCTAAATAACAAGAGCAGTAGGAGCATCTTTTGCTCTAATGAGTGACCCTGGGTAGCTCCTGGGTGGCTCCTGGGTGGGCTCCTGGGTGGGCTCCTGTGTGGCTCCTGGGTGGGCTCCTGGGTGGGCTCCTGTGTGGCTCCTGGGTGGGCTCCTGGGTGGGCTCCTGGGTGGCTCCAGGGTGGCTCCTGGGTGGGCTCCAGGGTGGGCTTCTGGTTGGCTCTTGGATGGGGGCTGGTGACCAGAAAGACCAAGCCACGATTAGAAGCTTGGAATTTTCAGCCTCAGCCCCCATTCTCCAAAGAGGTTAGAGGGGCTGGAAATGGAGTTAATAATTGGCCTTGCCTACAGGAGGAAGCCTCCACAAAATCCCAATAGTATGGGGTTCAGAGAGTTTCTGGGTTGGTGAAGACATCTCTGTTCCAGGAGGGTGATGCACCCCAACTCCATGGGGACAGAAGCTCCTGCATTTGGGACTTTCCCAGACCTCGTCCTATGTATCTCTCCATCTGGCTGTTCATCTGTATCCTTCATCATATCCTTTAATAAAATGATAAATGTAAGTAACTGTTTTCATGAGTTCTGTGAGCTGCTCTAGCCAATTAATCGAACACGAAGAGGGAGTCATGGGAACGTGCAATTTATAGCCCCATCAGTCGGAGGCACAAATGACAACCTGGATTTGCAATTGACATTCTGAAGGAGGGGGTGGTCGGGGGAGTGTTGTAGGACTAAGCCTTAACCTGTGGGATCTGACTCTATCTCCAGATCGATAGCGTCAGAATTGAGTTAAACTGTTGCATACCAAGCTGAGGTCACAGAGAATTGCTTGGTGGGGGAAAGACCCCCGCACATCTGGTATCAGAATTGCTGTGAGTCTGATGGTAGCATGGGAGTAAAGGAGAGACCCAGGAGGAAAGACTGAGGTTCTTCCTATTCAGCACCCAATTCCCTGGGTTAAATCCCTTTCTGATAACAACATCTAGGGTGGTTGCTGTGTCTCTGACTAAAATCACAACAGCAAACCTGTATCTAACCATGTCACTTAGAGAGACTGAAATTTAACGGATTCATTTCAAACTAATACATTTGGAAGACAAACGGCCTCATCTAAGGAGCAAATTGTCCTCTCCACACCCTAACTTGCACCATGTCCGCGTCCATGTTCTGAAAAGGATATCAGATGATTTGTGTTATCACATATTCAGATAGAACTAACGTTTATAGGTTACTGGTGAAGTCCCAGGCATGACGCTAAGTACTGTAGAAAAATGATCTGATTTGATCCTTACCATGACCTAGTGGGGAGGGCAATATTAGCTTTTACAAAATGAGTATCATAGACGTTTAATTCCTGGACCAGGGTCATGAAAATAGTAAAGGGCGGAACAGTAATTCCAGATGATTCCATACCCCCTCTTTCCCTCCCACCACCTCAATCTCTCATTCGCCTTTAATAATTTAGGGGGAGACAAAGTCAGTCCTAGGAAAGAATAATTTGTGTATTTTACATTTTGTTTGAAGCTAATAATTAGTGACAGAGGACCCGTTTTCTCCATCACTGATGCGGTTATGAAATAACACATCCTTGAGACAACAACCCTGCCTGTACATCCACCTAAATTAGTCAGAAGATGACTGCTCCTTTTTCAGATTTGCAAAGTGCATGTGGGTATGGAGAATCTCTCCCCTGGATATAAACCTTTACAAGGTCCATAATTTGGATCACTTCTCTGCTGACTCTCAAGTCTCACCAGGCTGTGAAGTCTTCCACTACACAGATCTTAGTGTATTCATCACTTCATTTGAGCCTTAACAGTCCCAACAATGTTATGAGCTGTATGCCACATATTCATTTATTAAACATTTATGAGCACCGACTATGGCACGGGCATGATGCCTGTAACTAGAAGTGTCCTTGGAGTTGGGGAAAAGACCTTTTTCATGGACAGGCATGAACACCTCCTTTATGCCATGTGATCTGCCCCTTTATGGGGCAGATGGTGAATAATGCCTTGAGTTCTCTTCTGAGAATGAATGAGAAGGCTATTGTTATGGACTGAATGTTTGTGGCCCTTGAAAATTCACATGCTGAAGTCCTAACCCCCAGTGTGGCTGTCTTTGGAGATGGGGCCTCTGAAGTAATTAAGATTAAATGGGGTCATAAGGATGGGGCCCTGATTAGATTGGATTTGTGCCCTGCTCCCTGACAGGGTGACAGCATGGAGGACACTTTCTATTCTTCTTCCATGGCAACCCCAGCCTTGGGTTTCCGGGGAAAGTCAACTCGGAGTCCATAGGGAATTCATACAGGAGAAAGTCGCTAGAATGCCTGAGACAGGAAAGAATCTGGATGGTGGGGAAATGATTGTAGCCTCCTTCCTAGTACCTGGTGTTCCTGTACCTTCAGCTCTGCCCAGGCAACACCTGGACATTCTGCAGGATATGCTGGCTGATGGCCCCCAGTTCTCCTTACCTACTGACTCCCCTAAAAATCAGCAACGAGGCCCCTATATTTGTCAAAAGGCTCAGTTACAAAAATGTCTCTTCTTCTTCACCCTCTACTTTGTCTCTCTTGCCTGGAATCGAAAGTTACGTCCGGATCTGCAGCAGCCATCTTGCCATTGTGAGGAAGAGGCTCAATGAAAGCAAAAATATCATCCTAAACATCACAGAGCCTATTAACTAATGCCAGGAAACCCTTATTTTTTTTTAAGGCGCTTCTGTTCAGTCTTCTGTTACTTGAAGCAGGATACAGTCCTAATTGACAAATAGCTCCAGCTCTAGCACCTGCCAGTAACTGGTCAACAGCGGTGCTCAAAAATGTATGAATAATTAGATGGGTGCCAGAATGAATAAATCAATCGTCATACCCCCCGCAGCACTTAGCTCAGAGCCTGACCACTAATAGGCACATGATAAATATTTGTTGAATTAAACTGCAGACCCAAAGTCATCATTTAGCATGTTGAGGAGAGGGGCCCAAAATACTTCTCTGAAAAACCTAACTTCCCTTTTGAAGAACACAACAAAACTGCCAGATCTCTGAGTTGAAAGAAATGAGAAATTGAGAACATCTAGTACCCAAAAGCGGTGCTCCAATTTAGAAAGCCTAAAATAATACCACTCACTCATCACACTTGTCTCCTGGCAAAGTACAAATTAGTGGTTTGGAAAATTCCTCCAAGCTCAAGGGTAACACAGACATTAGCCTAAATAGGAAAAGCCCTCATGACCTGCTAGGCCTGCTTCCCAGGGAGAGTTTACTCAGGCTCAACAAAGTCCAGAAAATCACAAGGCAACTGATTTGAAACAATCGCTGCGGAAACTCAGATGAGAAAGAAATGGTAGGCAGCAGAGCGCCACCCCAGTGCAGACAGAGGCAGCCCCTCAGCTGCTAGCACAGAGCATGAAGGCTGTGTGTCCCCAAACGAGGCTGGCATTGCCTTGTCACCTCCCCTGTGTCATCCTCATCCCCTCTTCAACAGCAGAGACTCAGCCCACCAAGCCCTCCTCAGAGACAGCTATGCAGATGGCCTGGCCTGGCCTCCAGGGAGCATTATTTCTCATCTACTTTGTCCCCCAGTGAGAAACGGGGGTGGGACCAACACCAGGCAGATTACTGAACATGAATTATTAATACTCATTAGCATATAAAAATGCTCTCGGTGACAAGCACTGACGAAATATTGCTCACGGCAACTCGGCCCACGTGGAGTCAGCGAGACTCACAGGCCTGGAAACTAAGCATATGTTCAAATAGAACAGCAATGATGACGAAGTGGCCGCTCTACCCCCGACTCAGCATTCGTAATGCCGGGACAGAGGCAGCAGAGTCCAACCGTGTCAGCACAAGCTTTCGAGTCGGACAGGATTCTGATGTCAGCTAAAACGTGTGTTAACTACTCAGTTTTCTCATCGATAAAATAGGTTTACTACTATTTCAGCCCCAAAGCTAGATATGGTTATTAAATACAATAATGTAGATAAAATGCATGGCAGAGCGTCTGACTACTTGCGTGAATGATAAACGTGCATGCAGGTGCACAACCGTTTTCACTCAGACACTGCTCTTTACAATACTCCACAGAGGAGAAAAGCCAAGGCTGGAGGGGAAATATGCAAGGGTCAGAACTAGCAAACTGCCAGAGCAGCAGCTGGAACCAAGGTTCTCTGACATCCCAGCCTGTGTTCCCTCTCCAGGCTCCTCTCAAGGAGCTAGGATGCAGCAGACAGCCACACAGGGACAATGTCTTAGAGACACAGCGATGCTGCTCTTGGAAGCCATAGAAAGCCTCTTTCCAGTTCCTTCCACCCTCTCTTTCCTTGTCCCCAGCTTTAGTTCTGCGTGACACCTGAGCACAAGAATCACCCAGCCCTTCTGGGGGTTCTCGGGGCTAAGGAGGGGGCTGAGCCAGATCAAGGGGAAATTAAAAAGGGCCTCAGGGATGGCAGACCCAAGCTTCATTAAGACCTAATGACACCCTGCCAGGAGGCGGAGCACGGGTGCTATGAGCTTTCTTCTCTTTCCTTTGTGGCGGCCTTTTATAGGATTTCATGTCTGGAAAGAAGAGAGTGAATGTAACCAGAAACAGAGGCTGGGCCGGCAGCCTGGGAAAAGTACAGCCATACCTTCCCAACCCCAAAGCAGGCAGTGTGCTCTCATGTGTGTCAGGATGGCCCTTAAAAAGAGAGAGTACAGGTCACGGGGGCAAAGGTCACCTCTGAGATGCATGTGAGGGGTTACCATGTGTGAAAATATGTGATTATCACACATCAAACAGTGGGATCAGCAGCTCAGGCTGTGGACAGGGAGATGAAGTGGGAAAGGAGAGAGGTGGGCGGTAGGAAGGATCCTGCATTTACTAGGCACCAACTCTCTAAGTAAATTCATGAGTAATGATCACCCCATCCCCACCCAGCCAACACAACCACCCCCACTGAACATCGTGAAGATGTCTAGAGCGAGGAGCCCAGCACAGCAGAAATCTGTAGAGCCTATGGCTGCCCAGTGTCCATTTCACCTTTGATATTGGCACATTGATGTCCTTTTGGGAAATTGCTCCTCTCCCACGAGACAGAGTCTGGAATAGCCGAGAAGTAGAGATACGGCACCCAGGCGGGATTGATCCGACATTCTGCACCAGAACGTGAATCTTGAGCTGTGATGATGACCATGAAGATGGTAATACTTACCTATTCCAGCAGGTGGAATGGTCCCTCTGGTGGGACCATCAAAATTCATGCTACCGGGCTTCCCTGGTGGCGCAGTAGTTGAGAGTCCGCCTGCCGATGCAGGGGACACGGGTTCGTGCCCCGGTCCGGGAAGATCCCACATGCCACGGAGCGGCTGGGCCCGTGAGCCGTGGCCGCTGAGCCTGCGCATCCGTGCTCCGCAACGGGAGAGGCCACAACAATGAGAGGCCCGCGTACCGCCAAAAAAAAAAAAAAAATTCATGCTACCTAGACCCTTGAGTC
This sequence comes from Lipotes vexillifer, assembly GCF_000442215.2. NCBI lineage: Eukaryota > Metazoa > Chordata > Mammalia > Artiodactyla > Lipotidae > Lipotes > Lipotes vexillifer. The sequence continues at coordinate 284,103 of NW_006796716.1, read as the reverse complement.
CTTGTTCTTTTAAGTACCTAGTCCTTGTTCTTTTAAGCCTCATTCTTCAGCATTCCTGTCATTCCTCGGAGCTCTCCCTCCTCCAAATCATCATAAAACAATGGCAAAAGCAGCTAATTAGGTTATTGCCCATGATCACCTAGAATTCCTGTATATCAATCAGTCTGCTGCTAATCCAGACAACACAAAGCAAATGAAAAATTCCAGGAGGGCAGGTAAAGTGGTTACAATGACAGGGACTTGGAAGGAGCAAGACCCGGATACTGATGACGAGGCAGCTGGGGGAGGAATTACATGGGGTAGGATATAGTTTTACACTTGGCCAGAGTATGAGAATATTTGTATCCGATGTAAATGCTCAGCAAAAGGCCCCCCGCTATTCAGGGTGCTTAATAATTAGATGGAGAGATTGGCCCTTTCTTCAATATCAATCATCCTCCTCTGCAAATACCCAATGAAAGGACCCCGTGAACAAAATGGCAACTATTATTCTAAAGATGCAGGCTAACAGCAAGCTCAGCAATATGGACTTCCTCTCACTAAGGCCCTTCTGTCACCAGCTATCACTCTAGACTGACCAGGATGCTGACATCAGTAATCAAGCTTGGACATGAAGGAGCACCGACACGATAACATACCTGTAGGAGGGCATTCAGCTACCTGGTGGCAGGTTGACTACATGGAACGCCTCCTATAATAAAGGGCTGTGCAATTTATTCTGTTGGAGCCACCCCTTTTTATGGATTTGATTTTGCTTCTGCTTCTTGGCCTACCAGGCCTCTCTGCTAGTATTGTCATCTGTCAAGTTACTGAATATGTTATTCAGTGTCTCACACTACATTGCTTCTGACCAAAGAATGTTCTCCCCCGGCAGAGAAGAAAGACAGTGAGCTGATTCCCATACAATTCACTCTCATCATGAATTCTATCACCCAGGAGCATCTGACTTTACAGATGTGTGGAAGGGATTACTGATGGCTCAATCCCAGTGCCAGGTGGAAGACAAGACCTTCAAGGTTCTTTCTGAAAGTTGTGCACCAGGGCTCAGCATATGGCGCTCTTGCCTCCAGAGCTAGAACACATGATGAATCCCTCACCAAGGAAGAAAATGTGAGAGAAGCAATTCTCATGAAGATACCTAATGACCCATTTATAAATGTTTTACTTCCTGTACCCATGATTTTGACTCTTTTAGGAGAGAGAGTGGAATTGGGAGCTGAGACCTACACCTAGATATTTCCCGCTATTCATTTATCTGGGACAAATGTGGTTACCCCATTGTCTGGGAAAACTGACTGAAGTGCCAAGGAGAATTGGGCTGCTATTACACAATGGGGAGTAGGAAACGAACAGAGGGAACTCAGGGAGTCCCTGGGACAGTCACACCACTCTGATCTGCAATAAAGGGTGATGGGAGACGACAGCAACTCTGCTTGGGCAGGTCCACCAAGGGCTCAGGATGCAGATGCGGGTCATCCTAACCTGTCCAAGAGCCCTCCATTGGCTGCGGTGCTGGGAAATGATGAGGGAAAGTGGAACAGGTACCGGAAGAGAGAAGCATTACAGACTGGTGGAACGCCAGCTCTTGTCCCATAAGTAGTTCAAGCTTTCATTCATTCACTCAACAAATATTTACTGCATGCCTCCCATACACCAAGCACTGTCTGGGACAAGGGGCAAAGTAATGAAGAAAACAAAATTCCCTTTCTTCATGGGGTTTTTGCAGATAATAAACCACATAAATAAGTAAAATGTATATTACGGTAGAAGGCGGTAAGGAGCACGGTGGGAAATGAAGGCAGAGAAGGGAAATCGGGTGTTGGAAAAGCAGGGTTATGATCTTAAACCAAGAGGTCAGAGCAGACATCCCTGAGAAGGTGTCATTTGAATAAGGATATGAAGGACATGAAGGGACAAGCCATGTGGCTATTTCCAAGTGGAAGGACTAGCCAGTGCGCACAGCATGTGGTGGGGATAAGCCAGCCCTGCTGGAAGAACAGTGCAGAGGCAGGCTGGCTGGAGCAGAGTGAGTGAGAGGGATAGGGTCACAGGCAGGGAGTCACAGGTGCCAGATCACGGGTACCCTGCAGGCACTTTGGGGAGTTTGGTTTCTAGTGGAGACTGCTGGAAGCCCCTGGGGGTTAGGGCAGGATGGTGTCTACTGACATGACATCCTTTTCACAGGTTACCTGTGTCTGCTGTGTTGAGAATCGTGTATAGTGGGCAAGGGGAGGTGCAGGCAGGCACACTAGGATGTTATGCAGCGAGCCTGGCAGGAGCCGGTGGTGTCTGCATCAGGGTTATAACCGGGAAGGGGTGCCGAGTGGTTGGATTCTGGATGGAATTTGAAAGTAAAATCACTGAGACTTGCTGACAGATTTGATACAGCATAAGAAAGAGAGGATGTCAAGGATGCCCCTAAGGTTTCTGGTCTAAGCCGCAGAGATGGGAAGGTTGCACAGGTTTTAGGGGAAGAGACCGGGAGCCCACTTTGGACCTGGACCAATAGATATACAAGTGGAGACAGAGACGGGTGGGTAGATACAGATAATGCACGTGGTCAGTAACAAATACGCCTTTTTGTATTTTGATTAATTTTCCTCTTCTTTCCTCTTCTTTTTGCCTCACACGCAGTGGAGGCTGGGTGGGTGGTAGTTAAATTAGCCATCTACTTCGTAGACTGCCGAAGATCCAGACGGGCTCACGCACAAGTGGAGGCAAAGTAAATATCAAGCAGAGATTCTGAACGTGGAACTGGAAGCATGCGTGATAGGGGTTTAATTTGCTCTTCTTTGGTAAAGAGGTGGGATACTTTCAGTTGTACAGGAATATTGAATTGTTCAGTGATGGTACTTTGAGAAATACATGTAAGGGAAGTGTGGCTGTAGATAACGTGTGGCAGCGGACAGTTATGGGCTTTTCTGCACCCATCCCCCCCTTCCTCCTGCTTCCTTCTGGGGTTACGGCCCTCAGGTCTCCGGGGTCATGAGGATAATGATAGTGCCTGGGACCATATACCAGGTCTGCAACTTCCAGCTTTAGGCATTTCGCACCAGTCTCTCAACCTGCAACTGGAAAATGATGGTTGACACTTAGGTGAGACTCAGTCTGGAACCTATGGACCATGGTCCACGTGTGGAGCATCTGGTTGGCTTGCCTTTCCCTCTGGATCTGATTCATTTCCCCAACGCACAGAACTCTCAGCCCTGAATCCACTCTAGTGGACTATGGTCTTGTCCTTTTGTCCTAATTCCTAGAAGGCTTTTCCAGACAATCAACATACAATTAATTACTGACTGCTGTTCTTTATTGGAATTCATTCACTTTCTTGGAAGCGTCCCAAAGTATCAGGGTGAATGAAGATGAGGTGTCAAAAGCCTATGCCAGAAAAGAGTCAGGCTGGGCAGACAAATATCCTGACACCTGAGACATCTTGACTATCATGAAAGCAAAGTAAGCCCGAGGTGGGCATCGGAAGCCAAAGAATGACCGAAGGGCTCAGAGATCTGAGGGGAAGGAGTTAGCAGATGACCAGGACAGTGGGTTCATGGGAGGGTAATGAGAATACATGCCAGAGGCAAAAGCAGTTCCTGGCTGACCTTGTTGCTTTTTTCCACCCTGTCACATGGATAATCTGGATCCATTTAGGAGACGCTGTAACACCTATTGCTTCCATCTGAGCGGCTCTCCTGAGTCTATGATTTCCACAGTCCTCCAACAGTAAGGATCATGCTGCCAGAAGCTTCAGAAGCTGCAAGTCCCTGCTCAGAGATTTAAAAACTGCACCAAGACCACAATTAGCCATGGTCTGTGCAACACAGAGCTTTGGAATGTTGGCACCCACTGCTACGAGACCAGTTTCTCCCTGTCCCTGCGCTCTACTGGCCTCAGCTCGCTGCCATCCTCAATGTCCCCTCCCTCACCACCTTGGAAATGAACCATTGCTGTCAATTTCCTGTCCAGAGTGACTTTCTGAGACGTGCTGGGGAGCATTTTATTGATGTTGGGAAAATGGAAAGCATCTCAATTTCTCTTGCACCAAGATTTTATTATTTCCTTTGAAGTGAATTTTCAAATACACCAGACTCATCTCTGCTCAAATGGAAGTATGAAAATGCATGTAAAAATCAAAAAGAAGAGCTTTCTTTGGCTGTGTCTCCCGTTTTGTAGCCTCCATGTCCTTGTTTGCCTGCCTTGCATTTGTTAATGGAAAGACTGCCTCTGTACATCCACCATCAATGGCCAAACAGAGCACCAAAATCCCAGGGAAAAATTATTCTGAGATATTTAAAGTCTTATTTCTCTCATCAATTTTAGCTATGTATCCTTCAGAGCCAGAAGTCATCCTAATAAAAGACTGCTGACTTTTTATGAACATTTTTCTCTATGTTCTATGATAACATGTATTACATTTATAATCAAATAAAACAATAAGCTATTTAAATCACATACCATAGGCCTCAGCTATGTGGAATGGGATAATAAAAATAAAATTATATTGGACTTGGAAGTGATATTTTAGGTCATCAAGAATCCTTCCATGGGAACTCCCTGGCCAGTGGTTAGGACTCCGCACTTCCACAGCAGGGGACCTGGGTTCGATTCCTGGTTGGGAAACTGAGATCCCGCAAGCCGCAAGGCACAGCCCACCGACCCCAGAAAATAAAAATAAATAAAAATTTAAAAAAGGAATCCTTCTGGAACAACAGTGATAGATGAGTATCCTTTTGAGGGACACTCTAGTGGTTAGGGTCAGGAGAGTTCATTTGCCATTACTAGTTTTCTGGATCTAATTAGAAATGTCTCCATGACAGGGTCAGGCACAAAGATATTTCCCTGCGTTGGTCTTCCCTAACCGCCACTGCCGGGTATGCTGAGGGGCCCACAGGGGAGCCAAAGAACCCCAGGTCTGCTCAAGCCAGAATGCTGCCCAGCAGCGTTGGCTTCAGTGTCTAGTGGCACTTGTGACAAAAGAACCTTGATCTAGACCTCAGATGGGTGAGCCCTGACCCCCGTGTACCTGTCAGTTATAGCTCTTCCTACACACCTAGGCTGCGTCACAGCAGCAGACTGGTCTCTGCTCGAATACTACTTTATTTGTTCGGTTACTCTGCCTCATGCTCCAGGCTTTTTCTGGGCTTGGAGCCCTCCTTGGAATGCCAGCCTATCCATACCTACTTAGCTCTTAGAGTCTTTGCAGGGCTCAACCCTGGTCCATTCCTGGAAGCTTGCTGGATCTTGCAAGGATGGAGAGAACTCAGCTAATTTGTACCAACTCCACTCTTCTCACTGAAGCTGGTACAGATGCTGCTGGTACAGGCATCTGCTCAACCACACCTGAGCCTAAACACTGTGTCTCAGCGTCTGGGGCAGACCTCTGACACTGGCTCAGTCTTGGTCACTTGTGCCTACAGCTTAGTGGTCAGTCTTGGCTGGTCCTCCTCCCACTGACCCTGAGTGGCCATCTGTTCCCAGTGTGCCTCACACACGTATGGAGCTTTTCAGATACGTGCAGACAAAATTGGATCTGGCCTGGTCAGCCACTGTACAGTATTGACCCCAGGCCCTGGCATTCAACGTATCTCATGTTCCATGGATGTGCACGGAGGCAGCAGTCATTCAACGGCTGTGTGAAGGGCTGGCTCCTTTCTCAGCAATTCTAGACCTAATCTCTACCCAAGAAAAGATGCAGCCTTCACTGTGACTGGAACAGGAATTATTCACTCTCCAGCCGGGACATCAGAAACCGGCAATTGTTTGAGGCTTTTGACAGGGAAGGATAGCTCTTTCTCGCTCATTTGTTGCTATCGAACTCCTGACTCAAACCACCTGCAGTCATTTCTTGACAAGCCAGCATTTCAGGACAAAACTTTTACCATTCCCCGTATGCAGGACATTCCACGAAATGGGATTCATGGAAATTCACAAGAAATGAAGCTATTCCTCAATTCAAGAACCAGAGTCCCTTGGCCCCCTAGTAAGTACCATCCAGCTTCAAGAAAAGTAACGAAAAGAAGGGCAGGGCAAAGCTTGGAAACTCTTTGTCACTGGGAGATCCTCTAAATAATGCCTTCTCTTTAGATGAGACAGTTTAGATGGCCAAATGTGAGGACATTCTGAGGAGAGATTGTGTTCATTCCCCAAAGGAAAACTGCAATGAAAGTAGTGGTGGAGTCCACATTTTTCACCGTCTCCGCAGCAAGCATATTTTATTAGGAAGGAACAAAAACTTGGCTGTCGGCTGAGTTAGTATACGGGCTTGGAAGCTCCGATTCACCAAGATGGGGCTGATGAGCCAGCCCTGTGGGATCAAGAGACCAGCAGAATATAGTTCAGAGAAGCAGGGGCCAGTAAACATCACCATCTCAGCTTCTATGCCTACACACACATGCACCCACAATTAAAACTAGCCATTATCTAGTAAGTAAAATGCATTCAAAGTGAATGCTTTATATTATTATCATTTCTATCCTACCCAGTTTATCTGCCTCATCTTTGTGAGAAATCGCAATCTTTATTTCTAATAGGTCCCCTTTAATCTAATTCACAGTGGTTTGATTTAATACTTAGTGAAAAGCCAGGTAAAATAATACGATGGAAAGCACCTACTCAAAACTCACCCGTGCTAAATATTGTCTCAAGCACAAAGATCCTAACTCCTAGGCCAGAGTTCTGCGCGTTCCATAATCTGACTCTGACCAAGGTTTCCAACCACATCTTCCAAAACTTGTATTTTACATTTTAAGGCATCTGTTATTTTACTGGCCCACATGCTTCTTATTTTCTTCTAGGGAATATGCTTCGTATTTTATTCCTCCCACCATTGCTTCTCCCAACTGTTCCTTCCCAGGTCCAAATGTGTGGTTTTAGAAGTGACATTCATATTCTTACAAATTTCTGTGTTTTCACAAGATTCCCCTTCTCCGCCCACGGAAGTTGGTACAACCTGAACTGGGCACTTGCATGGGATTTTAGATCTTGAACCAGAGTCTGAGTCCTGGGAGTATGCTAATAGGAGAGCCCAGCACCATGGTTCCCACCAAAAGGAGAAAGACAGTGCAAGTGACAAGCTGAGCGATTCAGCGGTGAGAGTAAGTGCTGGTGATTTCAAGCCACTTGTCCCCTTTGTCGCTGTGACCAGCTATGCCTCTGCCCATCCCACAGTTTTATGAGCCTTACTATAAATTTCCATTTTAACCCACACTATGGAAAGCTGATTTTTCAGTCATTTGCAACCACGATAATTCCAATGAACACATGTGGTGTGTGCTTTTCCACCCATTTGCCTGCCTTAGTAGTTGCTGTTTCCTCTCTAAGAATTTATTCTCTCATCTCTAACTCACAGAGTCCTATCTTTCTTTCAAGACTGAGTTTAAATGCCAGAGCCTTAATTGAAAATGGCAGCCCGTGTTCCCAGCTGAAGTGGTGATGCGCGCTTCTGCTCTATGGCACTCACTACATCTTTATGGCAGTGATGTTCTCTCTTATAATAAAGCTCTCTGTATGCATGTGTCGGATCTTGCCTCTTCTCCATTCATCGTTAAGTATCCTAAGGGCAGAGATGGAGTGATCATCGCTTTGCTCTTCCCCGTAAGATCCAGCAGTGAACTGTGATGCGAGAAGAAATATGCTTTTAGCTTTTTCTTGAATTGTATCTCCATCCGATTCCTCCAAGTCATGGGAGCAGAGTTGTGGAAGTAAAGTTTCCCAATCGAGCAAGTTCCGTCTGACGACACTGTGTTCTAAGCATTCAGATTTAGGCGCCTGGAATAGACACTTTACCCATGGCAGGGCTGCTTGACATACAGCCCCTCTTTTTTTTTTTTGTGGTACGCGGGCCTCTCACTGTTGTGGCCTCTCCCGTTGCGGAGCACAGGCTCCGGACGCGCAGGCTCAGCGGCCATGGCTCACGGGCCCAGCCGCTCCGCGGCATGTGGGATCTTCCCGGACCGGGGCACGAACCCGTGTCCCCTGCATCGGCAGGCGGACTCTCAACCACTGCGCCACCAGGGAAGCCATGGCTCACGGGCCCAGCCGCTCCGCGGCATGTGGGATCTTCCCGGACCGTGGCACGAACCCGTGTCCCCTGCATCGGCAGGCGGACTCTCAACCACTGCGCCACCAGGGAAACCCTAGCTCCTCTTTTAAATTCTTGCTCAAAACAAGTATGCAAGCACATCATTTCTGCAGAGCAGCATCACCCATGGGGATGTCCCATCATTCTGAGCCACTATGAGGTTATGGAATGACGTCGCTGGAGGGTCATCCAAATAGTACCCCTCGCTGAATTTGGGGCCGGGATCGGGAAACTAACAAGAACCCACAATCTATGGAAGTTGCTACCCTAAGAATCATCAAAATCATGCAGCCTGAAAGATCAATTGTCCAAATTAAAATTAAACGTATCCTATGCTTTTACTCACGTTGTTACTCTTGGGATGGCACCCATTCCAACCCTCCTTCCCTGACTATCGAAATCTTTCTTATCTTTCAGGGTGTTTCTCAAAACTCAAGTCTCCCTTAAGCATTTCCTCTGCCCCCACCACTGGGGGCATTTTCACCCTCTTCTGTTCCTCCTCAGTACCCTCCTTCCCCCCTCTCGTAGCTCTTATTGGTTAAGAGCATACATCCTGCTTTTCTTTCTATTTGTACTGTCCCTGTCTGTCTTCCCGAACAATGTACTGGCTGAAGTTTGTTCTTTTGGTGTCCTATTTCCCAGCATGAAGCCTGGCACAGATTAGGTGCTCAGTCAATATTTATTGTAGGCATCATCCTCTAATGGGAGGATGACAACAGGAAATATTTATCTTCTTGCATCTAGGTAGAACTGAACCTGATTAAGCAAGGCAGATAGGAGTCTGGGCAACTCCTCTGGCATTCCAACGGAGGAAAAATTCATAACTTATCTCAGCAAACACTTCTAACACCGGTGGAGTTTGTTCAGTGATGATAAATATGTTTGTACTGTCACTTCGTCTTCATCTGCTGTTTGCTCCTCTTTGCTGGACTGCAAAATCCTGGAGCAGATAGAAACTATTACCTTTCTTTACAACCTTCACTGTATCTAATGTAAGATAATGAGCAGAGCGGACAGGTAATAAATGATTAATTGATTGACTCAGTTAATAAACATTTCCTCAGCTTTCACTGACTGCCAAAGATAGATATAGGAACCAGGACGTTTCAGTCCAGTTGGAGATATTGTGTTTTATTACAGTTTGTTGTTGATGAATTTGAATCACAATGGAAACATTAATCAGGTCAATATGGGAACAAAGCAAGGGGTGATGAATTCTGCCCCAAGAAGTGCTTTCCAGAGGAAGGGATATTTAGGCTTCATTTTGCAAGTACTCTGGCCACCCAGAGGGGAAAAGACTTTAGGCTGATGGTCGTCTGTGAAAGCGTCACAATTTCATGCCTAAAAACAGCACGGCTGTGTTTGCCTGGCAAAACCAACCCATATAATGCCTTAAATGCCCACTGAATGGGTCTCGACTCCGAATATAGCATGACGGAGTGGAGATAGCCAGCTACAAAGTATCAGATGCTGGGTTCCGGGCCAGCAGTACAACTGCAAGAAAGTCTCATCCCCTCTCTGAGCCTTAGTTTCCTCATCTGTAAAACAGATACGACAACCCTAGTCAAATGAAAACTCAAGTAAGAAACTCTGCGATAGCCCCTAGAGGAAGTTCTTTCTTTGCTTTGCTCTAGTGCAAATACTCTGCTGGTATTTAAGGTTTCTCATGATCCACTGCTGTAGTCTCCCTTTATTCCTCTCCTTCAAAGACCTCATTGCTTTCATGCTGAAAGATAAACAGCAGCCCCACTGCTCACCCAAGGAGCAGTAGACAGAGCAATGGTGTGCAAGAAGCAGTTAAAATATAAAATAATAGCAAAGGGGCTGAAACTGCCCCTGACTGCCCATTGCTGCTCTCATTTTTATAGTCCATTAAAACCTACAATCACTGTAATGTTTATGCATTATTGGGGAGATAAATTGCATAATTTTCATTTTGCAATTTAAATGTAATTATGATCTTACTAATGACTAAAACCTGAATTTGCTAGACTGTCAGTTTTTCTAACCCTTGCCAAAATTATAGGTAATTACTTAAGGCTTAAAATAATTATAAGTCCATCTCTGAAATAATTAATGTGCACTTTCATGGTACAAAACAGCTAGCAATCAAACGACCTCCACTTACACTGCAAACCCATGCAATTAGTCCTATTGTGTAGGCCTGTGGAAATATACCCATTTGCAAGAGTCCCTTCAGTTGGCAAGCTGAAACAGAGTTGCTGTGTTTTATAGCGTCAAATAAGGGAGAATTCCCCTGTTGCCACAGGGCTAGAAAAAGAAAGCGAGCCACGAAAAGGTAAGAAATTCAATATTAATCGACACAATATGTACAACTGTAGCTGGTGGGAGCTGGGCTGAGAAGGGGGAGAAAAGTGTGGGATGCTGTCAGGGCTGGACTCGGAGAAATGGGGAATGATCTAGTTTGCACAAAGGAACTAAGTCTGGGGGTTTGGGGGGTGGTTATCACCTGTCTTCTGGTCCCTCTCTTCTTCTTTAGGGGGCATGCTAATTACATCACATAAATAAGGTGAGGTTTTTGCCTTGAGGAATAAACCCACTAATGTGTGTTACAAGACAGGCAAACAGAAAATTAGAACACGCTCTGGTAAGTGTTAACGAATTTTCACAAAGTATTGACAGATATGGGAGGTCTGAGCCCGGAACGCTGTTTCTCAGTACGGTGAGTCCTCGACATACAAACAGGTTCCATTCCAAGACAGCGTTCATAAGTCCAGTTTGTTCATAAGGCCAACCAAGTTACCCTAGGTACCCAACTAACATAATCGGCTATATAGAACTGTACTGTACTGTAATAGGTTTATAATACTTTTCACACAAATAATACATAAAAAACAAACACAAAAAATAAAGAAGACATTTTTAATCTTACAGTACAGTACCTTGAAAAGTACAGTAGTACAGTACAACAGCTGGCATACAGGGGCACGTTCACATCTTTGAAAGTTTGCAACTTGATCGTTCCTATGTAGGGGAGTTACTGTATTTATTATACGACTCACAAAGAACTTTTAAAGGCTGCTGAGACTGGAGCGGGCCAGTAAGGAAAATTCCAGGAAACTATACACCCTCGTGCATCCATGTTTTCCCCAGGGTTAGGGTTCTTGGTAAGTCGGAGCAATGGTGAGCATCTCTTAGTCACAATGCCAAATGTTCTTGATTTAGGAAATACTGGGAAACGAGTTCCCGGATCCACCGCCTTCTCGATATTCTGTATTGGCTATTTGCCTCTTCAGCTCCTTCTAACCTCATTACACTCAGCTTCACTCCTGTCTCCTCCAGACGCTACAGAGCCTCTGGACGTTTCCCTCTTCACACCAAATTTAAGCTTGTTTGAAGAATGTTGTTTTTATTAATTTTTTGTGTCAGTGTGGCTGGGCCATGGACCCAGATATGTGGTCAAACATTATTCTGGGTGTTTCTGTGAAGGTGTTTTTGGATGAGATTAACACCTCCACTGCCATCACAATTGCCCTCCAACCCAAACCGCTAAAACTCCAGCCTATCTGGCCTTATAAAAGAATAACCCAGAACTTTGGGTCAGGAAGGGTCCATGCTCTTCGCAAAGCCCATCTGTTCTGCTTTACCTTCTGCTCATCTGTCCTCTCATCTCTTACCAGCAGGCTGGGTGGAGTCCAGTCCATGGAGGACACACAGTGTCAGGGCAGAAGTGACCTGGGTCATGGTGACCCATGACCTGTACGGGAAGGATACTCTTCCTGAACCACTGCTATTCAGATCCTCCCCTGGAATAACCTTAAAAAGGGGCGGGGGGGGGCAGCTGTCCAGTGAGGTGAGATTGCGGAGCCTGACGGACGTCTTCTCTTCCACCTTTATGACAAAAGAGTTTTTAAAGATTTTTTTTGATGTGGACCATTTTTTTCAAAGTCTTTACTGAATTTGTTACAATATTGCTTCTGCTTTATGTTTTGGTTTTTTGGCTGCGAGGCCATGTGGGATCTTAGCTCCCCAAACAGGGATCGAACCCGCACCCCCTGCATTGGAAGGTGAAGTTTTAACCACTGGACCGCCAGGGAAGTCCCCAAAAGAGTTGTAAAACTACTTATATTAAGGGACACGCCTTCTACATGCCAGCGTCGGGGAAAGGCATCTATGAAGACACGTCTACCCTTTCCACTTTTTAGAATTTTCTGTCTTTGGACCTGTGATGTAAGTAGCGTCACGTGTGCTGGGGCAGGTGGTAGTGGGGGTATTAGTCCCCCTTCCTTTGGATTTCTGTTTGAATTTGTTTTTTGTGTTTTGTTTTTGTTTTTACGTCCTGTACTTATCTGATCCAGGAGTAGAGCATGACAAGAGAGGGCAGCTGGCAAGGAGGGATAGTCCTCTCTGTTTCTTACTATCCCCGCAGCACATTCTCCAATGACAAGGAAGGCATCTGTGCAGAAAGCAAAAGCTGGTCTAGAGCAGGCAGAGTCCATCCATACGAGCCCCCTTTTCAGGCACTGGAACCTTGACTGTGGCCTGACATTTCAGAGGACCCTCTGCAGAGCTTACATTTAAAAAGTAAGACCAGAAAATCTCCTTCTTGGGATGCCTAAGCGGAGAGGCAATTGTTCCATCTGGAAGCAAAGAAAGTGAAATCTAGGATCCTGGATACATGACAGACTATGGGCACCCATATGCGGGGACTCCACACCCCTGTGTCCCCTTCCTCACTTGGTGAATGTATAGGGTTCTTAATGGGATGCAGTGTGGTATAGGAGACCCTATCGCTTCTGCAGAAAAAAAAAAAAAAAATCACTGATATTCAGGGAGTTAAGGGATTAAATTCCAATGTAAGTCCTCCACTCAGTGCTGTGTCCTCCTAGGAAAGTCATTTTCTCTCTCTGGCTTCACTTTTGCTAAATTAGGAGTTAAAGGCTCCAGTCCTGGCAGATTTTGATTCTAAGATCTGGCTCTACACACCAGGACCTCCCGTAAATGGTGAGAGATTTATGTTTCTTAACTATAATCAGCAGCTTAGTGAAAAAAAACCCCGCAGCTTTTGCAACAGGGAGATGTTACACCTCCACGCTCTGCCATGGGTGGGATGTTGGCATGGAGGATTGCCTGACATCTGCGGTTTCTGGAGAAGCCATCCAATACCACCTCAAAATCCCCCAAAGCACGTCTGGCTGCATCCCCGACCTCTTCTGCACAAATAGCAGCGCCGTTGCCAGTTGTTCTTAAACGAACGCTCGCTAGATTCCATCTCTTCACACAATAGGGCTCTGCACTGGCCCCACTGAAGTTTAGGAATCTGTGGGAAGAAACCTTACCTGTGCTGTCAGCTTCACACCTCATCACCCTCGAGCAAAGGGCCTGACTCAAAGGACAGCACAGACTCTGCTGCCAAGTATGGCAGGAAATTTTCCTCCAAGGCATGAATTTCTCATCACTTGGCATGTCACTCTGCAGTGGTACTCAACCCCCTTGAATCCACGATGTGATGGCATATCAAGACCCAAGGAGCACCTCCCTCTCAACTTAGAGGGGTGAAAATCACATCCCTGGTGGCTCCAGCCCCACCCAAACTCATACCAAAGACTTGAAAACCACTACCTTGGCATACGTCATCTTTTTTTTTTTTCCTTTTTTTGCTGCCTGTGCTTCCGGTATCATATCCAATAAATCATTGCCAAATGCAATGTCACGAAACTTTTGTCCCACGTTTGCTTCTAAGAGTTTTATTGTTTTAGTTCTTTGTTCCATTTTGAGTTAATTTTTGTATATGGTTTAAGGTAAGAACCCAAATTCATTCTTTTACATGTGGGTATCCAGTTTTCCTAGCACTATTTGTTGAAAAGGCTGACCCTTCCCCATTGAATGGTCTTGACACCTTTGTGGAAAATCAACTAACCACATGTACAAGGCTTTCCATTCTATTTTTGAGTATCAGTTGGCTTGGAAGAATTAGTCTCTGATAGTGCTGAAAAAATGATCACCTGGAGCAGCAAGCATATTTTCTTGGGTAAATGTTATTTTTTCAGTCTGTTTACTCTGAATGAGAAGATCTCTAACATACTTTTATCGATTTGTTATTGATATTTATTTGTTGATGGTATTATCATTTTCCGCTTAAATCCGTTATCACCCGGCAAGGTGAACCGCGACTTCTTCACTGAATAATCCTGAAATTTTCAGATGAGCACTTGGGAAGGTCTAGGATTTTTGGGAGGCTGTGACCTTGGACTGTGGCGGAGAAGGAGGCATTGAGCAGCTAACATCTTGGTCTGTTGGGAGTTGGTAGCAAGTGGCGCTGCTGGAAGTGTAATACCTATGGCATTACACCAATATATGCCTTTATTCCTTGGGGGCATATTTTGGGCATCTGAAAACCGATGTTTATTGTACTTTAAAGTTTTCAAATTGTTTACACAAATGATGTCTTATATGGTTTCCATGATCACCCTATGAAGTAAGCCAGTTAGATCTATCTATCCATTTATAGCTCTACATGTATGTATGTATGTATGCATGTATCTATCTATCTATCATCTATCTATCTATCTATCTATCTATTAAATCACGCCCAAAGCTCACAGCCAGTCAGTGGAGGACCTGGAACATGAGTTCTGACCTCTGACCCTGAGGTTCTTCTTTTCCAGTGCACGGCCAGAATATGGCACCTGCTCTTCTAAATTAAATTGTTTCTAGAAATGAATTAGACAGTCTTCTCCCTCCTGGTTATGGAAAAATGCGTGTCAGGCTCCTTGCGTTATGCGGGCCTCTCACTGTTGTGGCCTCTCCCATTGCGGAGCACAGGCTCCGGACGCGCAGGCTCAGCGGCCATGGCTCACGGGCCCAGCCGCTCCGCGGCATGCGGGATCCTCCCGAAACGGGGCACGAACCCGCGTCTCCTGCATCGGCAGGCGGACCCTCAAGCACTGCGCCACCAGGGAAGCCCTTGGCATACGTCATCTTTGAGCCAACAGGAGCCTGGCTGAGAGCGGGCGGGTGGAATGTGGAGGCAGATGGTGGACCCCCAGCTGCAGGAGGCCATTCGTGTGCTCACTGCATTCTTACGCCCCAATTTCTTCCCTGGATGATCACTCCATTTTCTCACAACCAGAGTGTCACTCAACTGTGGGCAAAGCTACAGAATTTTATATGATGGAGAGAAAGAACAAAGAACAGCAACCTTTGGAATCCGATGCATTTGATTCAATTCCAGCTACGATATCCTTAGCTCTAAGGTGTTGGGCAAGTTACTAGGTATTTCTTGGTCTCGGTTTCTCAGTATGAGAGATTGGGATGATAATTTTCTGGAGCAGTTGTTATAAGCATCAGTAATGGTTCTTAAAAGGTGCACATAGTAGGTACTTAATGCATGAGAGGTGTAATAATCATTATGTCTAAGTCCAGGCATTTCGGGGACTATTTTTAAGTCCTACCACTTACCCATCAAACAGAGCTTTCATGCCCCCTCGCGGTACCTGTCATGGTTTTACCATTGCCTTCCATGTACTGTTTTTTCTTCTCTAACCAACACTTCAGTTGATTTAGTCTGGTTGCAGTCTCAACTCCAGGTTCACCTTCAGACACTACCTGTGAACTCTTCCCTGACCCTACTCTGGAACCTGCAGGCCAGATGCTCTCACCCACCCAGGCTTGGGTCCCAGACCCTAGTCCATGGAGAAGCAGGTACCCAGTGTGGGTCCGTCCTTCTGGTAGGGTTTGTAGTGGTTCCCCACGGGGATGAGCCCAGACCTGAACTTCAATGCTCTGCTTGGATCCAGACATCACACCTCTTACCAGGCCTTCTCCCCAGGAGGCCTGAGCCTATGGCCTGTATGCCCAGCCGTGTCTACTGGCCCGAACCAGAAACCACCTCTTGCCTGACATCACCCCAAGTACACGCAAGCTCAGAAGGACTCTGTCTCAAGGGCCTACAGCAGAACTGATATCACTATGAACACTGTCTGCTGCAAGCCTGAGCTGACCCCAGCTCTTCAAACATTTATGTGGACTGTTGGTTCCCCAGATTTGGCCGGATCTTTCTCCCTCCTCTTCAAACCCAGAGTGCTGAAGTTGTATTCACTACTTACAAGCCCAGCAGAAATATGGCATCTCGGGGCTTCCCTGGTGGCGCAGTGGCTGGGAGTCCGCCTGCCGATGCAGGGGACACGGGTTCGTGCCCCGGTCCGGGAGGATCCCACATGCCGCAGAGTGGCTGGGCCCGTGAGCAATGGCCGCTGAGCTTGTGCGTCCGGAGCCTGTGCTCCGCAACGGGAGAGGCCACAGCAGTGAGAGGCCCGTGTACCGCAAAAAAAAAAAAAAAAAAGAAATATGGCATCCCTAGGCTGTGTCACTTTCCTAGCATAGCAGCCCAAGAGGGAACCATGATTCCTTACCAAGGGGAGACCAGTTTTAAACCTCCATCGGGTGCAGCATGAAGGATCACCTCTATTTTATCAAACAAGACATAGTGGACCAATTGAGGAACTCTCGTAGAATGATCACTATTCTTTATGTAAAGGGATAAAGTTATTTTTGTGCGTATGGCTGGAAAACGTCTCTTCCGTTCTCTGGGTCTGTTACAAAAATTGTACTCCAAGTCACAACATTGTCTGGGAAATCCTTGAGTAAGTCTTCAAAAATAAGGAAATGATTCTAGGGACATTGAACTCCAGAGTCTCTGCAAGTGAACCCATCACTTTCTTTCTTTCTTTCTTTCTTTATTTTTTGCGGTACGCGGGCCTCTCACTGTTGTGGCCTCTCCCATTGCGGAGCACAGGCTCCGGACGCGCAGGCTCAGCGGCCATGGCTCACGGGCCCAGCCGCTCCGCGGCATGTGGGATCCTCCCAGACCGGGGCACGAACCCGTGTCCTCTGCATCGGCAGGCGGACTCCCAACCACTGCGCCACCAGGGAAGCCCGAACCAATCACTTTAAACAGTATCTTTGGTTATAACAAAAGTAAAGGAATAGCTTCTGCTTTCTCCCAGCCTCCTTGTCCTTCACATGGCTGGAGTACAAAGAAAAAGCAAACCCTTTTTACTCTCAATTGAAGGTAATGGGATACTAATGACAATTTAGGGAATATCTTTTTAAAAGAAATGGATTTCTTTCATTGAAGAAAGGGTCTTTTTCCAGCCACATTTGGTTGTTTCTCTACTGTAGCCCCCTGCCCCAGGCTAACAGACCTTTTCGCTAGCCTCCTTCTTTGTATCACTGTAGTGACCTCGATGGAGGCCAGGCTCTGCAGCTTCAGTTTCCCTCTCAGATGGATCAAAAAGCAGCCCTCCTTCCACTGTGTCATCATGGGTCTATGATGGTCACCATGGTGGGCTCCCCAGGGATGTTGGCTGGCAAGAGCAGGCGTAGAGTCTCCCAGAGCTGCTCGAAAATCAAGCTGTGACGTCAAGAGAGCTTACAGTAGTAGAAACTATACTGAGTTCCGTTCTGATTCTGCTCCGTACCCAACCCATTTCCAGAGCACCTCTCCCCTTCCCCCTCTTCCCTTCTCCTGCACCGGAGCCCGCCTATTCCTGCCTTCGGCCCAGTAGATAGTTCTTAATCCAGCGGAATCAAGCCTTCCTTCGTGGATGTGCGACGATGGTTAGATTGGCTTGGATTTGCAAGCCAAGCCATTGAGTCCCATTTCTGAACATGGCCGACAAGCCCTTATGTCTTTCAAAGACAAGACACAGCAACTTCCAGCCCACTTTGCATTCCCACGCTAAGGAGCAGAATGGGGGAAATGGAGGATCAATTGTGGAATCCGTCTTCACTGTGCTCCCTACTGTGTGGCACGTGCTGTGTACCGAGGGTCGAGGGTCGGGGTAGGATGTCATTAGCACGCGCTGAGTGTCCATCATGCAGCCAAGCACCTCCTGGAGCATCCTCTTTAGTAGCAAAGAAAGTCATTTTTTTCAGAGTTGGGTTTTCGGGGTAGTGTTAGATGAAAAAAAAAAAAAAAAAAAAAATAGCAGAAGGGCCGGTTGTCGGCGAGATAGGGGGAGAGCTGTGACAGCAGATCTGCAGACCTCACTCAACTTCATCCAGGACAAGGTGTCACATTCGATTGCATTTAATTAAACTTAACTCTACATTCCATTTCGAAATTGTGACATTTAAAATTTTACACCAATGTAAAAGATTTTCATTTTGTCATAAAAAAGTGTCAGTCTTCACAAGAGATAGAAACATCCCCCCCCCACTGCCAACACCCCGTCAAAGAGCTCTTGTCACTGTCCCTTTAATTAGACGCTCATTAATAAATCTATCTTGTTCTCAAATCCCCACACACTTGGTGAAGTGGTTCATTAGCACAGGAAGAGGCGAGTTAGATTTCCTCTGATAACAGCATCTGTCACTAAGCAAATTAAGGCAGGATGTGCAAATGTATCTTAAGCCGGACATGCTCCTGTGGGGTGGGCTGAGGGGGATCTTTAAAACTACAGTCTCACATCCTCAGTGTACGGGGCCCTCAAGTATCTTGCCTTGTTTTCCCTGTGAAGACATTTTTATTGATTAGAACGTCCATGTGGATACAGGGCTTGTCAAACCTTGTCACTATTCCTAAAAGCAACAGAAAGTCATGAGCCATGGACTCTCTGAAATCCATGCATTTGTTTATTTATACAATTAACATTGATGGAGCTCCTGTTCCAGACCTCGGGGAGGCAGAAAAAGAAGAAAGACACAGGGAAGGCATTCTGAATTCTGTGTCCCTCAACATGAAGGCAGCTGGGACCATAGACATGCCCACCGCTGAATGCCACCGCAGCCAACCCACCATACATTCATTCATTCATTCACTCATCCCCTCATTCATTGAGCAAGTGCCAGGAGCCAGGACCATTGTGGATGCTAGAGGTACAGCCGTGAACAGACCAATGTCCCGGGCCTCAGGTAGCTTACATTCTAGGGGATGGGGGAGACCAGCTACACACTGTAAGTTGGCAGAGACAAGAAAGCAGGGTAATGAGATGGAGAGAGAGGTGTGGAGCTCTGCAGGTGCTGATCTCTTTAGGGTGATCAGGAAAGGTCTGAGACAGTCACCTTTGAGCAGAGGCCATAATCCGCTGGAGGACTGAACCACAAGATCTGAGAGCCCTGCAAAGATCTGCAGAAAGATTCTAATATCTTGAGGGAAGAAGCAGAGCAAAGGCAGTCTGGCTTTAGGGACTGTGCTTTAACCACCAGCCCCTCCAGACCCTCCTGCCCTTGCCATTTGCGTGTATGAACTTTGAGGGCATTAAGCTAAGTGAAATGAGTCAGACAGAGAAAGACAAATACCATATGATCTCACTTACATGTGGAATCTAAAAGAAAAAAAAAAACCTCATAGATACAGAATTCGTCATGAGTGGCAACAGATTGGTGGTTGTCAGACGTGAGAGCTGGCAGGTGGGCCAAATGGATGAAGGAGGTCAAAAGGTACTAAATTCCAATTATAAAATAAGTAAATCATGGGGACGTAATGTACAGCATGGTGACTATAGTTAATAATACTGTATTTTATATTTGAAAGTTGTTAAGAGAATAAATCTTAAAAGATCTTAAAAGTCCTCATCACAAGAACAAAAGTGTGTAACCATGTATGGTGATGGGTGTTAACTAGATTATTGTGCTGATTATTTCACAATATTTACGAGTATCGAATCATTAGTTGTACACCTGAACCTAATCCAACGTTATCTGTCAATTACACCTCAGTGAAAAATATAAGTGATGCCAACTGACAACATGGCAGTGTTATTCCCATGACCCCCCAGGCAGCTTCCAGGAAAGCAAAGTCTTTGGGTTCTGGGGGGAGTGTGGTTGCAAAGCTGAAGCTTAAAGAACCCAGGAGCCACGCTGAAGTTGGAGGAAAACCAGGAGAGCACGCGGTAACCTAGAATTCCCGTGAAGACAGTCATTCCAGACAGAAGGGGTGAGTAATTGTGCCACACTCTGCTGAATCCTGAGTCAAATGAGCACAGAGAAGTGACCATCGGATCTGGCAGAAGGAAGATGGTTGCTGACTTTGGCAAGAGTGTTTCCGTGGGTGGTGAAGACAAATACGTGATCGCTGTGAGTTGAAGAGAGACCATGAGATTAAGGAAGAGGAGTTGGGCTCTAAAAGGGAGCAGAAACCTGGGGCAGTAGCTGAAGGAGAAGGCAGGCCCCAGGGAGGGCATTTTTAAAAGGATGTGAGCTTTGGCAATACCTTCATAAGCTGATGGAAACGGCTCTGGAAAGAGGGAGAAAACCAGTGCGGAAGAGAACATGATAATCGCAGGAAGGGCATGTGTTTGAGTGGTGACATTAGTCTTACATCAGAGCCAGACCATGTCATCCACTCTGTAAGGAGGGAAGGCAGAGAATGTGTGTAAACTGCAGCCAGGCGGGTAGATAACATGGCGGCAAATCCGGGCCACTCTCCCACTCCTTTTATTTTCTCAGTGAACTATGACGTCAGACAGGCCTGAGGAGGAGGGAGTGAGAGGTCGGAGGATGTGGGAGAATCCACTCTGGAGATGTAATGGGGCACCTGGGCAGCGCTGAGGTTCCACCTGAGAATTGTAGTCATGAATTTAAAGGGAGAGCTGTCAGCTCTGTAGGGTGATCTTCTGTGGCCGTGTTCAGCGCTGGGCACAGGGGAGAGGTTGAAATTTGAGTTGGAGGAAGTTAGGATGGTGAGATGGGGGAGTGGGGTATAAGGATGAGCGCAAGGGAGGGATGATAAGGATGGAGTGTGGAATCCAAGCCAGACCGGGTAGGAAGTGAACACACAAGAGGTGGGACAGAAGAGTGGCAATGTCAATGAACTGGAGGACCCGATGGCATCAAAACAGGGGTATGAGAGAAAGTGAGCGGGAAACATGGTAATGGTTGCCTTGGTGATAGTTATCCTCTGCAGGTGGAAGTCTTCTTGTATCTTGCTGGTGACCCTGAGGCCAGTCATTATCTTGTCCATGTACTAGGGCTTGCTGAGGATAAGGGCTGGGACCAGGACAAATGGAGTCCTAGGAAGTCACTGGCTAATGCAGGAAACCCTAAAGAGTCAACTTTGATTGACCTCCACTAAGAATGCGTTACAGAAATCAAAATAAGTCGAACGAGGAATTATGACATAAATCTGAGGGCAAGAACCTGGTACCAAATGGGAATCAAAAGTGCATCCAGAGCAGAGCATGTGAAGCTGGAAGTGAGTAGAAATCAGAGGGTCTAGAAGGAGCATGTGGTGTGGACATGTCCATGTGTAGACGTGTCAATGCACAAAGGCCCAGGTGGTCCTCTGAATTCGCTAGTGTCCCAGCCATTTCCATACTTAGGTGTCTCTGCACTTGGATCTCAAAGGCACACAGTGTGTCTTTTAATAGCAGTAAGGTGTCACGGTCCCATGGGTGGTGAACAATACGGTGGAACAGAGGATAGTGGGGCAACCCAGGTCAGTGACCACTGGGCAGGGCTACACTGGGCTATGTGGCTGGTAGGATAGTGGCCATTTCTGAGGATTCAAGTGAGAAACAGACTACACGCTCCGCTTCTCCCAACTCAGTATGTACAGGGCAATGAGACAGTCAAGGTGATGAAGCAAAGTAAGGGCAATTAGGAACACTGGGCTCTAGAGACGTTATGATCTAGAACAGTGTATTATATTTCAAACATTAGTGTGCAAAAGAATTACCTGGCAAGCTTCTTAAAGTACAGGTTCCTGCGCCTGGCGACTCTGATTGTGTGTGTCAGGAACAGTGCCCATGTATTGCATTTCTAAATAGCTCCCGGGGGATGCAGATGCTGCTAAACCCTGGACCACACTCTGAGTAACATTGGTAAAGGAGAAAATGACGAGGAAAAAGAAAAGAGGAATCAGGAACACAGGCGGCCAAAGGACACACCAAGGAGAGAGATAGGCTGAAGATAATTTTCAGGGCCTTCCCCATTTGTGAAGCTGTTCTTTGTGGGACAGTAGCCAACCTTTCAGAACTCAAGGTACGGCTGGATCGTGAAGGCCTGCTATACCATGCTGATTAATTTGGACTGTTTCCTTCAGGCAATAATTGTTTTTTATAAATTTATTTAGTTTTGGCTGCATTGGGTCTTCATTGTGGTGCATGGGCTTCTCACTGGGGTGGCTTCTCTTGTTGCAGAGCACGGGCTCTAGGCGCACAGGCTTCAGTAGTTGTGGCGCACGGGCTTCAGTAGTTGTGGCGCACGGGCTTAGGTGCTCCACAGCACGTGGGATCTTCCCAGACCAGGGTTCGAACCCATGTCCCCTGCATTGGCAGGTGGATTCTTAACCACTGAGCCACCAGGGGAGTCTCAGGCAATAATTTTTTGAGAGTGGAAGTGATGACAGAATGAGAATAATGCTGCAGGAATGTTATTTTGGCAGCAAATTGCAGAGAAGACTGGAGTCATCACAAGGGAGACTAGAAGGAAGGTTATTACTCAGTAAGAAATGGGAGGATTATAAAAAGACGAGGAGCAGAGAGAGAGCAGGGGAAACAGGAGAGTAAGGCTGAATCTGGGAAATGATTAAAAAAAAAAAAAAAAAACAGATCAATAGGGCTGAATGACAAATTACCTGCAAAGAAACAAGTGATGGATGATGATTCAGGATTTTAGACCTTCTGATCTTTTATCTTTGGGACAGTTTTAGAGAAAAATCACCAGGAATATATCTGCTATGTGGATGTGGAATCAGAGACAAGAATTAAGAAGTGAATTTGCAAAGAACACCTGGTTTATCACATAAGAAACATAACAGTTCTTTAAAGTAAAACCCCACAAAATTACTACTCTTACAGTTAGTCCATTCATGATGGAAAAGCATTTTTGGACATGATTTTCGTATTCACAAACATGTCATATCCTTAGACATCTGAAACGTGAAAGTCAGAGGTAAGCTTGTTTCGTTGTGAGTCTGGAACATACAGGAAGGGTGCAAGGGTAAATAAGCTTGTTATTTTTGGTTCTCTTGGGTTCTGGTTTGGTGTTTGATTGCTTTGGCTTTGTTTTCTGAGGCGGGTACTCGAGATGCGTGATGATAACTCCTACTGGTACAGGAAGTGTCTGCTTTGTTTGCTGCTTTCCTACATTCTTGTTCTGAAACAAGAGACGGTGAAGCAGGGTAGGAAGCGCTCTGAGCCGGGGGTCCGGAGACCTCGCTTGGGGACATGGCAAGTCATTAACTATGTAACTCAGGCCCCTCTTGACAAGGGAATTAGCTTCACAGGCTCCCAGGTAGCTTCCAGAGCTGACAACAAACGTAGAGCTGGGATTCTACTCCATTTCAAACACATCCTATTTCTCCAGAGCATATCAACCTCACCATGAACTATACTCAACAGGGCTCCTGGAGAACGCAACATCCTGCCTTTCCCGCCCCCTCCCTCCCCCTCCCTCTCCCCTCCTCCCTTCCCTTCCTTTCTTTTCATCCTGTGCACTTCTCTTCCGTCCTTCCCTCCACCACAGATACACTCTTAGGCTCTCTTTTGGTCTCACCTTCTGCACAGGAAGAATAGAAATTACCCATGTGTGTGCCCCACCCCCTCTTTTTTCCTATATCTCGAATTTTCCTTGCTAAATCTGCTACCAGTAGGTGAGAGGCCAATATTCCAGATCCACTCCTTTGCATAGAGACACTCTCTACAGAAGCCTTTTACAGCAATGTGAGTCATCCCCCAAAGGGCGATGGTATACTAGTATTTGCTAATTCATCAGACGTCTATCAGGCATCTCACCGAGCACCGAAGCATTGGAAGGCAGAGGAGAGAAGAGGCGTTTCTGAACTGAGCTGGGCTCAGAGGGGTAAGAGGTATCGGACCCTGGCTAGTCCCAGCTATGAAAACATCCGCCCTCTCTTCCGGAGAGAGGAGACAAGCTCTGAGCCCATCTCTACGTTACTGTGTAACCCAAAGTCACCATCTTCTGAGTTCTTAGCATCCTCGGTTATAACATCAGATGTGGGAAAAGTTCCGGAATGATGGCTTTCAGAGTACGAGACAAAGGGGAACAGAAGCAAAAGGAAAGAGACTAATGGAAGCAAATCTACTTTACTGTTTTGCCCATGGCCAGCCAAGTAGGAGTGCAAGTTACTCATGGTTAGACAGTAAATTGAGACAGTCCAGGCTTATGCCTGGGATTCCAACTTAATTATTAGTAACGTCCCCTTCACTTTGAAAAGCATCACAGCACAGATCAAAAATTATATGCTCATCCATTCATAGTGAATGTTTCCCAAGGACTCAGAAGAACTGGTGCCCTCCTGCCTCTGCCACGCAGGCTTTCTTTCTTTCTTTCTTTCTTTCTTTTTCTTTCTTTCTTTCTCTCTCTCTCTCTCTCTCTCTCTCTCTCTCTTTCTCTCTCTCTCTCTCTTTCTCTCTCTCTCTCTCTCTCTCTTTCTTTCTTTCTATTTTTTTGTCTTAGCTGAAGCCAATCAAATCCAGCTTATTTCGTTTGACTAAAATACACACATGTAAAGCAGCCATTATCCCAAATCAATACTCCCCAAATGCATTCTTGCAGCCAGAGCCTCATAATTAGAGAGCTGACCTTGACCTTTGGCTGTTGGCCTCGGGGTACCACCTATTCTAAAATGTATAAGGCAAAAGAGCTTTATGCTTTGAGACCAATAGGGATGAAATCAGCTTAGGATAGAAATCCTTAAAACCGAAAGTGACGGAAAGGTTTCCATGTCAGGTATTGCCGCGGAAAAGCTTGATGAATGTTTGGGGTTTCTTAACCCAGGCACTTGTGGCCAATCTCCCATGATGACTATCATATGTAAGGTTGCAAATGGAAGGCACCGACTCCCCCCACCCCCCGCCTGGCAGTAGCAGCCATGATATCCAGTCTTGTCATTGGTCAGTGAACAGGCTTCCTCCCTCCTGCTTCTCACTCTGAATAATTCTTTTCCCCAATAGGACGATAACTTCCTCATCTTGGCTCTGCAAGACCTCCATTTTATGAGATCCCGGAGGCTCAAAGCAGCTATCTACCATCCAAAATAGCCTCTGCGTTCATCTTCAGCAGAGGATCTCCAGCTCCTTCGCAAACAAGCATTATTACAACCATTTTATAAAACCGAGACAGAGAGAGCTCCCCGGTGCCTCTTAGGAGTGGTCTAGTGTGGCGGTCTTCTTAGCAGGCCACACGTGGGAACTTCTCCTTTTCCCCTCCCCATCTGCCCCTACTCATGGAAGGAGCCAGGAGGGCAAGAAACCCAGAGCCTGCAAGACACAAGCCAAAGGACGGGCAGCCAGAAGACAGCGATAAAGCGCAGGGTGCTAGACTAAATCATGGCGCCCAAAGATAGGCCCACGTCCTAATCTTCAGAACCCACAGTGTTTTCTTACAAGTGTTCTTCTTACAGAAGAATCTTTGCAGATGTGAGTATGCTAAGGAGCTTGAAATGGGGAGATTATCTTGGATTATCTGGGTGGGCCCTAATTGCAATCATATGTATCCTTATAAGAGGGAAGCAGAGAGAGATTTTACACACACACACACACACACACACACACACAGAAGGAGACAGAGTGACCAGAGAGGCAGAGAGAGACTGGAGTGATGAGGCCACAAGCCAAGGAATTCTGGCAGGAGGAGGCAAGGAATGGATCCTGCTCTAGAGCCTCCAGTGGGAGCATGGCCCTGCTGAGACCTTGATTCTGACACAGTGAAACTGATTTCAGATTTTGGCCTCCAGAACTGCATGAAAATGATTATGCGTTGCCTTAAGTCACCCATTTGATGGTGATTAGTTACAGCAGCACAGGAAACTAAGGCGGGCAGTTCCTGCAGTACCCAAGATAAAACCAGAAAGGGCTGACCTGGAGTCAGGGGGTGGCAGTGGTGGGGGAGGACTGGTCAGCCAAGGAGTGACGGAGCTGGAATCAACTGCATGTTAGAAAGATTGACTTTGGGATTAGGTAGCTGTGATTTCCATCCTTGGCTTTGTCACCTACCAGCTGCATGATGTTTAGCGTCAGTCCAAACTCTTTGAAAAGAACATAATAATATCTGACTTTCAGGGTTGTGGTGAGAAATACAAGAGTTAAAGAAAAAGAAGAAAAAAGAAAACCATCTCCTATGTGGAGGATGCTCACTAAAAAGTAATGACTACTGATGTGGGGAAATTTAACAAAAAAAACCCAAACTTATTTTAAAAGACTAGAGGCAGAATCCATATCAGAGAGAATCCATATTAGGGAGAGATGTGATTTTGTTTGGTAAAATACCTTGATGCCTTCTTTGGAATATCGATGGGGAGGATACCTCCTGTTTTCTGCCCCCATCCTCTTTTCTCTTACCGCCCCCATCCCGTACTCCACATGCTCCAATGGGGTAGAGCACAAACATAGAAAACTGAACTTCTCAGCCTAATAAGGAAGGAGGAATTTGAAGTTCCTAGAAATGAGGAAATGTTGTGTCCCCAAAAAGATGTGTTTAGGTACTAATCCCCAATACTTATGAATGTGCCCTTATTTGGAAATAGGGTCTTTGCAGATGTAATCAGGGCCAGATGAAGTCAGGCTGGATTAGGGTGGCCCTCCTCCAATGACTGGTGTCCTTAGAAGACAAGGGAAACTGGGGCGCACAGACACACACAGAGGAAGATGGCTACGTGAGCCAGAGGAACCACCTAGCAGAACACCTTGTGATGACAGAGGCAGAGACTGGACCGATACAGCTGCAAGCCAAGCAAGACCAAGGATTGATGGCCGTGACCAAAAGGCAAGAAAGGATTTCAGAGGGAGCATGGCCTTGCCAACAGCTGATCTCAGACTTCTACAGACAATCGATTTCTATTGTTTAAGCCACCAAGTTTGTGGTACTTTGTTACTGCAGCCCTAAGAGACTAATACATGGACCTGAGTCAAGAGGATGAGAAACAGTTGCAGAAACAGGCATGCAGCTGTCAAACCAGGAGAGCAACCCTGCTGGGGAGAATGGCCCGGGAACTTTTAGGAAACTTATTGTCTAATGCTCATTTCTAGAGGGTTTGCTGTGACACTGACCTTCAGTGAATCTTCTGTTTCACATGAACACCCTTGGATTTATCTGCTGGGGAATCGAGTATGCATTGCTTATTTGCTGCCTCCGGGTAGACAGAAGAAAATACCCACTGGTGTGAGACCTACAAAGGGACAGGAAATTGGAACAAGAGGAGGCCACAAGACACAGACACGAAGTCCCTTCAGAATCGCAGAGGTTTTTGCCAAGAGGACCACTGTGATTTCCCTACTGAAGAGCAACGTGACAAGTCAGGGCCCGAAGACTTAGGGACCCCATCAGTTGTAGGACAGAATGGGCTACATTCTTACTAACATCATGGCTGAAGCAGGAATCCAAACACAGGGCTTGGGGCAACGAGTTGAGCGACTGTTTATTTTGACCAGTTTCAAAGCCATCTATGGCCGGCAAGACCAGCTGTGCCGTCCCTGCATCCTCACTAGCCTTTCCTCCCTCTGAAGAGCGCCGTTGCCCATAAGGGGGCGCCTGCCTCCCCACGCCCTTCCTGGAAATCCTCCCAGGAGGCTTGTGTCCCCAGCGCCTGACCTTGGCCATGCCTGGGAGAATGTGAGATCAAAGGAAGGAAAGTGCTCCTTTCTGGTACTTCAGTCAGGGAGAGAAGCAATTAAAATATGAATTAATCTAAGTGCGATGGAGATGCAGGTGTAGAACAAGAGCATCTCCATCACCTTGAACCTGAGCTGCACGCAGTTTAGCTCCTGTGATTAAAGACATTTTCATGCCATTAAAAACCTTCTCTTCTAATGTTACAAACGCTATGTCAGTCAAATGCCCAAAGCAGCCTAGGTGAGGACTGCCCTCTCCTCGGTTACTCCCCTTGATCCTTTCAGAGGGCTGGCAGGGGGGCGGGGGGGCCTCTTAGGAGTGGGTGTGGAGGGTTTGGGGCATAATGGCAATGCAGGTACCGAGCTGAATGGAAAGAGCCTTCGCCTGTGTCTCCTCTCAAACAGATCCTGTCTAATTCTTGACTCTTTTGTGCAGCCTGAGTCCTGGCTGCCAGATGGCACTGGGAAGACAGAACTGGGAAACTAACCTTCTGGTTTCCTGCCGGTCTCTTTGAAATGAGTGACAACTGTGGTATGTATTTCCAGAATTGTGCCTCTGCTTCTCTATAGAAGCATTGACCCTCTGCAGGGTGGGGTGAGGCTGTGACCCCCGAGGAAGGTCACTGCTGGCAGTAACCAGCAGTGTAAGGCAGCAGTTCCCAAAGCTTTTTGGCATCAGGGACTGGTTTTGTGGAAGACAATTTTTTCAGGGATGGGTGGGGGGG